>NW_027186289.1:1579963-1607926 GCF_028583685.1 Petaurus breviceps papuanus | reverse complement strand
GCAGCAAGATGGTACCTCTCTATGAAAGTCTTTCCACATTGATTACATTCAAAAGGTTTCTCTCCACTGTGAATTCTCTGATGGGCAACAAGATGGGAACTTGTTCTGAAAGTCTTTCCACATTGATCACATTCAAAAGGTTTCTCTCCAGTGTGGATTCTCTGATGGGCAGCAAGACTGCCTCTGTCTCTGAAAGCCTTTCCACATTGATTACATTGAAAAGGTTTCTCTCCAGTGTGGATTCTCTGATGGGCAGCAAGACTACCTCTGTCTCTGAAAGCCTTTCCACAGTGATTACATTCATAAGGTTTCTCTCCAGTGTGAATTCTCTGATGTCCAGCAAGGTGGGAGCTTGTTCTGAAAGTTTTTTCACACTGATTACATTCAAAAGGTTTCTCTCCACTGTGGATTCTATGATGGGCAGCAAGACTCTCCCTCCTTGTGAAAGCCCTCCCACATTGATTACATTCATAAGGCTTCTCTCCAGTGTGGATTCTCTGATGTGTAGCAAGATTGCCTTTGTCTGTGAAAGCCTTGCCACAGTGATTACATTCATAGGGTTTCTCTCCAGTATGAATTCTCTGATGGGCAGCAAGATGGCATCTCTGTATGAAAGCCTTTCCACATTGATTACATTGAAAAGGTTTCTCTCCCCTGTGGATTTTCTGTTGGCCAATAAAGAGAGATCTGTAGCAGATAGCCTTCCCACATTCATGACATTCATAAAAATTCTCCCCGGTAGGTATCTTATGAGATTTATCAAGATCTAAGTTCCAAGAAAAGGCCCTTCCACATTGAGGACATGCATAACTTTTCATTCCAGGCTGAAATCTAGCCTGGCTAGGAAGAGACGAGTGATGAGATGAGGCTGTTTCACATTTATTATGTTCATCAGGTTCCTTTCTAATGGGAATTTGTGGGGGAGTAATGAGCATAGTGTTCTGACTCAAGGCCTTCCCACCTTTATTACTTACAGAAAGCATTTCTTCAGTATCACTTTTCTGAGGTCTAATGAGGTCTGAATAACAGCTGCAGGCCATTTCCCATTGATTACCTGGATACAATGCCATTTCATAAGGCTTCTCATGGGACTGAAAAAGCTCTACATGTTCAATAAAGCCTTTGCTATATTCAGTATCCTGAACAGAGTCATTCCCTGAGGTCATTTTAATTCTGTGATTTAGAATACAAGACTGGCTGTATCTCTTTACAATTTCATGAAATTCACAGTTACTTCTTGGATTTTTATCCACCTTGATATTAGAGTCACAGATTTCTCTCAACTTGAAGTGCCAGATACCATCACTGATGAATCTTTGCAGGTCATGGTTTTCCAAAAAAATTCCATGATTTCTAGTCACCTCAATTACTTCCAACCCAGTCTGTATGTCTGAAGAAAACAAACAATCAAACACATATACACCAAAAGATATACACTCACAAGTCTATACAATAGAAATAGTTACTGGAGACTTACGTGGCTCATGACCTCATCACCACCCTAAATGCAACAAAACTTTGTGTACTCTTGGAGCAAACATTGGCATTAAGTGGACTGTATCATTGTAAGAAGAGACAGTCTGTGGGAGTGACAAAGGAGGTGTATGCCACAGAGTGCTGGACCAATCGGAGACTCAGTCACCCTCAACAAAAGCAGCAGCCACAAGGGACAATGGCCCTCAGTCTTTTAATGTCAGCAGAGTAGACTGATTCTTTATGGGAGAACAGTTTGTTACTAACTTGGGGAGAAAACTGAGCCAGCACAGGCTTTGCAGCATTCCAGCAGAAAAGAAGTGAGGAGCTGTCAGAGCTTTGTTGGACAGCACCACATTTACTCATCTGGGCCAGGACACTTGTAAACATCCAAATTGGTTTGATGAAAGTAAGGGGAAAATGCAAAAGCTGATAAAGAAATAATGAAAACTCTAGAGGGCTCACCAGTCCTTGGGTTTGCTTTTGCAGCTATATTCTCGGGAATTATATACCATCTATAGTTATTTTCAATGGGATGTCTCTTATTATCTTTTCTGCATGGCTTTGTTGGTGATATATAGGAATGCTGATGCTTACGGATTCTACCCTGCTACTTTGCTAAAATTATTAACTACTTTAATGAACATTTTGATTGAGTCATTGGCAATTCTGAAGTATATTATCATATAATCGATCAAAAAAAAGTGTTTGATTACCTCATTCCCTCTTCTGATTACTTCTATTCCTTGTCTTATTGTTATTCTTCTTATATCCAATACAACACTGAATAGCATAGGTGACAGTGGGCATCCTTGTTTCACACCTGATCTTACTGGGAAAGTTTCTATCTTATCCCCATTACAAATAAGCTTCCTGATATGCTTAGGTAAATGCTTTTTTTTTAATCCATTGAAGAGAAAGTCTATAAATACCTATACTTTCAAGGATTTTTAATAGAAATGAAGGTTGTGTTTGGTCAAAAGTTTGTTCTTCAATTATTGATATAACGCATGATTTTTTGTTACTTAGTATTCATACAATCAATTATGTGAATAGCTTTCTCTGAGTTCAAGCATCCATCCATTCCTTGGATAACCTAATTGGGCTCTATGTACAATCATTGGAATATACTGTGGTAATTCCCTAGCTAATATCTTATTAGGATTTTTGCATCCATATTCATTCAGGAAATTGGTCGATTGTTTTCCTTCCCTTTTTTTACTCATTCTAGTGGGGGTATTAGTACCATATTTGTTTCTGAAAAGGAGTTCATAGTACCCTTTCTTTGCGTATTTTTCCACATCGTTGATTTAATACTGGAATTGGTAGATGTTTAATGTTTGGTAAAATTCCCTTTCTATTTCAGCTGCTGCTGCTGGTTTTTCTCAGGAAGCTCATTTTTGACCTGTTTGATTTCTTTTTCTAAAATTGGCTTACTTAGATATTCTAGTTCCTCTTGTATTAATCCCATGAGAATAATGTTCCAGCTCTACCAGCCCTCACTCCTACATAATTCTAAGAGGATTAATTTCTATGTGATACCTACTCCATTTTAAATTTCCCTGCCTAATTTTATTTTTTTAACCTCTTAAAACACCTTTTAATGTGCAACATATCCTCCTCTTGGGGGTAATTCCTGGGTTTTTTTCTTTTCTTTTTTAAACATAGTTTGACATTAGTTCAGATAGTTTGATATATATTCTATAAATTGTCATGAAACTACACTTTGCTTCACAGAGAAGGAATATGGCATCAAGGTCAGACACCTGACTGATGGTAACTTATTTGACTTGGAAAGGTAATGAGCCAAGACCAAAGTGGATGGAAATTTGGTGCATGCAGAAGACTGTGTACTCAATGAAGCTTCTAAGCCTGGGATGTACCAGAATATGGATCCATTCTCTGCCACCTGTGCAAATTTTGACCTGACAACACCAAAAAAAGAGGGGAAATGGTCCTTACCCAGAGACAGCAGGTTCTGGACATTCTCCAGCATGACCTCCTTGTAAAGCTCTTTCTGACAAAGGTCCAAAAGGCCCCACTCCTCCTCAGTGAAGTCCACAACTACATCCTTGAATGTCACCAACTCCTAAACCACCAAAAGTCACATGATTTAGAGCTGAAAGAGAGACTCCAGAATTCATCTAGTTCACAACTTAGAAGAGGAAACTGGAGCCCAGAGAAGGGATTTGCTTACAACCTTTAGGAGTGTCACAGCTAAGAGTTGAAATCAGTTATTAAAAACCCAACAGAATATGGAAAAAAGCATTTTATATTTGAAGTGAGAATAATAATGGAATAAGAAAAGCTAGAAAAATATCTTACTAGACAATATTCCTGATGGGATTAGGGATAATTTTGCTCCACTTGTGATGCACAAGAATCTGTGGAAGAGAAAGTGCGGTGTAACAGTAATAGAATTTAAAGATCCCCTTGGATGGCTTGGTTTTTGGGTTAAGTGTTAAGACCTGGAGCTTGTGAATCCCACTTGTGGGATGGACTTGTTGACATGAAGAGAGGGGGATGACCTGGGAGGAGCTGGTGCCATGTATAGAGAGAGGCCAGAAGAACTTCTGGGAGCCAGTATCTGGAGGCTGAACTGAGAATTGAGAACTCCTGAGAAATGAGAAGAGAGAACTGGGAGGAAGCATGACTGAGGTGCCAGTGTTTTGTCTGTCTGTTTTGATGTTGCTTTGTCATATTTGTCTGCTGATAGAGGATGTTACTGTTGTTGCAGAAGTCCTGGGAGCTTGCTGTTGGTTCAGAAGCCCTGAAAGACGATTGTCTTGTTGTATGTTTACAGGAATCCTAGAAGAAGGTCTTGCTAATGTTTTCAGGAGTCCTGGGATTGTACTAATGATTTGTGGTGACTCCTCAGACCATGTTGTTGGGTCTAGGTTGATTTTACAGGCAAAGAGTGAATTGATGAGCATGTCAGGAATGTGTTTGTTTCTCATGGTGTCTTTGTTAAGCTTTGTCTTCCCAGAAACAGAAACTGCTGAGAACTTGCCTGGGGTCAAGATGAAGAAAAGACCTCTCCTTGAGTATTGAATGCTGTGATGATATTGTAACCTAGTGACCTAGGGATGGATGGACTTCCACTGCCTCTTAAGAGAGTGCTTGGTGGTGATAGATGATATTGTAATTCAGTTATGATTCAGGGGTGGAAAACTTTTAGCCTTTGTATTTTGTGACTGACCAAATGAATGTACTTTGCTTATGATTCAAAACTAATTTCCACTTGAGAAGAGAGAATTTGTGATTGACTAAATGAATGTACTATCCAGGGGTGGAGTACTTTGACTTTATACTTTGTGATTGAATTGAGGACTTAGTAAATGATTAAGTTACCTCATATTTTGAGTTTCTCTTTTCTGTGAATGTTTTGCCTTAATCTGTTACTGAATGAATGGAGAGTTAGTATGCTAATCAAAACTTGGAAGCAGGGGGCAGCTAGGTGGCACAGTGAATAGAACACTGGCCCTGGAGTCAGGAGGACCTGAGTTCAAATCTGGCCTCAGACACTTAACACAAAAACTAGCCATGTGACATTGGGCAAGTCACTTAACCCTAATTGCCCTCCAAAAATAAACCAACAAAAAAAACCAAAAACCTGGAAGCTGCTTGTGCTTGGCACTACATTAGGTCATGTGTCCTAAGTGATATATTAAGAATATTCTATGAAGAGTTTGTGAGAAGTTGGTAAGTACTATGTAATATGCTAAAAGTCTATAATAAAAGTAAGAAGTAGAGAAAGCTATGAAGAAAGTGAGATTACCCACAATCTGACCTCAACTGAGCGTTAGGAGACTGTGTGCAGCCAAGCGAAGAGTTCTCTATTCTTAAACTGAGCAGCTGAGATGACTCTGGGCATGGAGAGTCACACTGAAACATCTTCTGTCTTTGCTTTAGGATTGCTTTCAATTGTTGATGGAATACATTCACTCATTTTATTATTTAATTAGAGAGGAATAAGACTAACTATGTGGGGAAAGGAGGGTTCCTTCCTCCATTAAAAATGCAAAATTTTCTCAAGAGGGGTTAGAGTTTGAGCTAATGTATAAAGAAAGATATTTACAGCTTATAAAAAATAAATTACTTCAGGGGCGGCTAGGTGTAAAGGCATTCACAGAAGCTTTCCAGAAGAACTGCTACTGTGAACAGCTTTTTTAAGGTTCTGATTACTCAGTATAGTGATCACTCTATTCCATAACAAAAGCAAAACATCCATGGAAAATCAAGGTACAGCATAATTCAAAATACAGCATTCACCATATTTCAACTTATCACAGAAAATCACAATATAATATTCACAACATAGTCTCAAAGTAAAATAGTGACTCAAGTTAATTCAACCAGTTACTTATCAGTAATATCAAAGCACACAGTGAAATCTTTGACTCTTGGGGCAAAGTCTTGATTAACTCAATCAGTCACTAATTGGTAACAATAGTCAAAGTACTCAAAGTACAATCAGTCACTTATTCTAAAGTCTTACTAAGTATCATACACAAAATCCTCCACCCCTTAGGTCACCAGTAAATTATAATTCCATAATTACTCAGGACCCAAGGAGAGGTCTTTTCTTCATCTTGACTTGGGGCCTGTTCTCAGATTACCTGGATCCCCTTCCATGGTCCCAGATTCTACCTGGATTCAACAGCAGACAGCTCCCAGTTCCTTGACCAGCTCTCTGGGCAGGACCTGTTCCACACTGGTGTTCACAGGGTCTGGTCCATGTCAGCTCCTTCACCATTTCTGCTCCAAGGAATTCAAGGCTCAACCAAGCCACAAACAAAGTCTCAGTATCCTGGTCATGCTTCAGTCACCTGGGCTCCTGGGCTCCTGGCTCTGGACTCCTGGGATCCTGTTCAGAAGAAGCTCCACCACAAGTTCTCAGGACTCAGTTCTCCATTCTTCTGTAGCTGTTCTGCCACCAGATCTCAGTCTCATAGAAATTCTCCCTGGGCCTCTCTGGGGCTTTTGTTATATACACAGTATTACCTACTTCACTTCCTTCAGTCAACCCCTTCCTGTTACATCAGTAACAGGAGACAGGAGTTCATACCTTCTGTTTCCCCAACAGAGGCTTGATCAGTTACTAAGTGTTAAGTACCTGCTACTTTTGCTAACACAAAGGGATCTTCAAATTCAAATTACATCACCATCACACTAGGTGGTGCAGTGAATACAGCATGGGCCCTGGAGTCAGGAGGACCTGGGTTCAAGTTTGGTCTCAGACACTTGACACACACACACACAAAAACTAGCTGTGTGACCCTGGGCAAGTCACTTAACTTAATTGCCTTCCAAAAAGCAATAAAGAAATAAATTATTTCAACATGCTGCTACAACTCTAGAACACTGGGGTGAGGGTTAGGGAGTCAAGAGAATGATTCAAGAGGCTCACTGATGGCAATTGTACAAGAAAGTGACCATTCTTCAAACCCTTTGATGCTTGGGAGGGCTCATCTATGTTTCCAAACTGCTACCTGCCAAAACACATGTCTAGCCAAGGCATTGGCATTTGATACCTTCATTTCTAGCCGAATGGTATGATTCACTGTTTAGGAAGTTAGATGATTGTGGAACAATTTTTATTCTTATAGATAAAAATATCTTCACCTTTTTATCACTTCAATTTCATTGAAAACATTCGGTCTATATTATAATTGTAAATTTCACTTACAGCTTTATTTCTATTATTGAAATTCAGAGAAATTAAAGAATTTTAAGTCTTTTTCTGATTTTTTAGATTCCCAAGCATTTACAAGTCTTTTCTTTTCACCAGGTGTTCCAATTCATGACACTTCATTGCATTCTGTTCATTCAGAATGTGAATAATCACAGTAGGAAGGCCATGCCTTTCGTCATCTCTGGAATCCCTAACTTGTCCTCAGCACAAGCTCTTGCCCATCTCTTTCCTTCCCCATCCTCCCACATTCTCCTCCCCACCATGGGCTGAGCTCATGGACTCCAGACACGGAAATCTTCAACTTGCACCTTGGTGCACTACTCTGCAACTTCTCACTGACTTTGCCAGCCTGTCCCTGGGTCTTTTGCCCAAAATCTCTTCCTTTCTTCTGTTGTCTTCCATTGAAAGTGTCATCTCGATGGGGACAGGACAGTCTTTCTTCTCTTCTGTTTGACTCCCTGGGCACCATTCATTCATTTCAGTTGTGTCTGACTTTTCTAGAACCCATCTGAGAATTTCTGAGCAAAGATGCAGGAGTGGTTTGCCATTTCCTGCTCACACTCATTCTAAAAATGACAAACTGAGATAGACAGAGTTAAGTGACCCAGGATCACTCACCTAGTAAGTGTTTGAGGCCAGATTTGAACTCATGGAAGTGAGTCTTCCTGATTCTAAGTCCACTGCTCTATGCCCTGGGCTGTCCACTATCATTTTCATTCTTTCCTGAAAGGGCTCTCTGCAAAACTAGCATTGATACTTTAGTGGCCAAATCAGACAAACTTGTTCTATAAAATTGGGATTCAGTCAAAAGGCCACACTTCCAGATCCAGAAGGCCCATGTGCCCTGAAGGCTGCAGATTTCCCACCCCTGTTCTAGACTGATTGCATTTAGATACCAGGAGAGAGTAATTTTGATCCAATGATGTTCTTCATTCTTATCTTTATAATTTCTGAACATATGGCCTCAACGCCAAATTTTAAGAGTATTTTACATGAATGTATGACCCACCGATTGAGGGTAAAAGATCACAAATATCCTTGTGACTTTAGAGGAGACATCATAATTTAGTTTAGGACACACACGTCCCAAAATAGGATGAATTAGGGAGAATGGGAGTTGATGACAGATGAGGGAAGAGGAGGTCGCAGGGGGAACCAGAGTTTTCATTTTGGCCCAGGTAGAATGTGAGTCTTGAAGTGGAAGTGAGTGAACCAGGACAAGGTCTAGGTTCAAGAGGGGTCATTGCCATGGCCATGGCATTGCAGCTGATGGAGACCAGGAATAGGGATAGAGAAGAAGGCAGGGGCCTGAATTTCTAGCCATGAGGGTGAATGGAGGAAGAGGATGATCCTGGGGCCTCAGGACTGAGGCAGAAAGAGACTGGTGGGCCTTCTCAGAAAGGCCTTGGTTCCCTGAGGCCCATAGGGCCTTCTGCTTTCCATAGGGCCCACATTTCTAGGCAACTTCTGCCTTGGTCTCCTCTTCCTGGCAGACTCCCTGATTGGAAGAAGCAGCCCTTTTCCTTGAGATAAAGATGTCTCTTAAAAATGTAGTACTGGTCTGCAGTTCCCAGGCAGGGCTGAGCCAGGAGGTCAAAAAGGTCAGATGACCTACCTGTGTACTCTGACTGACTAGCCTTCAAAGACCAAGAAGACCATGATTTCTGCTTCACTCAGTCCTCTAAAATCCCCCAGAGGCACTGTCTCCTGATTGGAGAGAGTTCACCTCAACCAGCCCAATCCGTGTCCCCTCAGTGCTGCTCTCTGGTAAACTCTCACCCCAGAATTCCTTTCCTTCTTGAACTCTGGGAAACACACTTGGACCTTTGGTACTCTTATCTCCCAAATCTGACCCCTGAGGCTTTCACGTGGCCAGCAGGCAATGGTTTTTAAAAGTGAATTTTTGAGAAAACATAGTTGACTCCATTTGATGCTACACTGGTTGTTCTGAGGTCAATGTCCTCAATGTCCCCTTAAGTACCTCCCTTCCCCAATCTCTTTGTAAAAATTCATAGATTCACTTCCTGTCTGGTTATTCTGTCTAAGAAGGCACAAAGGCGTTAGTAAATGCTGATTAACTGCCTACCATTTTCTTTGAACTGGTATAAGTAACTATGCTAAAGACCTTTGTAACAGACCTTTCTATCTCTACCTCTAAGTCTACATTTTGTTTCTTTTCCTAAAAATGTTCCTTTCTATCTCTCTGTCCCCTGACTTGATCTTACCCGAAACTTCTTTGTAAGCCTGCCTACAAGACCTCAGGGATCCTAACCAAAGGATATGTCATGTCCCTCAGGAGGAGAGCCTGTGTCTCTGGCCTCTGTGGAACTGTGAGACACACCCGTCCATCAGGGAGCCTGTCACACTCTTGAGTGGAGAAATGAACCACAGTTTACGGTCTGTCTTTGACCCGTGCTCCCTTACTCTGCAAGTCCCTAGCAAAGACCCTGACAATTCTTACAATAGCATCAAATGAGACAATATTTATATGGCCGCTGGCACACGGCTGCTCCCATGCCACCAGCCCCTCAACCCTTTCCAGTCCATTCCACCTTAGTCCTCTTCTTCTCTCTGACCCAAAGACACTGGCCTCCTGGCTGACCCTTGACCCAGACCCTCCAGCCCCTGACCCTGAGCCTTCCCAATGGCTGTGTCTCACACTTGGATGTCCTCCCCCCTCACTTTGGCCTCCTGGCTTCCTTTACATCTCAGGTAACATCTCCCCTGAAAACAAGCTGTTCTGGTCCCTTCCCTCTCATGGCGCCTCCCTCCATTCTGTACAGAGCTTGTTTGCACACAGATGATGACATGTTTTCTCCCAATTAGACTGAGGTCATGGAAAGCAGGGCCTGTCATTTTTTAAAACTTTCTTTGCACAATCAATCAGTTAGCACAGTGATTGGCACAGAGGAGCCACTCTCTTAATGCTTACTGACTTGACCCAAGAAATGGTAATTGGGAAGGATTCAGGGAGAACTGGGAAGGCTTGTGTGGCCTGAGGCGGGACATGAGCAGAACCAGGAGGTTCTTCTCTGCTGACAGTGCAAAGGACAACCTGAATCTAGCAGGACTCCACTGTGATTCCACCTTGGCTGATGCTGGTCAGGTCTGTGGATGGACTGCACTCACCTGGGAGGAGGGTCTCTGGGCCCCAGGGGCCATTCTCCTTGGTCTCTCTCCTAGGAATAGGCTTTGGTGCTCAGCAAGCTGACCTGGGGAAGGAGAAGAACCTCAGGGTGGGAGAGACATTGACTCTGCGTTCTCTTCCAAGACTGGATGCTGGAGTGCCTGAAGGCGGGCTCTCAGAGCAGGCACAAAGGCCCTTCCCTGCCCTCAGGGGAGAGGCTCCACCACAGGAGGAGGGCAGCAGGGAGAGTCAGGTTTGGAAGTGAACTTCTGAGCAGGAAGAGGACGTGCTACCCTCCAGAACTCCTCCCCCATCCTCCTACAGGGCCCCAGGAGGCAGAAGGGGCTTAGGAGGGGAGCCCCCATGGGATGAGATGAGCCAGAGCCTCAATGGCTCCAGACCCAGAGCCCTGCCTCCACCTGCTACTGTGGGTGAGACGTGTGGGTCAGGCAGCTGTGACCCAGTGGGAAAACTGGGGATGGCACCTGTCAACAGAACTTTACTGTACAGGTCTCTAACCTGGGCATGCCCAGAGGCAGAGCTCAGCAGGTCAGAGGCAGTTGTGCCAGCAATCCAGGAGGGGTTTCATTAATTCATTTCAGAGTCAGGGAGGGGCTTTGCAAACCTGAAGTCCTCTTTTCTGGGAAGGCTCCCCCAGCTGGGGAAAGGCAGAGTTTATAATACATTTAAATCACAATAGGGCTGGATCCTGACAATCATCTTTAGGCCTTGAGTTGCTATTTCCAGGGCAGACTCATGCATGGCCTTCCTGGGTCCTGTGGGAAACAGTGCTTAAGTTGACTGTCTCAGGTCTTGAGGGTCGTGATTCCTTTGTGGGATACGGAACCAGTGTTCTGTGGCAGGAACAGGTTTTACAATCTTTGATTCACTTCACTGAACTTACACAAGCATAGGAATGTCAAAGTTGGCAAAAGTTGATGTGTCGCTTTAAGCTGCTGTGAATCCCTGACTCCCAAGCCAAAATCTCCTGGGGAAATGGTAGTTCTGAAAAGTCTAGGTGTTAGTATATTCATCCCACATATGGTACTGATTGATAGGAGAATCATAAAAACTTTACACACCCTAGGACCTCTGGGATGTGACAGATAAGTAGCAGGGGCAGCCCCCAGAGACACTAAGCAAGATGTCAGAGGGGAAGGATGAGGCCCAAAGGAAAGGGCAGCCAGCAGAAGTGGGGTGCGGGAAGGGGCCCTTACTCAGACCTTCAAGGCACCTGCATGGGCAGAGCTGGCTCCCAGAAGGCTGGAGATCTCAGCTCCAGAGGACATGGAGAGTTCTCTGTCCAGGAGGAAGAAGCCAGAAACCTTATTCCAAAAGGAAGAAGGCAGAGAGATCTCAGCTTCCAAAGTAAAAATGTAGAGGGATCTCACCATCAAGGGAAGAGAGCAGAGAGAGATCTCAGCTTTCAGAGGGAAAAGGCAGAGTGACTGTCCTTAGCTCCAAATGAAGAAGGCAGAAACTTTAGATCCTAAGAAGGTAGAGAGAGCTCTGTTCTGAGGGATGTGACAGCCAGCACCCTGGCACTCCCAGGACGGCTGCCAGCACGGGCTCTTTGATCTGCTTTTCTAAAGGAAAGCAATGTTTAAAGGGTCAACAATCTTACGTTAATTACATTCACTAGTTCAGGGGAAAGGTCAGCACCCTGAACATGGAGAAAATACAGAGAAATTAGCACAGAGATTCAGCAGACAGGGCTCCAACTATCTGAACAAAGTAATACAACCACCTACATACACCACCAGACAGGGGGAGCACAAACATCCAACTAGCAGGGGGGCTCTTTTTTTTTTTTGAAGGTGGGAAGGCAGAGCAATTGGGGTTAAGTGACTTGCCCAAGGTCACACAGCTAGTAAGTATGTCAAGTGTCTGAGGTCAAATTTGAACTCAGGTCCTCCTGACTCCAGGGCCAGTGCTCTATTCACTGTGCCACCTAGCCGCCCCTAGGTGGGGGGGAAGCTCTTAACAAATGGCTACTCAGAGTCCTCTCCAGGGAATCAAAAGGTCCAAAACAAGCCATCCCCCAAAGTAAAATACTGGTCTACCAGCATATATAGTTTTCAACTCCTAGGCTCAGAACAAGAAGGCCTAACAACCCTTGTGACTCAGTGCCTAATTAGCTTAGTACCAAAAGCTGTGAAAGCCTTCCTACAAGCTTCCCCTAAGCAAGTTTCCCTTTACGCAAGTCCCTCCCCCAAGGGGCTCTATGTGAATCAGGATGCATCACAGCTGGGCCAGAGCTCAGAGCAGTGAGACATCTGTCATTGAACATGTATGGTCACATAGGCTTCTAATGGACCAGGAAATTCTTCCTATTCCATTAATATTACAGGGAAGAATGCAGAGAGCTCTCTGCTCTGAGGGACGAAGGTGGGAGGGACCTTAGCTCCAAAGAATGTAGAGAGATCTCAGTTCCAAGCGCTTCTCTTCCCAGCTAACATGCTCTGGCTGGGTCTTCCTGATCCCACGAGGCCTGCCCAGCCCTGCCCTCCTTCTTCCAGGCTCCCCCTCTTCTTGCTGACCCTCCTCCTAAGTTTCCAAACTTCCCTGCAGGGAGAGAATTCCATGATGGAACTACTGTGAATAATTTCAAAAAGTGAAAACTCTTTGTTAATGTTAAAGTAGCTAAGGTCGCAGGTTCCCCTCCCCTGGGCTAGGGTCTTTACAAATAAGGACACCACTGCTTGTAGCTGCCTGAATGATTTGTAAGAGGTGGAGAAGGGAGCAGACAGCGGAAAAGGAGAGACCATCCCGTACAGGGAGTTTTTTCCTAGGAAATGACCTGTGAAAAGGAGGAAAGAGGATAACTTAAAGATGAGAAGGGTCAGGGAAGGTCTTTTAAAGGTGGGAGATCTCTGGGCATTTCATGTTTGCAGTTAGCAGGTCAGTGGACTGGGGGCTGGAAGGAAGTTGAAGTTCTCTTATTTTCAGTCTGGTCGGACCCTTCCTGACCCCACGTGGGCTTTTCTTGGGCAAAGGTACTGGAGTAGTTCGACACGCCTCTGTAACCATATGGTCTGTCACAGAAACAAGGCTTTTTAAAACCCTGTGACCTGTGTCAATGTCGTATTATGTCACCTAGTCCAACCCCTAACTCCATCTGAAAATGAGGCCCTAAGACAGGATACAAGTGTGCTGCAGGCCTCTCCATTCCTTTTATTGTGCCCCCTGCCAGGCACAGGCTCTACCCACTGGCCTTTCTGCCCCTTCCTCACCCTCCAACAAACAGAAAACTACCCCCAAGCTCTGCTCCCTCCAGCCTGGAAGGCTCTTCTCTTCTCCCATGGGCCTTAGTGTCCTTCAAGATGGAGCTCCAATCTCCCCCTCTGCAGGCCTGACCTGGTTTTCTTCCATCTCCAAGAACTAGTACCTCCCTCTCAGAGACCACCTTCCATCTGGCTCCTCCCTCTCTACAAGCCTGATCTAAGGAATCATTTACAGGTTATGAATAGAGAGCCAGGCTTAAAGTCAGGCTCCAAGAATGGCCTTGAATCCAGGCTGGAAGGCACACCTTCATCAAGTCACTGAGAAGAGATGAATGGCCAGGAATATTTCCAAGATCCAGGCTGGCTCAGACAGAGATTTGGAATCATTTCCCAACAGAGAGGGCACTTGACCCCCAGAGATCTACCCAACATTCATAAATTATGTGGCAACCCCCACATCAGTCCATTAGAGCGTAAAGTCCACAAGGGCAAGGAGTGTTTTTGTTTTGGTTTATTCAAGAATTGGCTGAGACTGAGAAATACATCAGCTGGGCTATCAATCGCACACTAAAGGAAAAACTCAGAGCTGGGGAGAAGGTGGGAGGGGGGTGAATCTGGGTCAATTCTGGGGAGAAGCTCTCTCTTTCTGTCGGCGCTTCCAGTGGAGGGGCTGCTGTCTCTTCACTGGCGCCATGCCCGCCCTCAGACCCCTCGTGAAGCCTAAAATCGTCAAGAAGAGGACCAAGAAGTTCATCCGGCACCAGTCCGACAGATATGTCAAGATCAAGAGAAACTGGCGTAAACCAAGAGGCATTGACAACAGGGTGCGAAGGAGATTCAAGGGCCAGATCTTGATGCCCAATATTGGTTATGGAAGCAATAAGAAGACAAAACACATGCTGCCAAGTGGATTCAGGAAGTTTTTGGTGCACAATGTCAAAGAGCTAGAAGTCCTTCTGATGTGCAACAAATCTTATTGTGCTGAGATTGCTCACAATGTTTCCTCTAAGAATCGGAAAGTTATTGTTGAGAGAGAAGCTCAGCTGGCCATCAAGATCACCAATCCAAACGCTAGACTGAGGAGTGAAGAAAATGAGTAAAAAGCTTTGCACACTTTTATTTGTGTTAAATAAACTCATAAACTACAAAAAAAAATTCTGGGGAGAAACATGAGCATTTCTAAAGTTTTTGAAATTCATTATCCAATGAGATCCCCATTGAAGAAAACAAAGAGAACAGAGTCAGAAGAACTTGGTTGAATACTGGGGGCAGAACAAAGACCTGGAGGGAGTCTCCATGGTCAGGAGTTGCCCCAACCCCTTCAGATCTATCCCGATGGGCGAGTGGTTGTCATCCCTTCTCCGAGAGGACCGAGATGACATCACTATAGTGGTCCATCCACCAAAAAGACAAGGATGGGGTGGGAGAGGAAGGGGGATCGTGAGATGGTGCAGGAACAAAGGCCTAGGAAAAGGGAGGGGAAAATGGATTTCTAGAATCTAGGAGTGGGTAGAGGTGAGGGAGTAACAAATGCTAATCCAAGTGAATGGAGGAAGGGTCAGAGGCAGGAGGAGGGGAGATTACCCAACCCCCACAATCCCATTGCATTTGCAGTCTGGGACTCAGTAATCAAAAAGACTTGGATTATCAGGAAATAGTTTCCAAAGGCAGCCCCTGAAATTAGGTGGCTAATGTGGGCAGGACTGGGCTCTGGTCCGAGAGTCTATAGCACTTACTGCAAATTCTGGCATGGAGTAATGAAGAGCTGAATAAATGATTGTTCATTCATTCATTCATTCATTCATTCATTCATTCACTGGGAGAGGGAAGAGAAATTGAGAGCCAAGGTTCAGATCCCCAGTCATTTCAGAGGTAGCTAGAGATCCCCTGGCTCAGGGGACCCCAGGCCCTGACCCCTGGGCACTTAAAAGAAAAGGGCCACACCAGTGTAAGAGATGAACTGAACTTGTTTCCACAGAAAATGTGTAATATCTGCAATGCCAGTGCTAATCATTTCATATCATTTTGATCCTTAATAAGGGCCAGAGCCTGAACTAATCCACCAGAAGAAGAGCCTGGACCCAACAGCAACTTTGTAAACTCAGAGAATCCCTCTTCCTACGGCAACAAGGGAAGCCGGGGCTGACTTTATGTCCATTAAGGATGAGACCCTTAACTCAAGACACTATCTTGAACAATGGCACTTTTTCTTCATATTTTATGGATACTGTCAAGCTGAAAGTTTGGTTAAAGAAGACAAACAGACTAGGCGATATAAATTTATATCATTTGTTCCCTTAAAGCTAGATGAAGCTAGCAAGCTTGTACGAACAAGGAGCCAAAACCCAAGTTCTGACTGCCTGAACCAAGAAATGAGAAGGCTTAAATACGTTTCAGAACCATCCCAATTCAGGGGGGGCTGTCACTCAAATTTATGCTTTCCATATATGTTTAATCATGGTATGAGAAAGGAATTTTCTTAATTGAATAGGTGGTAAATACAATAAAATAAGAGAGTTGACAAAGTGTCGATTGAATTTATGACCCAGTACATCTTTGTTTTCTCTATCATTAACATGTCATGACATAATATATGTCCAAAAAATATTAAGATAAGAAAAAGTCCCATTACTCAAGGTAGTGCCTCGGATTAAGGGCCTCATCCTTAATGGCCATAAAGTCAGCCCCATCAGGGCTTGTTGACATAGAAAGAGGTATTCTGTGAGAACAAAGAAGCTGTTGGGTCCAGGTTCTTCTTCTGGTCGATTAGTTCAGGCCCTGGCCCTTACTGAGGTTATTAAATTAATATGAAATGATTATCAACACATACTATATTATGGCATGTTAATGGGAAAGAAGACACAGATGTCCTGGGTCCTAATTTCAATTGACACTTTGTCAATTGTCAAACACAATCTCTCATCTGATGGTGTTTACCGCCTATCCAATTAAGATATCATCTGGCCTGTCTGCCTCTCTAACCAAACTCTCAGGTCTACACCAGAAAGATTAAAATAGGTTATCTTGTATATTACCACTCTTCTTGTGTTAATGATGAAGGAAACTTCAACACCCTGGGTACATCAATTGAGGCAATTCCTTTGAAAGAATTTATGACTTGTCAAAGTGGGGCTGAAATGTGAAATGTAATCAGAGGCCGAGACCCACCTGGGTGGGTTTTAGGCATCTGGACACACTGGGAACCCTGCTACTCCCAGAGAGTGGGAGCAGAGGAGGGAAATGTGAATCAGGGCAAGTTTTAAAAATTTGGGTATTTGCCTTAAACAAATGTGCCTATGTTAGGTTACCCGCTCTTGCAAGAATGAAATTAAATGCCTTCCTGGAATTATAGTTAATAATTAATTACTATTAACTAACAATGATATAATTATTAATACATACAATTTTATAATATGTATTTGTAATATATAATAATTAATTATAATTATTCTTTTGCCAGCACATTTCTCATACCACCAAGTCTCCTAGGTTCTTAGATTAAAAAGGAACCTCAAAGATCACCAACTTTGACCCCCCACTCCCAGACAATAATGCTGAACAGGCCAATCAATAAATAAATATTAATTAAACAGAGGACAGAGTGCCTGGTCTGGAGTCAGGAAGACCTATGTTCAGAATCAGTCTCAGGCATTATCTGTGTTATCCTGGGTAAGTCACTTGACCCTATTTGCCTCAGTTTTCCTCCTTTGTAAAATAAACTGGCAAATCACTCCAGTATTCTTTCCAAGAACACCCAAAACAAGTCCCAAAGAGTAAGATGTGATAGAAAACCTCTAAAATTACCATATATATATATGTATGTATATATGGTATTATATTATATTTATATGTATATAATTTATATATATAATATATTTATATTATATATAAAATTACCATATTATATATATATATATATAGTATCTTTTATGTGCTGGGCACTGTACTAAGGTCAACAAGGCCTCTTGGAACAATTTTTTAAAATGGGCCAGTGTCAGAGGAAGAGGAGAGGGTATTATATGTTTGTTCATCTGAAGATTCTATGAGAGAATGCCTAGGAGGCCAGAGCCTGTCCTGAGAGAAGGGCAGAGCACAGCAGAGTGGAGCCTGTAGGAATCTAATTAACCTGGGAAAAGCAGGGGAGAAAGCTGGTGGTTGGATGAGGATTCATTCAGGTCCCCACAATGTGTTTGAAGGATTCTCCCAAGTGAGCCTGGGCCCCAGCATGAGCTGGGGTGCTGTCCAAGGCAGGAGAGAAGCAGGGAAGCAGGACAATGAATGGGGAAAGGGATGATTTCAAAGGCTGATGTCCACTTTCCAAGTGACCAGCTCTCAAAGGACCCTAGGCTAGAACCAGATGGGGCCTCAGAGCTCCAGGCCCTTGTTTTGCCATGGAAGATAAAGGCCCAGAGCAGTCAATGACTGGCCCAGGGTCACTGGGACATTAAGGAACATTCAAGATTTCAGCTCAAGATACAGATTTACAGAGAGTTGGAATTCCATGATTATTTTCTGACATCCTTCCAACTCCAAAAGTCCATGAGTTATTTTCTAAGCTGATCTGCAGATTACATAAATGCACGTATATTTGAAACCTTAAAGCAGCTTAGTTTGCAGTCTCCAAGTCCAGCCCCCTCATTTTACAGAGGAGAATACTGAGGTTCAGTGACTTATCAGCCAAGGCTAAGGGGGTAGAGGCCTAGGTGTAATGTCAATGGGACAGGAATATCTTCCCTGTCCATCAATAGGCCTATGCCACCTACTTTGAGCTCTGGCCCAGCTCCCACCTGTGATACACCCTGAGTCTCATGGAGCCCAGAGTGGGAGGAGCTTGCCCAAGGAGTAGAAAGAGAGAAGCAGAAGGAGTGGGCAGAGGGAGGAATTTGTCTAGGGGAACTTGTTTTTGTGAGGAGGTCTGACAGAAAGAAGGCTTAAGATGTTGGTACTCCCTGGATTAGTGATCAGTACCCTGCTAAATCTTACATCCAGGTATCCTAATGATTTTCCAAATACATATTTTGGTTTTGCCTTTGAGGAAGAGAGTTTGTCATGTTTGTGAATATACCCTGGGCATATGCATGCATATTCCTAGCGGCTGCTATGGGTATGGCATTGCCATTACACTTCCCCACCTCAGACTGAACTAGAGGTCTTCCCAGGAATATTAGTTATTCTTCTGTGCCTGAGGGGAAGAGACAAAGGTCTATAGCCTGCTACCTTCCCCTCATACCCAACACCACTTTTTCCCTATAAGATAACAATGAATTAGAATCAGTTACATTTATAATCCACATTAAGTTTTCTCAATTAGCTTTTAGCCAAACACCATCACCTCACCCCTGGGCTATCCCAATAGCTGCTGGGGGAGGGGCTCTGCCTGCCTCTAGTCTCTCCCCATTCTGGTCCAGCCCCAATGTCATTTCCTAAAGTGCAGGTCTGACCAGGTCACCCCCCCCCCGCCCACTCAATAAAGTCCAGTGGCTCCCTATTGCTTCCACAAACAAATACAAAACCCCCTACTTGGCATCCATGTCGTTTAGCCCTCTCCCACATTTCCAGTCATCTTACTCCTTTCTGCCCCACCTGTCCTCCTCCATCCAGTGACACTGGTCCCCTGGAGGTTTCGCTCACAAGACCCTCCATCTCTCTGGCAGGCCCTTTGCCTGGGACATTGTCCCTCCTCTATTCTGACCACTGAGCTTCCTGGCTTCCTTTAATCCTCCCTTTCCAACCCCTCTGTATCCCAGTGTTAATTATTTCCTATTTATGCTCCACATAGCTCACTATGTGAGCATCTGTATGTTGTCTCCCCCATGTGACTGGGGGCGCCCCGAGGGCAGGGACTGTCTTTTGCCTCTTTGTATCCCCTGTGTTTAGCACTGTGCCTGACACATTGTTCTTGGTCCATCTTGTTTGACCCTCCCTTTCCCTCTGGACCACAGCACACCAATCCACAGGATGTTCTTGGTGACTATTCTCAGGCAGTTTGCCACTCCCTTCTCCAGTGGGTTAAGGTCAAAGGGCTAAGTGACTTCCCCAGGGTCACACAGCTAGGAAGTGTCTGAGGCCAGATTTGAATTCAGGAAGATGCCTCTTCCTGACTCCAGTCCCCCAGTCTATACACTGCAACAGCTACAGTGGCCACTAATAGTTAGAGAAATCCAAATCCAAACAACTCTGAGTTTTCACCTCAGAGTGACCATGTTAGAACAAAGATGGTGTGAAAGTAAAAGGTGGAGGGGCTGTGTCGATCCAGGCCCACTCCACTGTTGGTGGAGATGTGGATTGTTCCCAGCACTCTGTAAAAACATGGAAATGTATGAAGAGACAGAAACATCTCTATGTTGGGAGTCAGAGATGCCACTGGAGGGCATATATCCCAGCAAGGTCAATGACAGATGGAAGAACCCCACATATGCCCAAAATTTTCAGCAGTTCTTTTTCTAGTAGTAAAGACCTGAAAACCAAGCAAATACCCATCAGTTTGGGAACTGAGAAATAACTTTTGGGCAGCTAGGTGATGCAGGGGATTACTGTGCCTGGAATCAGGAGGACTTGAGTTCAATCTCAGACATTTACTAGCTGTGTGGCCCTGGGCAAGTCACTTAACCCTATTTGCTTCAGTTCCTCATCTACAAAATAGGCTGGAGAAGGAAATGGTAGTCCAACATCACTGGGAAGAAAACCCCACATGGAATCATGAAGAGTCACAAAGGTCACTTCTGAAATGACGCGATAGCAAGAACAAAGAAAGTTTCCTTACATGAATGCAATGGAATATGTTCCTGTGCCATAAGAAGGCTGAATACAAAGACCTCTGGGAAGGCCCCAAGTGGCACAGAGGATAGAATGCTGGACCCAGAGTCAGGGAGATGAGTTCAGATCCAGCTTTTGACACTTGGTGGTTCTTAACCTGTGTCTGCCTTAGTTCCTTCATCTGTAAAATCAGAATTATGACAACAGCATCGATCTTCCAGGGGTGTGGTAAGGGTAAAATGAAATAATATTTATAAGGTGCTTTGCAAATCCTACAATCCTGTATAAGTGCTAGCTATTATTACTGTTGTCATTACAGTTACTGCTATTACATATAAACTAATGAATTAAAAAGAATCAGAAAACAAGATCTACTATGACTCCAATGGAACTAGAAAAAATAACCAGGACAAAATGAAGCTGAATGCTGTGACATTATCCTGCCCAAGCTTGGCCTTTAACTGGAGATACGAGAATGCCACCCCCCTGCCCCCATTTCCTTGCAGATTTCTACCTGCTTCAGTGTAGCCCTAGGGAAACACAGAAAAACACCACCTGGCCTCAGCACATGCCAGGTACCTCCACTAGGAGCCTAGTTCAGCACCAGGTAAGCTGCTAGACCCTTACAGACTCCAGTGATGAGCACCCGAGACCCCAGCTCACAAAGCTAGTGACCAGGCCCTTGGCCCCCAGCACGAGAAGCTGGGGACAGTGCCTCCTGTGCTCCAACAAGAGAGTTCAACTTCAAAAGCCATGAAATAGGCAAACAAGATGAACAAGAATCAAAAATGAACATTGACCATGGAGAGCTTTTATGGTGATGCGGAAGATCAAAAGACATACTCAGAAAAGAACAACTTTCAATACATCCACATCTGAAACCCAAAGGGGAGTATAAACTGGTCTCAAGCCCAAAAAACCTTTTTGGGAAAGCTCAAGAATGATTTTAAAAGTCAAATAAGAGAAGTAGAAGAAAAAGTGGCAAAAGAGATGAGAGATATGCAAGAGAAAGTCAACACTTTGGAAAAGGAAAGAAAAAAATTGACTGAAGAAAACAACTCCTTAAAAAGTAAAATTGGTGAAATGGAAAAGGAGGTACAAAAGCTAGCTGAAGAAAATAATTTCTTAAAAATCAGAATCAGGCAATTGGAAGTCAATGACTCTATTAGCCTTCAAGAATCAGTCAAATAAAATGAAAAGAGAAAGAAAATGTAAAATACCTCATAGGAAAAAGGAGAAGGGAAGCCATAAATAGGGAGGAAAATAAGATGGAGAGATAGACACAGTTAGTAATCAGAACTGTGTGGGATAAATTCCCCCCTCAAGCAGAAGCAGATAGCAGAGTGGATTAAAAACCTTAATCCTACAATATACTGTTTACAAGAAACACATTTGAAGTTGAGAGATACACAAAGAGTAAAGGTAAAAGGCTAGAGCAGAATGTATTTTACTTCAGCTGAAATGAAAAAAAAAATCAAGGTTATCATTCCTGATCTCAGACAGACAAAAGTGAAAATAGATCCAATTAAAAGAGATAAGTAAGGAAACTACATCTCTCTAAAGGTACCATAGACAAGTAATATCAATTATGTAATATATGCACCAAGTAGTATACCATCCAGATTCAGAGAGGCAAAGTTAAGTGAGTTGCAGGAAGAAAGAGAAAGCAAAACTATACTAGTGGGAAACCTCAATATCCCCCTCTCAGAAGTAGATAAATCTAACCACAAAATAAACAAGAAAGAAGTTAAGGAGGTGAATAGGATTTTAGAAAAGTTAAATATGATACACCTCTAGAGGAAACTGAATGGGAGTAGAATATAGCTTTTTCTCAGCAGTACATGGCACCTACACAAAAATTGACCATGTACCAGGACATAAAAACCTCACAATCCAATGCAGAAAGATAGAAATATTAAATGTATCCTATTCAGATCATGATGCAATAAAAATTACATGAAATAAAGGGCCATGGAAAGATAGGCTAAAAACTAATTGAAAACTACATAATCTAATTCTAAAGGATGAATGGGTCAAACATCAAATCATTAAAGAAAAATCAATAACTTCATACAAGAGAATGACAAAAATGTGACAAAAGAGCAAAACTTACCAAATGCAGCAAAGTGATTCTTAGGAGAAGTTTTATATCTCTAAATACTTGCCTGAATAAAACAGAAAAAGAGGAGGTCAATGAATTGGGCATTCAACTAAAAAAGCTAGAAAAAGAGCAAATTAAAATCCCCAATTAATTACCAAATTAGAAATTCTGAAAATCAAAGGAGAGATTAATAAAATTGAAATTATTGAACTAATAAATAAAACTAAGAGATGGTTTCATGAAAAAAATAGATAAGCTTTTGTTTAATTTGATTAAAAGAAAGAAGAAATCTAAATTACCAGTATCAAAGTTGAAAAGGGTGAATTCACCACCAATGAAGAGGAAATTAAAGCAACAATTAGCAGCTAAAAATTTTCCCAACTGTATGACAATAAATCTGACAAACTAAATGAAATGGATGAGTATTTACAAACATATAAATTGCCCAGAATAAAAGAAGATGAGATAAATTACTAATATAATCCCATTTCATAAAAAAAAAAGTTTAACCACCCTTCAGTGAACTCCCTAAGAAAAAATCTCCAGGGCCAGATAGATTTACAAGTGAATTCTACCAAACATTTAAAGAATAGTTCCAATATTATCTAAACTGTTTGTAAAAAACAGGCAAAGAAAGAGTTCTACCAAATTCTTTTTATGGTACAAATATGGTGCTGATACCTAAATAGGGAAGAGCCAAAACAAAGAAAATTATAGACCAATTTCCCTAATGAATACAGATGCAAAAATTTTAAATAACATAATAACAAAGAGTTTATAACAACTTATTATGATGATAATGCTCTATGACAAGATGGGATTTATACCAGGAATGCAAGGCTTGTTCAATATTATTAAAACTATCAGAATGATTGATCATATCAATTAAAAGTAATAGAAACCATATGATTATCTCAATAGTTGCAAATAAAAGTTTTGACCAAAAAAATAGCCATTCCTATTAAAAACATGAAAGCGTAGGAATCAATGGTGTTTTCCTTAAAATGATAAGTAGCACCTATATAAAACCATCAGCAAACATTATATGAAATGTCAATAAGCTAGAAGCATTTCCAGTAAAATCAAGTGTGAAACAAGGATGTCCATTATCACCACTATTATTTAATATTGTACTGGAAATGTTAGCTTAAGCAATAAGAGAGAAAAAGAAATCGAAGGAATTAGAATAGGCAATGAAGAAACAAAAGTATCACCCTTTGCAGATGATATGATGGCATAGTCAGAGAATCCTAAAGAACCACTTAAAAACTTGTTGAAATAATTAACAACTTCAGCAAAATTGCAGGATACAAAATAAGCCCACATAGATTATCATAATTTCTATATATTACTAACAAAACCCAGCAGCAAAAGATAGAAAGAGAAATCCATTTAACGTAACTGTAGACCACATAATTATAAAATATTTGGGAGTCTATAAACCAAGACAAACCCAGGAACTATATGAATATAAATACAAAATACTTTTCATACAGATGAAGTCAGATCTAAATAACTGGAAAAATAACAATTGTTCATGGGTAGGCCAAGCTAATATGATAAAAATGACAATTCTACCTAAATTAATTTATTTATTCCATGCCCTACCAGTCAAACTACCAAAAAACAACTCTATAGTGCTCGAAAAAATAATAACACAAAATTCATCTGGAAGAACAAAAGGTTCAGAATATGAAGGCAATTAATGAAAAGAAATGCAAGGGAAGTTGGTCTAGCTGTACCAGATCTAAAACTATATCACAGAGAAGCAATCATCAAAACTTAGTACTGTCTAAAAAATAGAGTGGTAGATCAGTGGAATAGGGTAGGTACACAAGACACAGGAGTCAATGACTATAGTAATCTACTGTTGGATAAGCCTGAAGACCCCAGCTTCCAGGATAAGAACTCACTGTTTGGTAAAAACTGCTGGGAAAACCAGAAAAGAGCAGGGCAGAAACTGGGCACAGACCAACGTCTTATATTGTATACCAAGGTAAGATCAGAATGGGTACGAGCCCAAAGACTCCAGCTTCTGGGATAAGAACTCCCTATGTGACAAAAACTGCTGGGAAAACTGAAAAATAGTATGGCAGGACCTGAGTACAGACCACTATCTTACACTGTATAACAAAATAAAGTCAAAATGGGCTTGTGATTTAGATATAAAGGCTGATACTGTAAGCAATCTGGGAGAGCAAGGAATTGTTTATCTGTCAGATTTATGGAGAAGGAAAAAGTTTATGACCAAACAAGAAATAGAAAGCATTATAAATGCAAAATGGATAATTTTGATCACATTAAATTGAAAAGTTGGTTTGTTTGTTTTTTTTTTACAAAGTCAATGCAACCAAGATTAGGAGGGAAGCAGAAAATTGGGGATTTTTACAACCAGTGTCTCTGATAAAGGCTTCACTTCTAAAATATACAGAGAACTGAGACAAATTAATAAGAAAATAAGTCATTCCACAATTGATAAATGGTCAAAGGATATGAACAGGCAGTTTTCGGGGGAAGAAATTAAAAGATATCTAAAAATCATATGAAAAAATGCTCTAAATCACTATTGATTAGAGAAATGCAAATCAAAACCACTCTTAGGTACTAAATCTCACCAGTAAGATTGGCTAACATGACAAAACAGGAAAATGATAAATGCTGGAGAAGATGTGGGAAAATTGGAACACTAATGCATTGTTGGTGAGGTTGTGAACTGATCCAACTATTCTGGAGAGTAATTTGGAGCTATACCCAAAGGGCTATAAACATGTCTTTGACCCAGCAATACCACTTCTAGGGCTGTATCCCAAAGACATCATACAAAGGGGAAAAGGGCCCGTATATACAAAAATATTTCTAGTAAAGGGATGTCATTTTGTTTCTTCTTTCTCCTGGTTCATTCCATTGGTTATAATTCTTGACAATTTGACTGATGTTTAATGTGAAGGTATATGTAGAACCTGGATCAGATTGCAGGCCACTTTGCAGGGGTGGAGGTGGGGTAGGGGAGGGGAGGGGAGAGGAGAGGGAAGGAGAGAAAATTTGGAATTCAACCTGTGGAACTGAATGTTGTAAACTAAAAAGAAATTTAAAATAAAATAAATGGGTGCATGAGGTGAAGGACTTTAGAACTCTCATCAATGCCTTGATAAACCCCGAGTCCAAAAGAAGAGACATACCACTCACCTTTTGAAAGAAAGGTAATTAATTTAAAATGCAAAAAGAGAAAAGCATTTTCAGTTATGGCTAATGTGGGAATATTTTCAGCCAGACTATGCAATGTTGTAGAGAGGAATATGAATTGTGTTGGTTTTTTGTTTTTTATTTTAAAAAATTTCATTTGCTCAATGGAATAAGGGATGATAGGAGAAATAGCCTGATTTTAAAAATACTTCTTACTTGAAAATAAAAGTGATTTTAAAAAATTTTAAAAAGGAATGTAATTTTGGAAAAGGAAAATATTATTTAAAAGAAAAAAGTATAAATTAAAATAGGAAACTTAAAGAAGAAAGAGAATTTTGAATTCTGAATTCTGCCTCTTCCCATTCCACATTTCCCTGATCTCGTATTAAGGAAACAACTATATAATTTATACATGTGAAATCACAGAAAACATCCAAGCTACTATTTTTTTCATTATTCTCTTGCATCACTCTCTCTTCTCACTTTTTCTTCTTCTACCTCTCTTCTATTATTTTTAAACTCCTTTTTGAGTTCTTCCATGAGTTCTTTTTTTGGCTTGAGAACATTTCCCATTTTTCTTTGGTGTTTTGCCCATAGGTATAAATTTGGGAAGTGGTATTTGGTAAGAATGAATAAATAAATAAATAAATAGATTCCTCAAAGAAGAGCAGCTACATCATTGGGTAAAAGTAACAATCCCATAGAAAGCTATGAGTGTGAGCAAGCATAAGCCTCTTCTGTCATTGAAAAGAGTCTGAGTTAACCACATACATGAACATCTTCCTTTTGCTAACTTGCCATTGGAATTGCATCCAAGTTTTGAAAGACATTTTTCATATAAGTGGGATGTTTGTCTTTTTTTTTTCTTTTTGGAGGGCAATTGGGGTTAAGTAGCTTGCCCAAGGTCACATAGCTAGGGTGTGTGTGTGTGTGTGTGTGTGTGTGTGTGTGTGTGTGTGTGTTAAGTGTATGAGGCCAGATCTGAACTCAGGTCCTTCTGACTCTAGGGCTGGCGCTCTACTCACTGTGCCACCTAGCTGCCCCAATGTTTGGCTTCTTAAAAATGGAAATGGAGAAATAATCAAATTCATACAATCATCAAATATATCACATGTATGTATAGCTATGCAATTACTGATCCCCTGGACCGCTAGTCACTGGGGGAGACAGCCCTAGGTAATCAGATGTTTCCACATCCCAGGGAACATCTGAAAGATGGTCAAACCAAAATGCCCTGTGAAGCCTCTGGCAAATGTTCTCTGGAAGTGTTTGGGGATGGGGTGATGCAACATCTCCCTGGACTTTCAGAGCTGGGCCTCCCTGCCTCTCCCATCTGAGCACTGCACCCCATTCCAATGACAGGTCTTACTTTTTAATTTTTTTATTTTTGGAGGGGGGGGGAAGGCAGAGCAGTTAGGGTTAAATGACTTGTCCAAGGTCACACAGCTACTTTTGTGTTAAGTGTCTGAGGCTGGACTTGAACTCAGGTCCTCCTAATTCCAGGGCCAGTACTCTATTCACTGTACCACCTAGCCACCCCAACAGCTCTTCTAACTGAGCCATGGTGGAAACTGAGTTTCTTTCCAAGAATCGAATTGAGAACCAGAAAGAATTTCAGAGGTCATTTTACCCCTTACTATGAGGCCCAGGGAGGATGAGTGATCTGTTCAATATCATACAGGAATTACATGTCAGAAGTGTAAAGTAAACCAGGTCACCTGACTCCAGACCCCTGCTATTCCTGCTGGACCACACTGCCTCCCCTTTTCCCCTTCCCCAATGATTTCACTGTCCGTGCAAATACAGGATAAATAGGAAAGAATGAACAGAGAGAAGGCAGCAGAATTAAGGGGAGAAGAAAAGGCTTTTAGGATTTTAGCAGGGACATGAAGGAAACCAGAGAAGCCAGCATTCAGAGCAGAGGAGGGAGAGGGCTCCAGGCCTGGAGGGACAGCCAGAGAGATGCCTGGAGGCACCAGAAGAGTTTAGAGGGTAAGTGAGGGGGAGTAAGGGGTAAGAAGACTAGAAAGGGGAGAGGGGGAGGTTATGAAGGACTCTAAATGTCACACAGAGCCTTTTGTATTTGTTGTGTTTGCCTTCCTTTTCTAAGAGGACCATGACATCAGGGAAATGACGACATGACTTACAGTTGGCTTTGAGCGAGGGAGGGCTGTGTAAGGTCGCCAGCCTTACTTTCTCCTCCAAAGCCACCTGGTTCCAGTGACCAGACATCATCAGGATGACTAGAGATGGCCCAGGATGCAATGGGAGACCCTGAACCTTTTTGGCTAAGGCCTTTTCAGGTTCTCACTTTGAATGAGGTAAAGCCTCTTTTCTATTCTTTTTCCCTCCCTCCTTTCCTTCCTTCCTTCCTTCCTTCCTTCCTTCCTTCCTTCCTTCCTTC
>NW_027186289.1:1553697-1579953 GCF_028583685.1 Petaurus breviceps papuanus | reverse complement strand
TCCTTCCTTCCTTCCTTCCTTCCTTCCTTCCTTCCTTCCTTCCTTCCCTCCTTCCTTCCTTCTTTCCTCCTCCCCCCCTCCTGTCTTCTTTCATAAAACCTCTGACCCAGTACACTCAACTCTGAAGCTCATATTTTGGACCACAAAAGGTCCCAGCCCAAGTTCCAGGGGCTGGCTGTATTCTGGGCCCTCCAGGCTTAGAATGAAGGTCAAGGTCCAGGGTAACTATTTCTCTTTGGAAAGACCCTAGAGTCTTCCCCTCCCAGCTTGATTTTTTTTCCTAATTAAAGGGACCATCCCTTGACTCACTTCTTAAAGTACTTCCCTCCTTTGGAGAAGAAAATGAGAGGGAGATGGGGAGGCCTTGGAGGTAAACATCTTCAAAGTTCTACTCTGGTCCCAAGGACTCTGATTGTACATTTTTACAATGATCATTCCAAATACTGTATAATGCATTGTTACAGTTACTTGCCTCTAGGAAGGCTGTCCTGCTCTACAAAAAGGAGCTATTTAAGATCAATCCAGAGCAGGGAGAGGAGGATGGGGCAGGATGCTTTACCTCTAAACCTTTGGGGAAAAAATTATCTTCTGCCTTAATACTTGTTCCTTTTTTTTTTAATTGTCAGAGGGTAAGTGAATGGTCCCCTAAATTCCCTCCCTGCCCCCAACACAGATGGAAAGGAAGACTTTACAGTCTCCCCAAGAGTATTATGAGGTTGGTGACAGTACTTGGGGGGGAGGGGAGGAGATTTACTTGATCACTCATCTAAGACCAGGTCAAATGAAAGCAGGCACTTTCAAGAAACAAAGAAAAAGAATTGCAGAGACCTGTTCTCTGTAGTACTGTAGAATGCTTCCTTTTTGATTTTCATTTATTCCTTGAACCACCTGCTTACTTACACCATGGAAGAGTTATACATATATCATAAGAACATGAAGTTCTTCCTTTCAGGGGGCTAGTTTAGAGGAAAATCGAACCCACTGAGTATTTAGCAGTGTTTTTAAAACAATCCTGCTATCTTTAGCAGTCCATTTCATAAGATGTTAACCTTATTTTTGCCTAATAACAACAATTTAGTCCATTTGAAAGTAATTTTACCCAAACAGAATCACAAAATTTAAATCACAGTCCTTTCATTAACTTAGAAGAATTTAAGGTAAAAGGTACTTTATTATTACAATTTTAAAAAGATGTTCATCACACTCATTTTAAAAACTCAATAGGGAATGGGCCCATCTAACCACATCTGCAGTATCTCAGAAAAATTTCACGCAACAGTGTTTTTAAAAGCATCTTCTTCCAGTGAAAAGGCTTCACATTTCTAAGAATATGTCTAATATTGTCTAATGTCTCATATCGTTCCCAAATTCCACAAGAAAACCATTAGTCTAAAAAATATCATGTTTGTTTTTAAACGTGACGCCAAACTCCTCAAGTTCTTAAATCAAATTTCATCCATTGAATAAGATAAAATCTTGTCCTCAGAAAATCACCCATTATTGTCTTAGACATGTCATTTACTCCAAAATCCAGCGACAAGCCTCAGCATTCGTCCTGTGCTCAGTGTGAGGCACTTTAGAATTACTGCATTCCTCCAACAGCCCTGGGATGAAGGGGCCATCACCATCATCATCATCTCCCTGTACTCTCCAAGGCTGGTCAAATTCCCCAATATTCTAGAATCACAATGTAGCTTCTCAGCACAATTTTATCTCAAATCAATGTTTTATTTTTAAAAACAAGTGGCAGTCATTAACTTCTTTTTCCACAAGGTTCCCACGCTTTTAGGGGGCTCATTTTCAAAACAATTCTTGGTGATGCTCCCAGCTCCCATAACTATGTCTTTATTTCTTTGAGTCCCCCAAAGAGCCAAATCAAATCTTCTTACTTTTTAGACCTGTTACCCCATACGCCATCAGACATTTCTCAAAAAATTTCCCCAACTTTTTAAAGTGGGGTAAAAATTGAATTTAAATGAACAGATTCCCCATGACTGTCACTGCTCTGTGAATTCACCTCAATGACATATGGGTGGAGGGAGAGTTACTCAGGGGTGCGGCTGAAAAATGCCAACCCGCAGGAGGCATTAGTGGCCAAGATTTCAAATTTCAGGCCACTGTTCTCCATGTGCTTGGGCTCCATTTGTGCTGGAAGGAGGCAGGAGACGGTTTTGTTCTCTGGAAATTCCAGGGTTTTATGCTCATGTCTCTAAGGCACATCCTCCTTTTCAGCAGACCTTCTGTGGTCTGAGCCCCTGACACACAAACATGCCCTCATTCATTCCCACACCTTTCTATTCTTAGGAAGTCTTCCCCCAACTTCCTCATCACTTTCACACACACACACACACACACACACACGCACACGCGCGCGCACACACACACACACACACACACACACACACACCCCTACTTTTACTTACTTGTCAGCGGCGTCATCACTCTGCAGCCAGGTTTTCTCTCTCTGCGAAGGAATTCACTTTGAACTCTTCCTACTTTTATTCCTTTGGTGACTAAGGTCCCTGTAAAACCTGTTCCCCAAAGTGACACCCCCCAAACCCCGGCTTCTGCACTCACCGGGGGAGTGCCGGCTCCTTCTTGTCCTTCGGCTCAGCCCAGCACAGCTGGCTCTGGCCCCCTAACCTCCCCCCCCAGCACAGCTGACTCTGGCCCCCTCTGTTCCCCCCCAGCACAGCTAGCTCTGGCCCCCTCTTCTCCCCAGCACACCTTGTCAGCCTTGGCTCTGGCACTCCTTGGTCAGCCAAGGTTCCCTCGATCCTCCTGGGCTCAGACGCCCAGCTCCCCTCACTATCTCGGGGTAAAAGTCCCCGTAGCTGGGCCCGGGCCACCTCTCAGCCCCACTCACCCCAGGGCTCACCCCTGGGTATTATGGGGACCCCGACCTGGCCCTGTTTACTCCTCCCAGGGAGGAAATCACTTGCTTGGCCCTGACTCTAATTAGCTTTTCCAACTCTGTGTCCACCCTGAGATGCTATTTAATCCCTTTTGTGGGAGAAAATCTGGGGAGCGTGAAATGTTCTGACCTACTCCGCCACCTTCCCAGAATCCTCTCTGAGAACCATCTCCAAGGTGACAGCAGAATCTCTTTAGAAGAGGGAAGCCGGGATAGAGACAGGGAAAGTGCTCCTGGCTTAGGATATGCGGAGAATAAAGGAGGAGGATCTCGCTGTGAGGGTCAGGAAGGCCGAGGAAAGGGGGGCAGAGTCAGAGAGACAAAAGAAAGGAGAGAAATAGGGGAGTGTGTGCAAGGGAAAGCACAGGAAATGAAATTAAAAAAGGAAATAGCGTGAAGGGGAAAACAGGAAGGGGGATTCTATTGGACAATTAACTGAGGGGGAGGAGAAGAGGAAGAATTAAATACTTAGATAAGAGGGAAAAACAAAGAGGGAGCATTAAGCACAAATCTGAATCTAGGAAACAGTTTATCCTGAGAGGATGGGAGAGATGGAAACCTAATGCATAGCTTTAAGTGAAAGTGAAAAAAAAAAAAGCAAACAACAGCCAGCGCGAGACATTAAAGAAAACCCTGTGTCTTGTTTATGTGAAACGCATTTAAAATATTTAAAAAGACACAGAAGAAAAAGAATCATCTGATAAAAGGTGTGCTACTTCTGAGGGGAAAGCAGGATTCCAGTCTAGCTGTCAGAGTCAGCAGGAACAGTCATGAAAACATGGGGAGGGATAAGCACGGCAAAGACATGATTCTGGAGGATCCACAGAGAGCCAAGCAAGAGCAGTGCTAAGATGCCAGGCTCCAAATGCCTTCCCATTTCCATTTATAGAGAAAGCAGTACTAGAAGTGTAAGCAGAGCCAGGACCATGACAGCAACACCACTGTAATAGTCCTAACAATTCTGGATTGTCTTACATAAAGACAAGAAAAACGAAGGAGACCTGACCAGGATGCCCCAGACACTAAACCAAAAAGACTTACAGTGTCTCCTCAATGGGAATTGCTCAATAGACATATTTCTCAACACTATATAGAACTTCTACGAATACATTTTAGGAACAGACAATAGAGGAATGTTGCCCTTATATAGATTTGCAGTGGGGATTTTGTTTTGTCTTCTTTCTCAATTAGAAGTGGGAGGGAGAGACGCAAGAAATTTTTCCTGATGAAAAATATATTTATTTAAAAATACAAGTAAGTGCTGAAGTAACTTCACAACTGGGGCTATGAGAATTCTTAATCTAAGCTCTCAGCAGAAAAAAAAATATAAAATTCTAACTACATAAAACTTAAATGTTGTAATAAAACAAATATAGACAGAATTAGAAGAGGAAAATGTAGCATGCAGAATAGATAAAATATTACATAATAAATGACTCCCAAAAGTCATTAATGTCCATGATATGGAGAGAACTGGCATCCATGTGTACCAAGGAACCAATGCCAACAGATGAGGGCTGGAAGGATAGGAACTTTTCCAAAACCCTGACAACCATAAATGACATATGAAGGCACGCTTGAAAGCACTGACTGAAAGAGAAAGTCATGTGAAAGTCTTTTTATCATTTGTTGTCATACCTCCAGAATTGGAGAAATGACAATCAGGAAACCATCGATATTTGATTTTTTAATTTTGAAAATCACAAACGTGAAATAAAATTAACATTTTATATTCACCACAAAATAGTAAAAGAGGATGAAACAAATGTGGTTAGCTTGAATTTCTGTTTAAGTAATAATGAATTCAAAATAATCTGTTTAAAGCCTTCCTTCTGGCCTTCCTTCTATTTATTGCATGTGTTATTACAGTGATTTCCCTCCTTATTATTTGGGGGTGTGGAGGATCAGGGGCAGAACAATGCTTTTACTAGCACACTGTCATCCTCTCCTACCCAAAACTGGAAGAAAAAAAACCCAAGCACTGAAATATTTGTACCGAAAGCACCTAGCTAAGGAACCCAAATTCCCACACTGCCCATCTCTCTCATGCGCTTTTTATTCCACATCTTCTATCCATCACACCCAGGTGAGGAGGCAGGTTGCACAAATCTCAATACTTCTCTGATATACTGGTTAGTCATTACCATGATAAGTGGGACTTCTTCCCACATTGTTGGCCTTCACCATGCTGTATCGTGGAGTCTGCATTGGCCCGTCCGACGGTTCCAGGTTTCACTGAAATCGCCTGGGTTCCATGGCATGTTGTTGATCCATAACATTCACACACCAGGATTTGTTCCGTTTTTGCCTCATTAATTGTAGGACATCACCTCTTACTTTCTAGGTCTTGGACATACCAAAAGGAGCTGGTCTCAGTATCCTTTGTACACTTGGGTTTCTTTCCAGTTTTGAAAGGTACACGCCCTCTAGTGGCGTCACTGAGTCAATGATTTTGTGATTTAGGGGAGTTGATAAAACAGTTTTATCAGGAAACTGATGTATCTGTTTTCTCTTCCTACACTTTGAATATCTTTTCTTTTCTTTTTTTTCACTTGGATGGGGGTTAAGTGGAGCCTGAGACCTGATTTAATTTTCAGTTAACTAATGATTGATTTGGACCATTTTTGTTCAGGCTTCTTCAAAAAGGTTGCATTTGGGGTGGCTAGGTGGTGCAGTGAATAGAGCACTGGCCCTGGAGTCAGGAGGACCTGGGTTCGGATCTGGCCTCAGACACTTAACACACACGAAAAAAACTAGGAGCATGACCTTGGGCAAGTCACTTAACCCAAATTGCCCTCCAAAAAGCAAAAAAAAAAAAAAAGTTGTATTTACTTCCTCCTCCAGTGATCTCCCCTCTGTGACAGGAAAAAAAGAAAAAATAATACAAAGCCCTTGTGGCAAGTACATAATTAGAGGCAACAATTCCAATTGCAATATTTCTGATGCTCATTTTCTTACCACCTTTACCCAGCTGAAAATCTTTCTCATTATTAGTAATTTGGCTTAGTGATTGTAGATGTAGAGTTTTTTCTTATAATCATTGGTAACTGGCATTTCTTCTTTTCAAAATTGGTTGTTCCTAGCTTTGGATCACATCTATTGTAGACTTTCTTTTATGCTTGTAGAAACCCAGTATCTGGTCTTCATAGACTTTCCACATGAGGCCTCTGTGAGGGAAACACATTGTGCACTGAGAGTGCACATCACTGGGATGCAAATTGCCCCCTTCCGTTTTTTGTGAGTGTGGAGATCAGCTCTTCTACCACCCAATACTGGATTTTCCTCAAGGTTCCTCTCACTCCTTTGCAGTGACTTTTTCTAAGTCAGGTATTCATCACGAGTTAATCTTGGTCTACATTGGGAACCCTATCTATTTTCTGCCAGACTCCTTTGCACTGTATCCAACAATTTGCAGAGCTTATTAAACAAGGGCAGTGGAAGGGAGGTCTTTGGAATAGCTGAACACAAGGTTACTCTCCTCGGCTTCTTTTCTACATGACATGGTTAATCTTGGCAACTTCTCAAACTCTTTTATTTCTCAGGAGTCTGGTATAGTTGCAGATTTGGGCCTGCAAGGCCTCCTTGTGGAATATAGGAAGAGGCTACAGGAAGGAGACAGAGAAATCTGCTTTTTTTTTTTTGCTTTTTGTAGGGGGGAAGACAGATCAATTTGGGGCTAAGTGACTTGCCCAAGATCACACGGCTAGCAAGTGTTAAGAGTCTGAGGCCAAATTTGAATTCACATCCTCCTGACTCCCAGGCTTGTGCTCTATTCACTGCACTTCCTAGCCGCCCCAAAATTGTGCATTTGATGGGAAGACAAGAGTTAGACTTGGAAGGGCCCATCAAAGCCACTGCCTCCAACCTCCTCATTTTAGAGATGAGCAGAGTGAAGCGCAGAGGGGTTGTTCCTTGCCCAGACTTAGAGCTAGGGAGCATCAGAGTCAGGACTGGAACTCTAGGTCTCCCTGATTCTAAACCCTGTGCCCTGGCCTTTAGAAGCAACGGCTTCCTCTACTCCGCAATATCAATGCGAGTTAAAAGAAATTAGACTGAACTGTCCGAGTGTTTTAGCCAACCAACTTTGGTAAGAATAACCAGGATTTCCATAGCTATTTTAAGCTTGTGAAGCGTTTCACAAATACTCTTTTATTTAATCTGCACCTCAGGTCTAAGAGCTAGTGTGGTGCCTGGTTTTGCCCACAACCCCCCTCCCCCAAGGAAGTGAGCAGACTGCCAGGTCAGCTCCGCCCTCTCCCACTGGGTCTCCGCCCTTTCCAGTCAGCTCACCTGCATACAAGTGGGCGGGCTTCTGGGTCAGGGGAGGGAGTTTCCAGGTGTGTACTGACCAATCACTGCTTACATAAGGCCCCCTTTATAAGCTGAGGTTCTGCCCCATATCGAGGCTATTGCCACATGGCCTTTTTAATAAAGGGTCCATTCTAAAATGATACTTGGGTCCTGCTCTCATTAGTCAAGGTACAGTAGTACACTAGATCCCCTTCTTGTTCCCATTCTGCAGATGGGGAAACTCAGGCAGGATTAAGTGACATGACATGACAGGGACAGACAGCTAATAAGTGCCAGAGACTGAAATGGAGTTCAGGCTTGTGGTTTCAAGCACACCTCATCCACCGTGCCACAAAGCAGGTTAAAAAATCATTTTAAAATTAACATCCAACAATAAACCAAAACATTTACACAAGGAATTTTGGTGTATTTAAACAACGGAAAAAGTGAGTACCAATTAATTGGGGAATGGCTGAAGAAATCATGCTCTATGAACGCCAGCAAATATTGAGGAGTGCTGACAAGTGATTTTTTCAGAGAAAAATCATCACACATTAAGGGTATTATGCACAGGATGGAATTTGGGATGTTTAATGAGGTCTCTTCTTTTGGGAAGTCTGATGATGTCTGTGCTGCAGCAGGACTTCCCTTGGGAATTAGATCCCAAAGCTTTGCCACCAGTCTGCTTTCTCCAAAGTACAGACAAGTATGAGCTCTAGAGGAGGAGCTTTTATCCACCTTCATTCCTGGAAGAATTAGGGTGTCTACTGACCACCCTTCTCCAGAGAAAAGCACATCCCCCAAGAAGACGTTTGAGAGTCTTCTCTCCACAATGAAGCCTCTGGTAGAAAGCAAGAGATGATCTCTAGCTGAAAGCCTTCCCACACTGAGTTCATAAGGAACTGGAACTGATCCTCAGAATGGTTTCTCTAACACTGAAGAAGTTCTGAACTCTTATTTGAATGCCTTTGCTTATTCATGAAAATGATCAGATCAGATTTGTATCTCACATGAATTCAGACATGGGAAATGGGTAATTGTTGCTTGAAGGATCACCTTGATTATATTTCTAGAGTTTCTCTGAAGAAGGGTGGTAACTAAATCTACCACATTCCTAGCAGTCCAGCATGCATTCTCTGATGTTTAGCAAGACTGAAGCTTGGTGAGAAATTATTCCATATTAATTACATTCAAAGGTTTCTCCTCATTCTGGGCATTTAGTGTGGGTTCTTTGACGGCTAGCAATTTCAGAGTTCTTTGTAAAACCTTTCCACACTGATTACATGCAAAAGGTTTCTCTTCAGTGTGGATTCTCTGATGTGCAACAAGATTCTTTGTCATTAAAAAAACCTTTTCACATTCATCACAATAAAAAATTTTCTCCACAGCATGACTTCTCAGATGCCTAGTAAGTTGGGAACTTTGTCCAAAAGTCTTTCCACATTGATTACATGCAAAAGGGCTTTTTCCAGTGTGGATTCTCTGATATCTAACAGATTTAGAGTTCTTTGTGAAAGCCTTTCCACACTGATTACATTCAAAAGGTTTCTCTATTGTGTATTCTCTGATATAAAGCAAGAGTGTATTTCTTTATAAAAGCCTTTCTGCTCTGATTACATTCAAAAGGTTTGTCTGCAATGTGGATTCTCTGATGTCTAGCTAGACTGGAGCTGAATCTGAAAGGCTTACCACATTAAGTACATTCAAAAGGTTTCTCTCCAGTATGGATCTTCTGATGTCTAACAAGATGGGATCTGTATCTAAAAGTTTTTCCACATTGATTACATTCAAAAGGGCTCTCTTTCCCCTCTGGATTTTCTGATGTACACCAAAATTCTTCCCCATTGTGAAAGCCTTTCCACATTGATTACATTCAAAAACTTCACTCCAGTGTGAATTCTCTGATGTGCAACAGGCCTGGAGCTCTGTGTGAAAGCCTTTCAATATTGACTATTTTCAAAAGGTTTCTCTCTAGTGTGGAACCTCTGCTGGCCAGTAAGGAGTGATGTGACAGAAAGCCTTTCCCCATTCAGGACATTCATAAGTCTTCTCCGCAGTGTGAATCTTCTAAAGTCTATCAAGATCTGAGTTCCGGCCAAAGGCCTTCCCACACTGAGGACAGGCAGATCTTTTCATCCCAGGCTGAAATCTAGATTGGTAAAGGAGTGAAGGCATGAGGTTGTTTCATATTCATCAGGTTCCTTACTAATGGGAATTTGCAGATGAGTAATGAGCTTAGCATTCTTCCCACCTTTATTACTTACAGAAAGCATTTCTTCAGTATCACTTTTCTGATGTCTAATGAGATCTGAACTCCAGCTCAAGGCCATTTCCCATGGACTACCTGGAAACATTTGCATTTCTGGAGCCTTCTCATAGGTCTGAAAAAGCTCACCTATTCAATAAAGCATTTGCTACATTCAGTATCCCAAAGAAAGTAATTCTTTGAGGGCATTTTCTTACAATGATTGAAAATTGAAGCCTGTGTGAATTTTTTTTCCAATTTCATCAAATTCACAGGTATTCTTTGGATTTTTATCTACTTTGACAGAATCATGGATTTCTCTCAACTTGAAGTCCCAGACACCATCACTCATGAATTTTTGCAGGTCACATTCTTCCACAAAAATTCCCAGCTTTCTGCTTATCTCATTTACTTCTCACCTAATCTCTATATCTGAAAAAAAGACAAATATATGGAGAAATTGATATACATACATAAATATTTGAGATAGCAATGGTTACTGAAGATTTATGCAGCTCATGACCTTCTCCTCACCAATCTAAAGGCAATAAAACTTCACAGATGTACTCCTTTTATTTTTTTTTGCTTAATAATATTCTATTTTTTCCAATTTCAAGTAAAGATAGTTTTCAGCATTCATTTTTGTAAGATTTTGAGTTCCTAATTTTTCTCTTTCCCTCTTTCTCCTCTCCCTTCCCCAATAGAGCAAGCAATTTGATATATGTTATTATACATGTACAATCATATTAAACATAATTTCACATTAGTCATGTTATGAAAGAAGAATCAGACCAAAAGGGAAAAACAATGAGAAATAAAAAAACAAAAAACAGCAAAGATAGTATACTTCTATTTGTATTCAAATTCCATCGTTCTTTCTCTGGATGTGGTTAGCATTGTCCATCATGAATCTTTTCAAATTGTCTGTCATAGTTGATCATTATCCAATGGTGTTGTGACTGTGCTACGATATTCTCCCAGTTCTGCTCACTTCACTCAGCATCAGTTCATGTAAGTCTTGTTAAGTTTTTCTGAAATCTGCCTGCACATCATTTCTTACAGCACAAGAGTATTCCATGACATTTATCTACCAGAATTGGTTCCACCATTGGCCAATTGATGGGCATCCCTTCAATTTCCCATTCTTTGCCACTACAAAGAGAGCTGCCATAAATATTTTTGTACATAGAGATTGTGAGAGATGACTCACAGTGAAGTTTCCTCCTTTTTAACTCCCTGTTACATTCCCATCTCTTCTTTTTTTTTTGGAGGGCAATTGGGGTTAAGTGACTTGCCAAAAGTCACAAGGCTAGTAAGTTTGTTAAGTGTCTGAGGCCGAATTTGAACTCAGGTCCTCCTGACTTCAGGGCCAGTGCTCTATTCACTGTGCCACCTAGCCACCCCCATTCCCATCTCTCCTCCATACTTTGTAAGCCAGTTCAGTCTCGTGAGTAACTCATGATTTCCCTGAAATGAGGTAATTTGAAAGAATATCATGCTAGTCTACTTCTGATTGGGCACTTCCAAATTTGGTGAAAAGAAATGCATAATGAAGAACTGAAACTGCTTTGTGCCAATTAGTTGACACATGAAAGATTGTGAGTTTGCCTTACCAGCCAATGTTGAGATAGGACAGGTGTTGGGGTGCAGTGAAGACCAGGACAAGAGAAGCTGCCACATTTTGAACTCTCTGGCAGACGCCCTTTGAGCAACAGGGGCAGTGCCCTTTCTCATGAGAAAGTATAAAGACCTTTTCTGATCTCAGACTCAGACTCTAAATTTTTTCATCTCACACAAGTTCCTTTTCCCTCTTTTATGATATTTTTGAAATACAGACATAGCGGTGGTATTGCTGGATCCAAGGGTATTTACAGTGTTTAACCCTTTGGGTATAGTTCAAAATTGCCCTGCAGACTGGTTGGTTCAGTTCCCAACTCCCCCAACAATACATTAGCATTCCAATTTGCCCACATCTTCTCCAGCATTTATCATTTTCCTTTTCTGTCATGATAGCCAATCTGACAGGTATGAATTGGTACCTTAGAGTTCTTTTAATTTACGTTTCCTAGTCAGTAGTGACTTAGAGCATGTTTTTATATGTCTATATATAGCTCTAATTTGATCATCTGAAAATTGTTGGTTGATATCCTTTGACCATTTATCAATTGGGGAATGACTTGTATTATCATTGAGTTTACAAAAATCTTTGTATATTTGAGATATCTGAGAAACTATCTATAAATTTTTAAAATTGAATTTGCTGCTTTCTTTCTGGATCTTGGCTACATTCCTTGTATTTGTACAAGATCTTTTTTTCATCCAATGTAATCAAAAGTGTCCATCTTACACATCACTCTGCTTTCTATCTCAAGTTTATTCATAAATTGTATCCTATTCATAAGTATGGTAAGTAATATGTTCCATTCAATTGTCCTTCAAATTTTCTTGTAGAAACCTCTCTTTATATCTAGATCATGTATCCATTTTGACATCATTTTGTTAAATGGTGTAAGATATTGGTCTATGGCCAATTTCTGCCATACTTCTTTCCAATTTTTACCAGACAATGAATTCTGATCCCCAAACCCTGAGCCTTTACACTTGTCAAATGTAAGGTAATGATATTAGTTTGCTATTCTAAATAGCATGTCTACTCTGCTCCATTGATTAACCTTTCAATTTCTTAGCCAGTACCAGATGGTTTTGATAATTATTACCTTATAAGAGAGTTTAAGATCTGCTACTGCTAAATCTACTTGCCTTACCCTTGTTTTCCATTGGTTGCTTTGATATTCTTAACCTTTTGGCCTTCCAAATAAATTTTGTTATTTTCCCTAGCTCAGTAAAATAATTTCCTGGTAATTTAATTGGGATGCCATTGAACCTATATATTAGTTTAGGTAAAAGTGTCCTTTTTATTATATCTGTGCTTCCTACTGATGAACAATGCATATTTATTTAATTATTTAAATCTGACTTTATTTCTAAAATAGGTTTTTTTATGTTCATGTACTTCCTGGGTTTGTTTTGGCAGCTGTACTCCCATGAGTCTTATACTGTCTAGAGTTATTTTTAATTGGGCATCTCTTATTAACGCTTCTTCTAGGGATGTGTTGGTAATATAAAGGAATCCTGTTGATTTATGTGGGTTTAATTTATGTCCTGATGGTTTGATAAAATTATCAACTGCTTTAATGAACTTTGTAGTTGAGTCTTTTGACTTTTCTTAAGCATATAACCATATCATCTGCCCCCCAAAAAGTTAAGTTTTATTACCACATTCTCTATTCTGATTCCTTCAATTTCTTTTGCTTCTCTTATTGCTATTGCTAGGATTTCCAATACAATATTAAATGATATTGGGCATACTAGCTGAACACTTGTTTTTTCTGGGAAGGTTTCTACCTTACCTACATTATAAATAATGCTTACTGATGGTTTTAGGCACATTTTAACAATCAGTTTAAGGAAAAAATCATTTCTACTTTTACTTTCCAGTATTTTTAATAGAAACAAGTCTTGTGTCTTTTCATATTTTTTGTACACCTCTTAATATAATCATATGTTTTTGTTACTATTCTTATTGACATAATCAATTACATGAATAATTTTCCTTGTATTAGTAATATCTTGTGGTAATCAGCAATATCACTTTTATCCCAAAGAAATTATACAAGTGGGAAAAGGACCTGTATTTACAAATATATTTATAGCAGCCTTTTTGTGGTGACAAAGAATTGAAAATCAAGGGGATGCCCATCAGTTGGGGAATGGCAGAACAAGTTGTGGTATATGAATGTAATGGAATACTGCTGTGCTATAAGAAATGAGCAGATGAATTTCACAATAACCTGGAAAGACATATAAACTGATGCTGAGTGAGGAGAGCAGAACCAGGAGAACACAGTACACAATTACAGACACAATGTATGTGTGATGACTGACTTTGATAGACTGGGCTCCTCTCAGCAGCAGAAGGTGATGAGACAGCTCCCAAAGCCTCACAGTGGAAAGGGACATCCATATCCAGAGAAAGGACTACAGAGTCTGAATGCAAATGGAAGCAATCTACTTGTGTGCGCTCTCTGTCTCTTGTCTCTCTCTGTGTCTCTCTGTCTGTCTGTCTGTCTCTCTCTCTCTGTCTCTGTCTCTCTGTCTCTGTCTCTGTCTCTCTCTCTCTGTCTCTCTCTCTCTGTCTGTCTCTGTCTGTCTGTCTCTCTCTGTCTCTCTCTCTCTGTGTCTCTCTGTCTCTCTCTCTCTCTGTGTCTCTGTCTCTCTGTCTCTGTCTCTGTCTCTGTCTCTGTCTCTCTCTCTCTCTCTCTGTCTTTGTCTCTCTGTCTGTCTCTCTCACTTCTTCCTTGTTCATTCCATCATTTACAATTCGTCTTTACAACTTGACTAATGTTTAATGTGAAGGTATTTGTAGAACCCGGATCAGATTGCCTGCTGCCATGGGGTGGGGGTAGGGGGTGGGGGAAGGAAGGGTGGAAAAATTGGAAACTCCAAAACTTGCGGAACTCTAGTGTTCTAAACTAAAAGTAAATAATTTTAAAAATCATCTCTGGAATCCCTAAGTGGCTCTTATCAGAAGCTCTTCCATGTCTCTTTCCCTCCCCTCCCTCCCAGTCTCTCTTCCCCACCATGGGCTGAGCTCAGGTACTTCCAGCCCTCCACATAAGGAGAGGGGCAGCTCACACATCTCCTCATTTGCACCTGGCTGCACTACCCTGTCCCAGTGTCTTTTGCCCCCAGTCATTTCCTTTGCTGTGCTGTCTTTCCCTATGAAAGTGTAAACTCCACGGGGACAAGACGAGACTTCATTCTTTTTTGTGTGAATCTCCAGGCCTTAGCACAGTGCATGGCACACAGAAGGGCCTTAACAAACGCTTATTACTACTGACTACCCAGACTGTCCCAACAGAGTATCTTGCTTTTTATTTTCCTTTAAAAGCCACCATGGCCCAGGCACCACTTACTTCTGCAGCCTTCTTCCACCTTATTTCCTCCCACCTGCTCTGGTCCAATGACACTGGCCTCCTTCATAGGCCAGGCTCTGGCCATTTTCTCTGGCTCTCCAGAATGGCTGGAATTCTCTGCTCCTCACTGAGGCCTCCTGGGCTCCTTCAAGTCTCATCCAAAAGCCCACCCTCTGTTTCTGGCTCCCCTTCATTCTAGAGCCTTCCCTCTCTTTATTATAGCCTCGTGACCTGTCTATGGCTTGTCTGTACATCACTGTGAGCGTGTCTTCTCCCCTCATAGTCTGTGAGAGCTTTGTGGGCAGACCCTGTGTTTGCTTCCTTGTGCAGGACCCCTAAGTACCATGCCCAGCACACAGGAGGCACCGCATTGCTTGGTTGGTTGCTGTCCTTGGTCCTGGAAGAGGACCAAAGTGACATCACTGTGCTGGAGTCCAGTTTCAGTGCCTCTGACTGGCTGACCAGACCAGCAGGAGCTCGGGACGCTCTCCCACAGGTCGGGCACCAATAGTCCCTGTCAACATTGGGCTGGATGCTCTAAGTTTGCCCATCCTGCATTTCCTTTCAGCTGTCTCAGTTCTGCTTTGCTCCCGGAGCACAGCACTTCTCTGATGTGGGCACACCACGCTGAGTGGCACCTGCCTCACGGGGTTTCTGTTGGGAATCAGGGACGGGAGACTTGTAAGGCCGGAGGTACACCCACAGGGCACAAAAATGCCAGGTAGGAGCGGTTCCTTTCCTCCTGAATAAGGGATACAGAAATGCTGCCTGAGACCCAAGGAGGTCAGAGGAGGGTGAGGCCCAGGGAGGAGCTGGGCAGGGCTGCTCAGGACCAGGAAGGACCAGATGCTGGACAGTGACGAGCCTCCTGACTCTTTCCCAGGAGCCCCTCCCCCACCCCCCTTCAGGGAGCCAGACCCGCCCCCTTGGAGGGCCCCCACCCCCATTCCTTCATATGGCATCACTCTTCCTCCAACGAAATGAGGGGGTCATTGACAAGGAGCGATAGCATTTATAGAGTACCTACTGTATGCAGTCACAGTGCTAAGAGCTTTGTGATCTCACTGGATCCTCCCACCACCTTGGGAGGGAGAGGGAGGGGATGCTGTCACCCCCATTACACAGATGAGGAAACTGAGGCAAACGGCATCATCACAGAGCCAGGACACATGTGTGGCTGTAGGATGGTGACACCCCCTGATGCCAGGATGCGGGGCTGGGGACTGCTCTCCCTCCTCTGATATCAGGAATAGGGAGGGCCTGGGGGCTATTCCCCCTCCCCTGTTACCAGAAAGGAGGGCTGGGGGCTGCTCCCCCTTGCCCCAAGAGCACCTGGGGGAAGCAAGTGAAAAGCCCCTGACAAACAGGGGGCTCCCCTAGCCCTCTTCGCAACCCAGGTGCTCCCCTGTTATACATGGAAGCCTCAGCCCCCCCCACACACACACACAATCACAAGCACTCACAATTCAGACACACTCACCACCCCTGCCTCTTGTCACACCCCCTCTTGCACATGCATGCACAGACCCACACTGGGAAGCTGCCACACTAACCAGAGCTGGGTTCCCCTCATGTTTGGGAGGAGGAAGAGGGCCTCCAGGGGAGCTGAGAGACGGGAACGCCCCTGCACACTGACTCCTCCCTCAGGTCTCCCCTCCCTTGGGGAAGCTGGACATGGGCACTAGGATATTCCTAGCATGTCCTGGGGCACAGGTCAACAGCTGACTTGTGGGAAAGCACAGTAGCAGTTCTGGGCCTTTGGGAAAAGCCTACAATGACTCTTTGCCTTTAGGGGAGCAGGGGGACCCCCCCAAGTAGGGAAAACCATCCTCAGTCAGCGGAATCTGATGACTCAGGGCCCAGAATTGGGGCCTGGAACCGGGAAGATCCGAGTTCAAATCTGGTCTCAGACACTCAAGGTTACCCTGTGCAAGTCATTTCACCTCTTTTCACCTCAGTTTCCCCAGTTATAGAATAATGATAAGAGGTGAAGGCTGTCCATGACACACATAAGCACACACACATGCACATTCACATACACACGCACACACACACACACCCCCATACACATGCACATAAATACATGCCTAGGTGACCTCTGAACCTGAAGGACCCATGTGTCCATTACCTCCCAAGGATGGGGGTCGCTGCCATGGACATGTCGGCTGCATCTTGTGCTGCCTGACACTGACAATCCTGAGCATGGACCCTGTCTCTTCTGGCAAAGGAAGCAAAGGTTTGCCTCAGTTTCCCCAGCTACAGAATGCAGATAATGGCACCCAGCTCTCAGGTTTGTTGTGAGGATCCAAGGACGTGATAAGGGTAAAGCTCTTAGCAGTGTGCACAGCACACAGTAGGTGCTGTTAAATGTTAGAGGAACTGGTTCCATCTTTCATTGCTCAGCCACTTTGGGTCAACATTAACCTCACCTGACCAAAACCTGTCCCATGGAAACTGTACACTGGCTGAGAGCCTTGAACATTCCTTAGGAAAGAAATTAGAGGAAGACTCTCAAGTGTCTCTGACTCTTGGCTACAAAGTAAATCCTCTCCCTCCTGCTAACTTTAGTACACTATGTAACCAGACTCAGTTTACAGATACACTTGTTTCCTTAGGGAATGTGTGAGATTATGAGTCTGTGTAACTGTGTTCAACCTTTACAGCTCTGAAGGGAGTATGGGATTCTAGCTAGGTCTCCTCCTGTAATGTTATGGCCTCAGTGGAATGCACAAAGATTGCAATGTTGAAATGAAGGATTTCCCTGCCTCTTGCCCCTGGGGCAGGGCTGAACCACACTCTTCCATCCCCCAGTTTCAACAGAGTTCCCCACTGATCTTTCACTTTCTCTTTGGCATTTATGGGTTGCAAAGTCAGGAAACCCCCACAGCTGCCAGGGAATCACTCTCCTGAAGTCTGCTCTGGCCAGCTTGGCCAATGGTTGGGGCCATCCCATCGCTGAGCCTACAGGGTTCACGGGGGACTGTACTCAGCTCCCAGCCCTGTGAGAGAGACCCTTCTTGTTAGCTTGCCAGGTTGCCTTCAGAAGGGAGATTTGTTTCTCTGTATCACTTCATGGGTTCTGTAGCTTTAAATTTGTTTAGCATCATATTTTACAGGTATTAGGGGTGGTTGGAGTGAGAATTCAGAAAATTGCTGCTTTTGTTCTGCCATTTTGGCTCCGTCCCCCTAAATGTTCTGTTGTCCAGACTATGACATGCAACTGGACAGTTAGTCTATTGACTTATCTCTCCTGGATCTATTTTCCAGGTCAGTGTTTTTTCCAAATTTTTTTTCCAATTTATTTATTTATTTTTAGTTTTCAACATTCATTTCCACCAGATTTTGAGTTAAAAATTTTTCTCCCCCACTCCCCACCCCAAAATAGCAAACCTACTGAATACACCTTCCCCCAATCTGCTCTCTCTTATATCCTCCCCCATCCTTCCCCCCAACTTTCTAGTAGGGCAAGATGGATTTCTATACCCCAGTGCCTGTATATCTTATTTCCCAGTTGCCTGTAAAAAAATTTTTTTTTAAACATTTGTTTTTAAAACTATGAGTTCCAGATTTTTCCCCTTCTTCCTTCATCACCCAGCCCCACTGGGAAGATAAGCAATTCAATATAGGTTGTATATGTGTAGTTATGCAAAACATTTCTGTAGTAGTTATATTGTGAAAGACTAACTATATTTCCCCCCCATCTGTGATAGTAATGGCAATTAAAGATTCCCCTGTATTAGCTTGGTTTTCAAACTGATTGTGTTAAAACCCAGAGCTTGTTGATCCCACCTGTGGGATGGACTTGTTGATGTGAAAAGAGAGTCCTGAACTGGGAGGAGCTGGTGACATAGATTTAGAGAGACAAGAGAGAGGCAGAAGAACTTTTTGGAAGCAGCACCTCATGGAGGCAGAGAGAGAGACTGATAGAATTGCTGGGGGCCACTTTGAATTGCCCTGGACTTTTGAGACCTGCCCCCTGAGCTGCCAAGGACTGAGGAGACATGGCTGTTTTGCTGGTACTTTGTCTGGCTGTTTTGATGTTGTTTTGCCAGATTTGCCCACTGGTGAAAGACAGTCCTTTTGTTGAAGAAGTCCTGGAACCTGGCTGTTGGCTAAGAAGCTCTGAGACGGTCCTGCAGACAAAGAGTGAATACTGTCCACTGGTGAAGGACAGTGCTGTTGTTGCAGGGGTCTGGGAACCTTTCTGTTGGTTCAGAGCTACTGAGACTGTCCTGCAGACAGAGAGTGAATACTGTCCACTGGTGAAGGACAGTGCTGTTGTTGCAGGGGTCTGGGAACCTTTCTGTTGGTTCAGAAGCCCTGAAGAAGGATTTTCTTGTTGCATGTTTACAGAAATACTGGGAGAGGGTTTTACTGATGTTTTCAGGGGTTCTAGGACTGTTCTACAGACAGAGGATGAATTAATGAAGGGACTGGCAATGTATCTTGTGGCCTTGCTAAGCCTTGTCTCCCCAGGAACTAAGATTGCTGAGAACTTGCCTCCTGTCAAGATGAAGAAAAGACCTCCATTTGGGTATTAAGTGCTGTGCTTAAACTTGATGTAACTCTGGGGTAGATTCAACTGTGATCCAGGGGTGGGGAACTTTTGACCTTTTTGTGCTCTGTGATTGAACAAATGAAGGTACTTTACATGTTTGGAAACTAATCTCCATTTGAGAAGAGGGGCTTTGTGGTGGACTAAATGAAGGTACAGCCTAGGGGTGGAGAAGTATTTAGAACAGAGACTTTGTAATTGATTGAATGATTGGAAGGTCCTGGGGTGGGGTAGTACTTGGAGATTATTTAATCACCCTTAGTAAATGCTGTATTTTGAATGATGTCATGTTTTGACCTTCTCTGTTCTTGGTTTGTCACTGAATAAAATGGAGAGCGCCTATGCTGGTATTCTGAACCTTGGGAAGTTGCCTTTCCTTGGTGTTACATTACACCATCCTATCCCACCCCCCTCCAATTATTCTATTTTCTCCTTTGACCCTATCCCTTTTCAAAAATGTTTGCTTCTAACTACCCTTTTCCCCAATCTGCCCTCCCTTCTATCCTCCCCCCTCTTATCCCCTTCCCCCCTATTTTCCTGTAGGGTAAGATACTCAATTGAGTGTGTATGTTATTCCCACCTTAAGCCAAATTCAATGACAATAAGGTTGTCCCATTCCCTTTCATCTTCCTGCCCATTCCTGTCCATTCCCCTCCATTCTAACAGTTCTTTCTTGCCTCTTTTATCGGAGATAATTTACCCTGATCTATCTTTTCCTTTCTCCTTCTCCCAAAAATTCCTCTCTCACCTCTTAATTTTATTTCTTAGATATAATCCCTTCATGTTGAACTCATCCTATGCCAGACAGAATGGGGTAAACTATCTCATATAGAAGAGGCAAGGGAAAATGGTTACAATGGAAGGGAACAATAGGAAGGCAAAAGGGAAAGAAAGGCAAAAAAACATTATTCCCATTGAATTTGGCTTGAGGAGGGAATGAAATACTCACTAAATAGGGTATCTCACCCTCCAGGAGAGTAGGGGGGGAAGGGGATGAGAGGGGGGATGATGGAAGGGAGGGCAGGCTGGGGGGGAGGGAAGTTGGAAGCGCCCACTTTTGAAAAGGGATGGGATCAAAGTAGAGAATAGAACAAGTGGGAGGTGGGATAGGAGGGAGGGAAATATAGTCAGTCTTTTACATCTATATGTGTGTGTGTGTATATATATATACATATATATATATATATAATGTTATTGTTATGCATTAGCCACACATGTACAACCTATACTGAACTGCTCTTCCCAGTAAGGGTGGGTGACAAGGGAGGAAGGGAATGAATCTGGAATTCAAAGTTTTAAAATCAAATATTCAAATATATATTATTAATACTATTTTACATGTAATTGGGAAATAAGATATACAGGCACTGGGGCATAGAGATCCACTGGAAAAGTCCAAAGGGGTATGGGAGAAAATATGGGAGAGAGCAGATTGGAGGAGGGGATATCCTGTGGGACTGCTATTTTGGGGCGGTGGGTAGGGGAAAAACAGGGAGAAAATTTGTAACTCAAAATCTGGCGGAAATGATGTAAATCAGAAGTTAATAAAGCATTTGAAAAAAAAGAAAGCATTACAGAAATTAATGTCCAAAAGGTGCCAAAACATTTGAAGAAGGAATATTTCTGCCAGCAATCAAGAGCAAACAAAGTGAGTGCCAATTGATGGGGGAATGGATGAAGAAATGAAGTCTTTGAACATCAGGAAATATTGAGAAGGGATGACAAACACTGAGATTTCAGTGAAAACTCCGTATATATATAAACTCCAGTTTTATGCAGAGTACGGACTTTGGGGATGATTAATAAGGTCTCTTTTGTTGGGAGGTCTAGTGGGGTCTGTGCTGCAGCAGGAGGCCTTCCCTTGGTAATTAGATCCCAAAGCTTTGTCTCCAGCATAATTGCTCCAAAGTACAGTCAGGTAGGAGCTCTAGGGGAAGTCCTTCCCACATCCATTGCCTTTATTCAGGCATAAATAGGAACAAGAAAGTCTACTCATCACCCTCCTCTAGATAAAAGCATGGCCCCCATGCGCATATGTGTGAGATTTCTTTCCACAGTGAATTCTCTGATTGAAAGTAAGGGATGATCTCTAGCTCAAAGTCTTCCCACACTGAGACCTTAGGGACCTGCTCCTCAGAATGGTTTCTCTAAAGCTGGAGATGCTCTGAACTCCATCAGAATGCCTTTTCATATCCATGACTATGATCAGATGTCTATTTCATAAGAATTCAGAGACGGGTAATAGAAGATGATTGCTGCCTGAAGGCATCACCACCTTCACTATATTCATAAGGTTTCTCCCAAGTGTGGAAGCTCTTGTTCATATGTTAAGAGTGATAACTAAAAGCTCTGCCACATTCATGACACTCAAAGGTTTGTCTCCAGTGGGGATTCTCTGATGTTTAGCAAAATCTGAGCTCAGTGGGAAATCACTCCACATTGATTACATTCAGAAGAATTGTCTTCATCATCAATTTTTTGAAGTATAACAATTCTGGAATTCTGTGGGAAAGACTTTCCACAATAATTAAATTCTTGGTTTTCTCCCCAGTGTGAATGCTGTGATGTAAAGCAAGATGGTAGCTCAGTGTAAAAGACTTTCCACATTGATTATATTTGAAAGGTTGCTATCCAGTGTGGATTTTCTGGTGAGTAGCAAGAATGGAGGATCACGTAAAAGTATTCCCACATTGACTACATCCTTAAGGTTTCTTACCTGTATAGATTCTCTGATGTGCAGCAAGAATGCATTATTGAAAGCTAAACCAATTAGTAGTAGCATACTACAAAGTAGTATATGAATGTAGTGGAATAATATTGTACTATAAGACTTGAGGAGCCAAGGGACTATATAATACCCTGGAGAGACATATAAACTGATGCTGAGTGAGGAGAGCAGAACATTGAGAACATTGTACAGAAGTAGATATCCATTGCATCTCTGATGACTAACCTTGATAGACTGGGCTCCTCTCAGCAATGCAAGGTTATAAGACAGCTCCAAAGGACTCTTGATGGAAAAGGCTTCCACCTCCAGAGCAAGAATTACGGAGTCTGAATCGAGGCTAACGCAAACTACCTGCTCTCTCTCTCTCTCTCTCTCTCCCTCTCTCCACCCATTCCAATATGTTTTTTTGTTTCTTTTTTCCTCTTATTTATTCCATTGCTTTTAATCCTTCTTTACAACTTAACTAATGTTTAATGTGACAGTATATGTAGAAACTATATCAGATTGCCTGTTGCTATGGGAGGTGGGGGGAGAAGAGAGGGGGAGAAAATTTGGAATTCAAAAACTTGGATAAATGAATGTTGTAAACTAAAAATAAATAAATTTCAAAAAAGAATGCATTTCTGTGTGAGATCCTTTCCACAATGACTACAATTAAAAGGCTTCTATCCAGTGTGAATTATCTGATGTGCAGCAAGAATGAATCTCTGTGCAAAATCCTTTCCACACTGATTACATTCAAAAGGTTTCTTTCCAGTATGGATTGTCTGATGGGCAGCAAGATGGTACCTCTGTGTGAAAGTTTTTCCACAATGATTACATTCATAGGGTTTCTCTCCAGTGTGGATTCTCTGATGTGCAGCAAGATTGCCCCTGAATGAGAAAGCCTTTCCACATTGATTACATTCAAAAGGTTTCTCTCCAGTGTGGATTCTCTGATGGACAGCAAGATAGGAGCTCTTTCTGAAAGTCTTTCCACACTGATTACACTCATAAGGTTTCTCTTCAGTGTGGATTCTCTGATGGCCAGCAAGACTGGAGCTCTGTGTGAAAGCCTTTCCACATTGATGACATTCAAAAGGTTTCTCTCCACTGTGGATTCTCTGATGGGCAGCAAGACTCTGACTTGTTCTAAAAGTGTTTCCACACTGTTTACATTCATAAGGTTTTTCTCCAGTGTGAATCCTTTGATGTGTAGCAAGATGGTACCTCTGTGTAAAACTCTTTCCACAATGATTACACTCATATGGCTTCTCTCCAGTGTGAATTCTCTGATGGGCAGCAAGATGGCACCTCTGTGTGAAAGTCTTTCCACATTGATCACATTCATAAGGTTTCTCTCCAGTGTGGATTTTCTGATGGGTAGAAAGATGGCACCTCTGTGTGAAAGCCTTTCCACATTGATCACATTCATAAAGTTTCTCTCCAGTGTGGATTCTCTGATGGGCAGCAAGTCTCTGCCTTGTTGTGAAAGCCTTTCCACATTGATCACATTCATAAAGTTTCTCTCCAGTGTGGATTCTCTGATGTACAGCAAGAGTAGACCTCTGTGTGAAAGTCTTTTCACATTGAATACATTCAAAAGGTCTCACTCCACTGTGGATTTTCTGATGAACAGCAACACTGCCCCTGTTTGTAAAAGCCTTTCCATATTGTTTACATTCACAAGGTTTCTCTGCACTATGGATTCTATGATGTACAGTAAGATTAAGGGTCTTTCTTAAGTTCTTTCCACATTGATTACATTCATAAGAATTCTCTTCAGTGTGGATTCCCTGAGGACCAGTAATGAGTGATCTGTGGCCAAAAGTCTTCCCACACTCATGATAGTCACAAAACTTCTCCCTAGGGTTGATCCTCTGAGGTCTATCAAGATCTGACTTCCAACCAAAGGCTTTTCCACACTGAGAAGAGGCATATCTTTTCTTCTCAGGGTGAGTTCTAGCCTGGCAGGGAGGAGATGAGTAATGGGATAAGGTTGCTTCCCATTCATTATATTCATCAGACTCCTTTCTAATGGGAAGTTGCTGATGATTAATGAGCTCAGAGTTCTGACTCAAGACCTTTCCACCTTTATTACTTGCAGAAAGCATTTCTCCAAAATCACTTTTCTGAGGTCTAATGAAGTCTGAACTCCAGTTCCAGGCCATTTCCCATTGATTACCTCGATACATTTGCATTTCAGGAGCCTGCTCTTGGGACAGAAAAAGCTTTACATGTTCAATAATGCATTTGCTAAATTCACTCTCCAGAATTCTGTTATTCCCTGAGGCCATTTGCTTACAGCGATTTAGGATAGAAGACTGTCTGAATCTCTTTCTAATTTGATCAAATTCATAGTCGCTCTTTGGATTTTTATCTAACTTGATATTAGAGTCATGGATTTCTCTCAACTTGAAGTTCCAGAGACTCATGAATCTTTGCAGGTCATGTTTTTCCAGAAAAATCCCACAATTTGTAGTCACCTTCTTTACTTCGAAACTGGTCTCTACATCTGAAGAAAAGAAACAATCAAAGAAATATACACCAAAAGATATACAGATAGAAGTATATGCAATAGCAATAGTTCCTTGAGACTTATATGGCTTGTGACCTCATCACCAATCTAAATTCAACAAAACTTTGTGTACTCTCAGCAAACACTGACATGCAATAGACTGTGTCATTGTAAGGAGAAGAGACAGGCAGTGAGAGTGACAAAGGAGGTGTACACCCCAGAAGGCTGGACTCATCAGAGACTCATTCCCTCCAAGCTAAACATTTACAGTCAGCAAAAGCAGCTGCCACAAGGCAAGATGGCTCCCAGACTTAATGTCAATGTATTAGAGTGATTCTTCATGGGAGAACAGTTTGCTACTAATTTGGAGAGAAAACTGAGCCTACACATGGTTTGCAGCATTACAGCAGAAAAGAAGTGAGGAACTTTCATAAATTTGTTGTAGAACACCTCATTTACTCATGTGGGCCAGAATACTTGTAAAAATCCAAACTAGCTGAATGAAAATGATGGAGAAATGCAAAACCTAATAAAAGAAATAATGAAAACTCTAGAGGGCCCACCAGTCCCTGGGTTTGTTTCTGCAGCTGTACTCCCAGGAATTGTATACTGTCTAGAGTTATATTAAATGTGGTGTCTCTTTTTATGCTTCCTGAATGGCTTTGTTGGTGATATATAGGAATGTTGATGATTTCTATGAGTTTAAATTATACCCAGCTGCTTTCCTAAAATTATTAACTGCTTTAACAAACTTTTTGAGTCTTTTAGATTGTCCGAGTATATCATCATATCATCTATTGAAAAGAGTGAGTTTGAATCCCTCATTCCCTATTCTGATTACTTCTATTTCTTCTCTTATTGCTATTGGGAGTATTTCCAATACAACACTGAATAGCATAGGTGCCAGTGGGCATCCTTGTTTGACACTTGATCTCATAGGGAAGGTTCTAGATTATCCCCAATACACATAATGCTTGCTGATGTGTTTAGGTAATTTTTAAAAATAAATTTAAGGGGATCTCTATTAATACCTGTATTGACAAGGATTTTTAATAGAAATAAATGTTGTAGTTGATCAAAATCCTATTTTCAGCTATTGATATAATCATAAGATTCTTTTTGTTACTTTCTCTTGATAATAATTAGTTATGTAAATAATTTTCTGTAAGCTCAAGCATCCCTCCATTTCCTGAATAAATCCAAATGGGGCTCAATGTATAATCTTTGTAAAATATTGTGGTTATTCCCTAGTGAGTATTTTATTCAGTATTTTTGCATCCATATTCATTCATGAAATTGGTCCATTATTTTCCTTCTCTTTTTTATTCTTCCTGGTGTAAGTATCAATATTATATTTGTTTCATAAAAGGAGTTTGTAGTACCCCTTCTATGCTTATTTTTCCAAATCTTTGACTTAATATTGGAATTCGCTGATTTTTAATGTTTGGTAACATTCCCTTTCTATTCTGTCTACTTCTGGTGCTTTTTTTTTTTTCAAGAAATTCATTTCTGGCCTGCTTAATTTCTTTTCCTGAAATAAGTTTACTTAGATATTCTAGTTCCTCTTCTGTTAATCCTGTGAGAATAAGGTTCCCACTCCACCTGCCCTCACTCTCATGTAATACAAATAAACCTGATTTCCATGTGACAATTGCTCTATTTCACCTCTTCTTGCCTCATTTTATCTTTTTACCTCTTGAAACTGTTTAATGTGCAACCTCTCCTCCTTTGGGGTGACTCCTGGGGTTTTGTTCTTTTTCTTTTCTTAACACACTTTGGCATTCAGTTCAGACACTTTGACATGTATCCTATAAATTGTCATGAAACAGCACTTTGATCATATTGGATATTAAGCACACCTTACACAAACTGTCTATTTGGCCCATAATAGTATTCCTTATAGCCCATCATAGGTTTCCAATGGTGATTAGATTATGTGAATCCAAAGGCCACTGAAATAAACTATTTCCACCTCTTTGACAAAAAAAATTTTAATTTTTTTCTAAATACATGTAATGAAACAAGAATTTCTATAACAGTAGTATAAAAAA
>NW_027186289.1:1506665-1553597 GCF_028583685.1 Petaurus breviceps papuanus | reverse complement strand
TCTCTCTCTCTCTCTCTCTCTCTCTCTCTCTCTCTCTCTCTCTGTCTTTTTCTCTCTCTCTCTCTGTCTCTGTCTTTCTCTCTCTCTCCACACATAATTTCAGACACCCTGCTTTTCAGATTCCCCAACAATTTTTTTTACCAAATAATTAACTCTTATCCCAAAATATTAAGTCTTCACATTTCTTAAAAACAAGGTTATTATGTTTATTTGCTGATGTATGTATATACTATTCCATTGATCTGTCTATTTCTTACCCAGTACTAGAGTTTTGATATTTATTGCCTTACAACAGAGGATAAGATCTGTTACTGCTAAACCTCCTTCCTTGACATTTTTTTTTCATTATTTCCTTTGATAATCTTGACTTTCTCTTTTCCCAAATGAATTTTCTTATAAATAAAAAATAATTTTGATAACTTCATTGGAAGCACATTGAATATATAAATCAGGCTTTATAAAATTGTTGTTTTTATTATATTGGTCCTGCCTAGCCATGAACAGTTAATACATCTCCAATTATTTAAATCTGATATTATTTGTATACAAATGTTTTTATTACTTGGTTCATATAGTTCCTGTTTTTTGTTTTGGCAGTTGGCCTCCAAAGTATTTTATATTGTCTAGAGTTTGAGGGAATTTTTCTTCCTTTAAGGAGATTCTTGGAGAGACAAGTATTTCCTATTCTGCCACCTTGCCAGAATCCCCTCCCATTCATGTTAGCATGACATTTTCAGTGAAGCTGTTAGACATCTTCAAGTAATAAGACTATGGCATTGAGGTCAAACACCTGATGGCTGGTAAATTATTATACTTGAAAAGGTGACAATCCAAGACCAAAGTGGATGGAGTGTTGGTGCATGAAGAAGACTGGGAACTCAGTAAAGCTTCTGAGGGTGAGATACGCCAGAATATGGATGCATTCTCTACTACTTGTGAAAATTTTTATCTGACAATTAATATCAAGAAAAAAGAGGAAATGATCATACCCAGGGACAGCAGGTTCTGGGCATTCTCCAGCATGACCTCCTTGTACAGCTCTTTCTGAGAATGGTCCAAGAGGCCCCACTCCTCCTGGGTGAAGTCCACGACCACATCCTTGAAAGTCACCAACTCCTAAGCCATGAAAAATCACATGATTTAGAGCTGAAAGAGAGACTCCAGAATTCATCCAGTCCAACCTTCATCAATTTAGAAGTAGAAATTAAAGCCCAGGCCAGAGAAAGTGAATAGATTTGCCTAAAACTCATAAACTGTATGAGTGTCAGAGCCAACCCTTTAAAGGGAGTGTGGAGACAAGCTTTTTTTTAGATTTGAAGTGAGAATCATGATGGAATAATAAAAGCTAGAAAAATGTCTTACTAGACAATGCTATTCCCAATGGAATTAGTAATAAGATATGTATTCTATGAGTGATACACAAGAATTTGTGGAGGAGAAAGTGAGGTCATGGGTAATTCCTCCTCTTTCCTAAGTGACATATTTAGAATATTCTATGAAGAGTTTGTGAGAAGTTGGTAAGTGCTGTGCATTCTGGGAGAAAAACCTCAATCTAACAGTGATCCCTGAGCAGAGAACAAAGAAATAATCAAGTCAATTTGCTCAAAGTCTGTAATAAGGTATGAAGCAGAAAAAACTACGGAGAGAATTCTAAAGAGAGGTTACTCACAGTCTGCCCTCAACTGAGTGGAATGAGACTATTTCCAGTCAAGTGAAGAGGAGTTCTCTATTCTTATACTGAGAGGGTGAGATGACCCTGGGAATGATGGGTCATGGTCAAAATGTCTTCTGTCTTTGCTTTATGATTGATTTCAATTGTTCATGGAATACATTCATTCATTTTAATATCTAATTATAGAGAAATAAGAATAAGTATGTGGGGAAAGGAGGGTTCCTTCCTTCATTAAAAATATATTTTATCAGCTGGGTTGGAGATTGCACTAATGTATAAGAAAGACATCGACAGTTTATGAAAAATAAATTATTTCAACATGTTGCTACAAATCTATGTAATGCAAAGCACAAGCAGATTCCAAGGTTTGAATTACATGCGTAGTAACTACCCATTTATTCAGTAACAAATTAAGGCAAAACATTCACAGAAAAGAGAAAATCAAATACAGCCTTCACCATGTCACAACTCAACAGCTTAATACTAGAATGGACATGTAGTTTTCACCAAAGTGGTCACTTAGTTTTAAGCAAAAGATAACATTTATTTAGTAACTCAATCATTTAGTAAGTCTTCAATTCAATCACAAAGTACCAAAGTCAAAGTACTCTACCCCTGGATAGTATATTCATTTAGTCAATCACAAAGTCTCCTCTCTACTCAATTAGAGATTAGTGTCCAATCATAAACAAAGTACATTCATTTGGTCAGTCACAAAGTACAAAGGTTAAGTTTTCCACCCCTGGATCACAACTGAATTAGAATATCATCAGTCAACATCAAGCATCCTCTCAAGAGGCAGTGGAAAGCACAAAGGCCATCCACCCCTAGGTCACAACTAGGTTACAATATCATCACAGCATTCAATACCCAAGGAGAGGGCTTTTCTTCATCTTGACTGCAGGCAAATTCTCAGCAGTTTCTGTTTCTGGGAAGACAAAGCTTAACAAAGACACCAGATCCCGTCCCTGCCACTTATTACTGCTGTCACTGGAATCAAGTCATTGTTGCTACCTGGGCCATAGCTGAAAGGCCCTTCTAGGACCCCAAGTATGTGACAAACTCTGCTAATTTAACATTCCTTCACTAAGGCTTCATTCACATTCACTATGGGCCAGCCACTGGGGCCCCAGTAGGACTTCGTTCAAGAACACAGGGCCTTCATCTGAATCCCTGGAAGGAGAATGTGGATGGAATCATGAACACCCGAGGTCCAATCATATCACAGATACTTGCTGGCTATGTGACCTTGGGCAAGTCACTTTAACCTCTGGCTGCCTCGGTTTCCCCTTCTGTGAAAGAGGATAAAGCTTCTTTGGATCTCTTGGATTCTACCTTGACGGATGCTGGTCATGTCTGTGGATGGACTGCACTCACCTGGGATGAGGGTCTCTGGGCCCCAGGGGCCATTCTCCTTGGTCTCTCTCCTAGGAAAAGGCTTTAGTCCACAGCAAGCTGACCTGGGGAAGGAGAAGAACCTCAGTGTGGGAGGCACATTGACTTTGCCTTCTCTTCCTAGGGGGGATGCTGGAATGGCTGAAGGTGAGCTCTCAGAGCAGGCACAAAGGCCCTGCCCTTCAGCTTGAAAAGGCTACAAGCCAAGACCAAAATGGAGGGAGGGTTGGGGCAGGACTTTCTGTTTGCAGATGACTGTGCACTCAGTGCAGCCTCTGAAGCTGAGATGCAGCAAAGTCTGGATCAGTTCTCTGCTGTTTGTGCTCATTTTGGCCTAACAATGAGCACCAAGAAAACACAGGTACTCCATCGTCCAGCCCCAAACAGCCACACCTGGCACCAGTGGGTACAGCAAATGGAGAACCTTTGAATGCTGTGAGTAAGTTCACTTACCTTGGCGGTGTACTTTCCAGTGACGTACACATTAATGAGGATGATTCAGGCATTGCCAGAGTTAGCAAACTGTTTGGGAGGCTCTGAAGGGAAGGGTGGGAAAGGAGAGGTATTAGACTGACTACCAGACTGAAGGTGTAAACGGCCATGGTGCTGACCTCATTGCTGGATGCCTGTGAATCTGGGATAGTCTACCAGCACCATGCAAGGGAACTGAACTGTTTCCATTTGAATGGTCTCAGGAAGATGCAGAAGATCATCTGGCAGGGTGAGGGACCAGACACTGAGGTCCGTACTCGACCTAAACTGCCAAGTGCTCAAACTGCTTCAGAGAGCGCAGCTCTGATGGGCTGGCCTCATGGGTTTGAAGACAAAACATCTACTTCCTTGAAAGACTTTCAGGGAGAACTCACACAAGGCAAACGTGCACATGGTGGTCAGAAAAACAAACCACAGCACAAAATTCTCTTAAGAATTTTGGAGCAGTGTGTCATGGGAGACACTGGCTCAAGACAGCCCAGCATGGTGAGCCCTCATCAAAGGTCACGTGCTCTGAGCAAAACTGAATTGAAGAAGCTTAAAAGAAAAGCAGGCTGTGCCAATGTAGAGAATCTACCCCAAATGTTCACATGATTGCCCCCGACCTGTGGTAGAGTGTTTCTAGTTTATATTAGCCTGATCTACCACAGTGAGACACACTGTAATTTGACCCTAACATGGTGAATTTCTTTTGGTCCTCTTGTAGAACAAAGGACAAGGAATCATGCTCCTGAAACTGAAGGGTTTAGAGATCTCCATAGTTGGGGGCTCCTGTATAGATGAGAGGGAATGGACAGAGGCTGCTGGTGGCCTAACAGGGGAGATTATAATTTGTTCTCATGACTGCCAGGAGCTGAAGGCAGAAAGACATGAGTTGGTGGTGAGGGGCAGGGGGAAGACAGAAGAAATCTGTGGGCCATGAAGGAAACTGGAGAACTATCAAGAATGAAGAGTTGAATCCTTTGGGGCAATTCTCCCCCAAATGGCACAAGGCTCTTTCTGAGCAAAACTTCACATAGTTCTAGGTCCTTGGAGGGAAATTCTGGTGCCTCTGATTGGGGAAGCTGGGAGAACATGGATCAAAAAACAGAATATTTCCCATTTTTGACACTGCCAGACAGTCATATGCCCTGCCCCTTTGGAATCTCTTCCTTACCATGGTTCTCTAACCTTACTTTTTTTGACAGGCTTCCTACATCTCTGGCCCTATTTGCCTGGGTCATCATCCATCTCCAACTTCCTAACAGGAGGTCCCCAAAGCATTCTACTCCTTCTACATGCCCTCATTGGTCTCACCAGATCTCATGGATTCAGTGATCCCTTTTATGTAGATGACTTCCAAGCTCAGTGTATGGCCCCTGGCTCCCTCCTCAGTTCTAGCCCCATGTCACCAACTTCCCACTAGACACTGGGAACTGTGTGAGCCTCAGGCAGCTCAAAGACTGCATGGACAAAATGGGACTCATTCCCTCAAGTCTTCCCCCTGTCCATCAATGACCTTCAGGCTTCCAGTTACTTAGGTTCATATCTAGTGAAAGATTATTCAATTAGTGATCATTTGTTTTTAATTTCACTCCTCAGTTATGCATGTATATTTGTATATATACAGAGAGAAGAAAAGAGGGAGAGGGAGAGGGAGAGAGAGAGAGAGATTGATTAGTTGTTTAGTTCATAAAAATCCTTGTAAGTTAAGAAGTTTGTATGAGATTCTGTAGGGGCTGACAGAATTGGCTCCAGCCAGTCTGCCTATTAGCTAACTTCTCTTTTTACTCAGCTCCAGTGGAGTCCAGCTAAGGTAAGGCTAAGCTCTTCATTTCCACTAAAATAAAGCTGTGCTAGGATTATCAGGACTTCAGGTCACCTGGGGCTGAAAAAACTCTATATCCTGAGGGTTGCTCACTCATCAAATTTCCCCATCCATGTGGAAGCTCCCTGTTCTTGATGCAGCCTAGATTTCTACAATGACAATGGAAAGTCTCTAAATCCCCCAACTGATCAACTTCATACTTGATGTTTCTTATTTTTGCCAATAAGAATACTGTGTAAAAAAAAAAAAAAGAATGCTGTGTAAACTTTGGTCTGGGTAACTAGTGACTGAGGCATTAGTTGACCTGATTTAAGGGTAATTAGTTGACCATTAGTATTAATTGATTATTCCCTGAAGTTTGTGCCTCCAACTTTTCCTTTTTAGAGAAGAAATCAATAGTTGGTGACCCCAGATGGGACCTTATGCATGGGGAAATCTGAGCTGTCCTCTCTGGGCCTTGTGCCAATCCAGGCCAGCAGTGGCTTCCAATCCTCTGTTTTACTCTATGCTTTTTCCTTTGGTCTAATTAACCAATAAGGAAAGAGTGAAAAGGGAAAAGTAAAACCTTCAAAAAGCTTTCAGAAAAGACAAGTTTCTTTTCTCTCTATATTTAAAGGACTGGCCACAATAGGGATTGCAGAGATGAAAGATTGATAAAAAGAAAAAAATAATAATAATTAGAGATAGGCTAATTCTGTACTAGAAATTTCTAAATTATTATTTAAATATTGTGTGTATATTTTGATAAGCTTTTGAGGAATCAGTAAACTTTTGAAAGTTTAATAAAAATAATGGAAAGATCCTTGCAGCATAAAATGTTCTTTAAAATGACTAGAGATTGATTTTAAAGTTGAAATTTAAATATTCAAAGCTGTATGTAATGGTGGCCATCACTAGGGGGGGGGAAGGAAAAATTTACATAACTTTATTACATATTTTAAAAGAATACCAAGTTGTATATAATAGATTTGCAGTTTCATGAGAAATTGTCTTTATTTTATTATACTGTTATGGAAATGATTGTTTTATTCCATAAATCAAAAAATAAAACAAGGAGAAATTTTTGTAAAAAAAAACCTCTTTTATCAATAATGGAATCTGTTCAGGAGAGATTCGATGAAATTGAGATTCAGTAAAATTCAGAGAGGAATGAAAATAAGAAAAAAACTTAGGAAAATCATATAGGAGAACGTAGAATGAAATTCTGGGCAACAGAAATAATTCTACAGCTCAGAATGTTAAAAAAAAAAAAAAAGAGTCGCATTTTTTAAGCCCAAAGCAGTCTGAGTCAGTCTGAAGGTTTTTTGGGTGGTGTCACTTTTAGTCCCCAAAGGAATGAAGTCACAAACATTCAAATTTAACTACTTTTAAAGACTAATCTGCCCAAAGAGAAAAACTTGTTGCAAAATCAAGGAGCAGATAAAAAGTAAAATTTAATATTTTGTGTATGTGTTGTGTTGTGGTGTGTGTGTGTGAAGGCTATGCTAAGTTAAGGAGTTAAGGCAGCAATGACTAAGGACAGAATTAAGCAAGAACATGGCATAGAGAGGGACAGGAATGAAGGGCCTGCACGTGGAAGAGAGAGGGCTCAGGTTACAGAAGGTCAAGTGAAAAGAGGATGTGGCTTATAAACACAAGCACAAAACCCTGGCATTTCGAGAGAACCGGACAGAACCCGCAGTATTCCAGGACGCTCCTGCCTCATTGCCAAGCACAAGTTAATGCATAAGCACATTGATAACACTGGATCCTGAACTTTGAAATATTAGCAGCCATTGGCCCTCATGAAGTTTGAGATTCTTCAGTCATTCCAATCAGGAATCATATGTCTATATTTCATTTACACAAATCCAAAGATCCTTTAGTGTAATGGGGGATTCTGTTCATTTAAAGTCGGTTTTGATCCCACTTAAAAAAACGATTTGGAAAATTTTTGAGAATTGCCTGGAGGCAAATGGGGTAAGGTTGAGTGTGAAAAATTAAAAGGTTTGATTTGGCTCTTTGGGAGACACAGAGAAATAAAGACAGAGTTATGGGAGCTGGGAGCATCAGCAAGAATTTCTTTTTTTTTTAATGAACCAAAAAAAAATGGGATGCTCGTCACCAAGAAGTGTACTTATTGTCACTTATTATAAATCATACACTGACTTGAGGGAAAATTTTGTTCCGAAGCTACATTGGACCTCTAAAATAATAGGGAAGTTGATCCATCTTTGAATGTACAGGGGGTGAAAATAACAGCACCTACATGCCAGGGTTGGTGGAGAAATGACCTAATTCTAAAGTGCTTAACCCAGTGAGCACAGGGCAAATGCTAACTATTGTTATTGGATTTGGGGATAAATGACATGGCCAGGATAATGTGAATCACTCTCTGTGAAGGATAAAACTTCATTAAATTCAATAAATGAAAATCATGTTAATAATTAGAATATAGTGAAACTACATTTTTGAACCAACTATTGACTGGGGGAACTAGTGCTCACTGTCTTCATGCAAGACTCCGGAATGTCCTGTTTGTGCTGACTGTCCACCTTATCTGCCACTCAGCCATCTTGGCTCCCTGTCATTTCCTGTGATAGCTGCTCCCTCACTTAGTCAGTGAGCTAAAGCTTTTTCATTCCTATTGGGAAACTGACCTGTGAAGTCCATTAAATGCACTCCCCCTTTCTCTAGCATGCCTCCAGACCAGACCAAGGTGGGAGTTTGAAAGCTGGCCAAATACTTATTTGGATACGGTTGAGAACATACCTGCCTGTGGTGAATTTTGCCTCTAACAAGTATATGTGATGGATGGAAACATTAATCAACACTGTTAAGGATTACTGTCACATGAGCACAGTAACTATATCCTGCCCTAACATATGATGAAGTTCTAGGGTTTCTCGCCAGTGCAAATTCTCTGATATGAAGCAAGACTGGAGCTGAATCTGAAAATCTTTCCACATAGATAACATCCATAAGGCTTCACCAGACTGTAGATTTTCTGATGAGCTGCAAGATTGCGCCTATGTGTGAAAAGCCTTTCCACAATGATTACGTTCAAAAGGGCTCTCTCCAGTGTGGATTCTCTGATATTCATCGACTGGAGTTGTGTGTGAAAGTTTTTCCACACTGATTACATTCCTAAGATTTCTCTCCAGTGTGGATTCTCTGATGGGTAACAATATTGTGAAGGCTTTTCCACATTGATTGCATTCATAAGGTTTCTTCTGCCCATTGTGGATTTTCTGGAGTAGCTGCTATATTCACTCTCTGGAAGACAGTCATTCCCTGAGATAATTTTTTTTACAGTGATTTAGGATGCAAGACTGAATCTCTTTCCAATTTCATCGAATTGATAATCACTCCTTGGATTTTTATCTACCTTGTTAATAGAGTCATGGATTTCTCTCAAATTGAAATCACAGAGACCAGCATTCATAAACCTTTGCATCTCACATTCTTCCACAAAAATTCCCAGTTTTCTAAACATCTGATTGACCTAGAACCTGGTCTCTACCTCTAAAGAAAACAATCAAACATAAACATGCAAAAAGACAGAAACACATAAATATAAGCAATAGCAATGGTTATTTAAGACTTATGAAGCTCATGACCTTCTCATCCCCAACCTAAATGCAACAAACCTTGCTGCATGTACTCTTTGTGCAAACACTGGCATTTCATAGACTGTCACTGTTAGGAGAAGAGAGGCAGGATGTAAGAGTGACTAAGAGGATGTGTCCCCCAGAGGGCTGGACCCATCAGAGACTAAACATTTACATTTAACAAAAGTAGCAGCCCCAAGGCAAGGTCACTACCAGAAGATTTGGTGTCAACAGATTACAGTGACTCTCTGTGGAAGAAAAATTTGTCAGCACCTTGGAGTGAAAGCTGAGCCCGCACACAATTGGAAACATTGGAGAAAAAAAGGAATGGGCAGGTTTCACAGGTTTTTGGTGTACAACACCACACTTACTCACCTGGACCAGAATGCTAGTACAAATCCAGAGTGGTTTTGATGAAAATGATGGGGAAATCCAAAAGGTACTAAATCAAAAATGAGAACTAGGTTACTTCATCTGTCTCTAAGAAGGCCATGTTTCACTCCATCAAGAGTGAAATGCAAGATTCTTGTCTCACCAGGAAGGCAGACAAAAGCCAGTTTTGTGCTGATAGTAACCATGCAAAGCACTCGTCTGTTGCCTTAAAAGCTGTGTGTGGTTTGTCCTTCACTCTCAAAGAAGCCCACGACATTAGGAAGGTGATACTGAGACTTGGGACTAGTCTGAATTTAAGTGAGGGAGGGCTGGGCCAGGTCACCAGCCTCCCTTTGTCCTCCAGAGCCATGTGGGTCCAGTGGCTGGATAGAGATCAGGACAACTGAAGATGGCCTGATAAATAACCCTGAAGGTTATTTATGGGCCAAAGACCTATGAGGCATCTCTACTCTGTGCTGATGGAGCCACATTGATTAATGATAAGGACATGACCCTGAAAAGTAGAGCTGGACACTTCCAAGGCATTCTGAAGAGACCGTCCTCACACACTGCTGAAGCATTTGCGTCAGGTTGCACTCAGTCCCTCTCCCTCGAGCCATTCCCCAACTCGCTGGTACACCCACAACTCAAGTTTATCCTGCCAAAAACAGACGGTATTTTAACCACAACAATATGTAAATATATACACATGTATGTTTGTGTGTATACATGCACATAAACACACATACAGACATATGTATGTATGTACACTTATATGTTTTTGTGTGTATATATTTCTGTTTTCCCTAATCATCTTGGGAAACAGGCCTAAGCACAGTATTACTGGACCAAGGGAAAGGCAGTTTAACCCTTTGAGCATAATTCCAGGTTGTTCTTCAGTATAGATGAATAAGTTCTCAATTCCACCAACAGTGAATTAGTGTCCCAAATCTTCTATATCTCTTTCAAAATTTCTTGCTTTCCCCTTATATCATTATAGGCTATCTGACAGGTAAGATGACATCTCAAGATTGCTTTAATTAGCATTTCTCTAATAAGAATGATTTAGGGCATTTTCTCATATGACTATATATAGTTTTGATTTCTTCATCAGAAAACTTCCTGTTCCTAGCTTTTGACCATTTGTCAATTGGGGAATGACTCATATTCTTTTAGATTTTACTAAGTTCTTTATACATTTGAGATATGAGGCTTTATCTGAGAAACTGTCAATAAACATTTTTTCATCAGTTTTCTGTTTCCTGCTTATCTTGGCTACATTTGTTTTATCTGAACAAAACTTTTGTAATTTAGTATAATAAAAATTTATCTATTTTGCACCTCCCCATGCTATCTTTTGTTTATCCTGAACTTGTTCACATCACCATCAGTCTAACTGGTATTAAGTTCCATCATGTTCTTTAAATTTCTTAAGATGTCACCCTTTATATTGAGGTCATGTATCCATTCTGATGTTTCTCTGTTTCATGTTTCATTACCACCCTGTTTTTCAAACTAAAAGTTGGCTTATAACCTTTCATTGTGTAATCCTTGTGGGACATAATTCTGTTCACAGAAACAGAGCCACAATGTATTTACCAGTGGCATATGGACATGCATTTAGCTCTCAGCCATTGCCAGCCGGGCCCAGAATGGTATTCTCAGCACTTGGGCATTGTCAGTATATCTCCAAATTGTCACTCCCCCCAGTGAAAAGCCCTAGAAGCAAGGGGAGCTGGCAGCAGGCAAAGCTGCCCAGAGTATGTCATGTGATAGAGTAAGGCTTGCATCTTCCTGAGCTAGGTAAATGGTAGAGTTGCATCTGCTAGCAATATATTGATGTGGGAAACATTTTTCCTGATTAGGGGTTTGATTTTGCACCAAAGACAGTTGGCTTTACATGATGGTCTGTGATGACTATGTAGTTAAATACAGTATCTTGGTGAATGGAGTATGCTACTGGTCTCTCTCCAATTTCTTTTTTTTTTTTTTAGGGGGAAAAGCAGCATTAAGTGACTTGCCCAAGGTCACACAGCTAGTTTTTGTGTTAAGTGTCTGAGGTCAGATTTGAACTCAGTTCCTCCTGACTCCAGGGCTGGTGCTCTATTCCAAATCAGGAATTCTTAGCACAAAAACTTGTCTTGACATTTTTCAAACACGAGGTTACTACCGTGTTTCCCCGATAATAAGACACTGTCTTATTACATTTTTTTTGGAAAGAAAAACACCAGAGGGCTTATTTTCAGGGGAGGGCTTATGTTGTCCTGCCTCAGCTCTCCTCCGCGGCACTGCTCTCAATGGCGCCAGCAAGCAAATCACTGGGGAAGAACAGGATGACGCGCTCACTGCTGCAGCTCTGATTGGATGCAGCTTGGAGCGCGGCGTGCATTTCACCCGGGGGGGGGGGGAACAGTGCATACAGAGGGTACCGTAATGTAGCGTGTAGCGCAGGGGATCACCTTCACTACAGTAGCAATCTCAATAGGGCTTATTTTCGGGGGAGGGCTTATTATCGGGGAAACACGGTAGAAGCATTTGCTAATATGTCATGTGTCTACTCTGTTCTACTCATCTACCTTTCTATCTCTTACCCAGTACCAGAGAGTTGTTTAATTATTATCAATAGATTTTTTTATTGTACCTATTTTATTTTTAATTCATGGAATAAAAGAAGAATTTCCATAACATGGTATGATTAAAAAAGGCAATTGCACATAAAGAAGCAAATCAATTTTGTATAATTTTCTATTCCATTTAAATAGATAACACAGTTATCGAGTAAGTTTCTTTTTTCCTTTTTTCTTGTCCCTCCTTCCTTTGCCCTAGAGATGGTGACCATCAGACACAAACAGAAATATATCAAATCACTCCAAACATAGTTCTATTCATCAGCTCATTGTCTGGAAGCAGATAGCATTTTCCTTCATGTTTCTTTTGAACTTTTGAAAGGAATATATTCTAGTCAGAATAACTTGTTCAAAATATTTTTCTTTCATCGTAAACAATGTTCTCTTGGTTCTGCTCCTTTGCCTCTTCATTATTTTGTCCAAGTCTACCCATGTTTTCTAAGATCATTAAGTTCCTCATTTCTTATCGCACAGAGGTACTTCATCACAATCATCTACCGCAACTTCTTCACTCGTTCCCCAGTTGAAGGGTATCCAGTTCTCTGTCACCACAAAAGAGCTGCTATAAATATTGTGGCCCATATATGCTTTTTTCCTTTTCCCCTAATCATCTCTGGAAAAACACCTAGTAGTTTAAGAAATCTTTGGGCATAATTCCAGATTATTCTCCAAAATGGTGGGATCAGTTCACAATTCCACCAACAATGAATTAGTAACCCAATTTCTACAATTTCCCTCCAACATTTGTCACTTTCCCTTCAATCATTTTAGCTAATCTGATAGGGGTAAAAGGATATCAAGATCATTTTAATTTGCATTTCCCTTCTCAATAATGATTTGGAGCATTTTTCCACATGACTATAAACTGTTTGGCTTTCTCTATTGGAAAACTATCTATCCATATCCTTTGAACATTTCTAAATTGGGGAATAACTCACATTCTTAGAGATCTTACAAAGATCTTTGTATATTTGGGATATGAGATCTTTATCTGAGAAATTAAATATGACATGCTTATTATACTGGTCTTACATACACATAAATAATTAATACCTCTCCAGTTATTTAAGTTTGATTTCATTTGTATAAAAAGTCCTTTTTTCTCTTTGTGTTCATGTAGTTCTTGGGTCTGTTCTGGTGGGTGTCCCCCCAGGAATTTTGTACAGTCTAGAGTTATTTTAAGTTGGGTATCAGTATCTCTTCTTGCAAGGTTTTCTTGGTGATATACAGGATTTATGTGAATTTATATTATATGCTTCTACTTTGATAAAATTATTGTTTCAACTAACTTTTTATTTAAGGCTTAGAGATTTTCCATGGATATCATCATATTATAAGTAAAAAGAGATATTTTACTACCTCATTCCCTGATCTGATTCCTTCTGATTCTTTTTCTTCTCTTATTGTTATTGTAGTATTTCTTTTTTCTTTTTGGAGGGGGGAAGGCAGGGCAATTGGGGTTAAGTAACTTGCCCAAGGTCACATGGCTAGTAAGTGTCAAGTGTCTGAGGGAGGATTTGAACTCAGGTCCTCCTGACTCCAGGGCTGGTGCTCTACTCACTGTGCCACCTAGCTGCCTATTCTAGCATTTCTAATACACTATTGAATAATATTGGTGACAGTGGCCATCCTTGAATGCTGGATCTTACTGGGAAAATTTCTAGCTTATCCCTACTATAAGTAATGCTTACTGACAGTTTTAGGTAAATGCTTTTTATCAATATAAAGAAAAATCTATTTTGCCTATACTTTCAAGAGTTTTTAACAGAAATATGTTCTATTTTATCAAAAGCTTATTCTTTATTCCTATATATTTTTATACGAATATGAATTGTTATTGATATAATTGATAATGATATAATAAATCATGTGGAAAATTTTTGTTTAACAAACCATCCCTGCTTTCCTGTTATAAATCCCACTGGGTCACAATGTATAATCTTTGTAATATATTGTTGTAATCTCCTAGCTAGTATTTTATTTAGGATTTTGGCATCTTTAAACATTCAGAAATTGGTCCGTTATTTTCTTTCTTTTATTTGTTCTTCCTTATTTGAATATCAATACCATATTTCTTTCATAAAAGGAATTTGGTAATTTCCCTTCTTTGTCTATTTTTCCAAATCATTAATTTAATACTGGAATTAGCTGACTTTTAAATATTTGGTAGCATTCCCTTGTAAATCCATCTGGTTCCATTGCATTATTCTTAGAAAGCTCATTTTGTATCCAGTTTAATTTCTTTTTCTAAAACAAGATGATTTAAATATTCTATTTTTTCCTATTAATCCCATGAGAATAAGGTTCCAGCCAGCCCTCCACTTCCACCTGCTTCCTCTGTCTCACTTCTCCCTTTCAATACTTGTTTGTATGTAAGCACTGCTCCATTTTACCTCTCCCTATTCGATTTTATTTTTACTTATTTATTTATTTTTGCTTTTTGGAGGGGGGAAGGCAGGGCAATTGCAGCTAAATGACTTGACCAAGGTCACACAGCTAGCAAGTGTCAAGTGTCTGAGGCCAGATTTGAACTCAGGGCCTCCTGACTCCAGGACCAGAGCTCTATATTCCCTGCACCACCTAACCACCTCCTCAATTTTATTTTTTAGCATTAACCCATCATACTCAATTCAATTCAACTTTTTCTTTTCAACTACCCAAGTGATGGTGACATTCTGAAGGGTACTGACAACACATAAAAAGTAAATAGTTTGACCTCATTGATTCCCTTATATGGCCTTTAATGTTTACCTGATGTTTCTCCTGGATATTCTGTCAGTTTTCCATCGAGTACTGCTCCTTTTCTCGTAAATACCTGAATGTCTTTCAGCTCATTAAATATCCACTTTGTTTTTCATTCACGATTATACTCAAATTTGCTGAGTGAGTTATTTTAGGTCACAACCCCAGTTTCCTTGCTCTATAAGAAGCCCTATGAATGAAAATGTTCTATGAAAACCCTAATACAGAAGCTTGCGTTGTCTTGATTGTAGCTCCACGGTATTTACATTGTCTTTTTCTTGTTTCTTTTAATATTTTCTTCTTAATTTTGAAGCCATGAATGAGGTTATGATAGTGAGTTCATGGACTCCAGAGGCATGACTGATCCTATATTTGTTTCCTTTTTACTTTTTGTCTGCTAAACTTGTTTGCAAGGTTTGTTTTCTGCAGGTTTGGTACTCTCCACCTGCAGAAGACTGATTGCTCAAGTTGGATGTCACCCCCTGTCCATAACTCTGATTTGCCACCTCTGGACTTGACATTGACCAAGCTCCAGATGACACCTAAAGAATTGAACTTTTGAATGGGACCTCTTGGGGTAGGGACAGCTCTATGTCCAATTTCAGCTTGAAGTAGCTTTGGAGAAGAGACCTTTGCCCCTTATCTCAAGATTCTGAGCCCTATTTGTTTGAGGGGGGAAGGATGGGGTGCTTGTGTACCACCCCCTACCCTAAGCTATTTTATATGCAAAGTTTTTCTATGATCCCTGTTATATTGTTGCAAAGTTCTGTTGACACCAGTTTTTCCACCAGTTATCCCTAAACTGTCTTTTATTGTTAAGGTATTTTTGCTATATAAGGGACATGAAAGATCTTGGAGCTGAAAGTAATGAGAATGGGAATTTGAAGATCTTCCCTGTCCCTTAATAGACCTATGGGGGAGTTTGAAGACCTCCGCTACTTTGAAAGTAAACCACTTCGGGCAGCAAGGTGGCACAGTGAGTAAAGCCGAATTCGGTTCCGGTCTCAGACACTGAACACCCACACAAAAAAACTAGCCATGTAACCTTGGGCAAGTTACTTAACCCCAATTGCCCTCCAAAAGCCCCCCCCCCAAAAAAAAAGGAAACCACTTGAAACTAACAGGCTGAATGTGGTCACATGGAGCCTGTGGTGGGAGGAGTTTGCTGAAGGGAAGCAGAGCCCACAGGAAGCTGGTGGTCAGAGCTAGCCAGACCACAGGGGAGAAAGGACACTCAGGCAAATTCATAGAGAGGTTTCTGAGTAAATATCGATCTTGTATTGGTTTGTGGGAAGGCTGAAAGATGCGTGGCTCTCAATGTTATTATGGTTTCTGAATATCTTTGGTACTACAATGGAATAAGCTTACTTGTTTTGGGATTCGGTTTTCTGCTGTCTAAATAAATGCTTCAGTTCTATTCTCTATCTGGAGAGTTTGGTATATTTTGCAATTGACAACACCAAGAAAAGAGAGGAAATGTTCCTTGCCCCGGAATAGCAGGTTCTGGACACCCTCCAGCATGACCCCATTGTACACCTCTTTCTGAGAATGGTCCAAGAGGCACTTCCTCAGTGAAGTTCACAACCACGTCGTTGAAGGTCACCAACTCCTAAGCAATCAAAAGTCACATGATTTAGAGCTGAAAGAGATTATGGGATTCATTTAGTCCAACCCTCTTCAACTTAGAAGAGGAAACTGAAGCCCAGAAAAGAGATTAGCCTAAAGGTCATATAACCCTTATGAGTATCAGAGCAAACACCTGAAACCAGTTATTAAGAGCCAAATGGAATGTTGAGAAAAGCATTTTTTATTTTCTTTTAAGTGAGAATCAAAATGTCTCGCTATACAACGCTTCTCCCAGTGGAATTAGGGAGCAGGTATGTGTTCTGCCAGTGGGGTAAAAGAATCTATGGAGAAAGAGACAAGGTCGTCTGAAGTTCCTAGCCACCAGAAGTGTGATCAGTGACATATTAAGAAAATCCACGGAAGACATTGTGACGACGTGGTAAGTACTGTGGATTCTTGCGGGAAGAGGGATTTCCGGGGAGGCGAGGGGAATTGAACAGTGATGCTGAACAAAGAGCACAGAAAAAGGAATGATCTAGTAAACTGCCTTAGAGTCATAAATAAAGTCTTAATTAGATGAAAGTATGAAAAGGATTCTAAAGAGAGGTTACTCACAAGCTGGCCTCCGCAGCGCATAATGAGACTGTTTCCTGGCAAGTGAAGAAGAGTTCTCTATTCTTATACTGAAGGGTTGAGATGACACTGGGTGTGATGTGTCACAGTCAAAAGACATCTGCTATCATTGCTTTATGATCGCTTTCAATTGTTCATGGAATATATTCATTCATTTTATTATTTAATTATAGAGAAACAAAAGTAAGTATGTGGGGAAAGGAAGTCAATTTACTGAAATTGATTCAGTAAAAATGTAAAATTTTATGAGGTGGAGTGATTAAGCAACTGCATAAGAGAGATACTGACAGTATTTATGAAAAATAAGTTATTTCAATATGCCGTTGGAACTTGAGAACAATGGCTATCAGGAGTCAAGAGGCAGACTGATAGATATCATACAAATGAGTGGTAACATCTGTAAATTCTTTGGTACTTGGGAGGTCTCATAAATTTATCCAAGCTGCTACATGGAGAACTCATGTTCAGCCACTTGATCTTACTAGAAAAACTTCTAGCTTATACACATTCCATATAATGCTTCCTGGTGGCTTTACCTATCATTTGAAGGAAGGTTTCATTTATTCCTATGCTCTCTAGTGATTAAAGGATGGGACAGGGGCAGTGCTAGTACATGCTTTACCTATAAACCTTTTCTGCATTAACATTTGTTCTATTTTTTTAATTGTCAGAGGGTAAGTGAATGGTGCCCCAAATTCCCTCCCTGCCCCCAACACTAATGGAAAGGAAGCCTACAGTCTCCCCAAGAATATTATGAGGTTGGTGCCAGTACTCGGGGCACAGAGGAGGAGATTTACATGTTCACTGATCTAAGACCAGGTCAAATAAAAGCAGGCACTTTACAGAAACTCAAAGGGAAAGAACTGCAGAGGCCTGCTCTCTGTAGTACTTTAAAATATTTCCCTTTTGATTTCTCAGTCATACCTTGATCCATTTACTCACATCATAGGGTATTTATGCAAAAGAAGCCTAAAGTCCTTCCTTTCATGGGCTAGTTTAGAGGAAAATATAATCCACTAAGCATTTAGCAGTGTTTCTAAAACAATCCTGCTATCTTTAGCAATTCATGTCATCAAATATTGATCATTTGCCAAATGCCAAGAATTTAGTCCATTTGAAAGTAATTTTACCCAAGCAGAGTCACGAAATTTATATCACAATCCTTTTATTAACTTAGAAGAATTTAAAGCAAAAAGTACTTCATTATTACAGTTTTTAAAAGATGTTTATCACATTCATTTAAAAAACTCAATAGGTAATGGACCCCTCTAACAACATTTTGAACTAAGAAAAATTTCATATAATGATGTTTTTAAAAGCATCTTCTTCCAGTGAAAAGGCTTCACATTTCTAAGAATATGTCCCATATTCTTCCCAAATTCCACAAGAAAACTATTAGTCTAAAGAATATCATGTTTGTTTTTATACATGATGCCAAACTCCTCAAGTTCTTAAGTTTATCCGTTGAATTAGATAAAATCTTGTCCTCAGAAAATCATCCACATTATTATCTTAGATCCGTCATTTACTCCAAAATCGAGTAACAAGCCTCAGCATTCGTCCTGCGCTCAGTGTGAGGCACTTTAGAATTACTGACTTCTTCCAATAGCCCTGGGACATAGATGCTGCCATCATCACCATCATCTTTATCTCCCTGTACACTCCAAGACTGGTCAAATTCCCTGATGTTCTAAAGTTACAATGCAGCTTCAAAACACAATTTTTCCCCTAAATCAGTTTGATTTTTTTTTCAAGAACAAGTGGCAATAACTAAACTTTTTTCACAAGGGTCTCATGCTTTTAGGTGCCTCGTTTTCCAAAAAATTCTTGGTGATACTCCCAGATCCCATAACTGTGTCTTTATATTTGTCTGAGTCACCCAAAGAACCAAATCAAATCTTTTTATTTTTCAGACATAACCCTACCAGTGAGCCTTCAGGCATTTCTCAAAAAATGGTCCCTATTTTTTAAAGTGAGATCAAAATTGAATTGAAACGAACAGATTCCCCATTACTCTCACTGGCCTGTGAATTCACCTAAGTGAAATACAGATGGAGAGTTACTAATGGTAAGGACTGAACAATCCCAGCTTGGATGAGGGCTGTTATCAGCTAAGATTTCAAATTTCAGGGGCCAATGTTATCAATGTGCTTATGCACTATTTGTGCTTGAAGGAGGCAGGAAACGTCCTGAAATAATTTGCGGATTCTGTTTTGTTCTCTTAAAATTCCAGGGTTTTATGCTCAGGTTTCTAAGCCACATCGTCCTTTTCATTTGACCCTTTGTAGCCTGAGCCCCTGGGATACATGCCCATGCCCTACATTCATTCCCACACCTTCCCATAATGCCATGTTCTTGCTTAAGTCTATTCTTAGTAAGTCTTCCCCTAACTTAGCATAACCTTCTCACACACACACACACACACACACAGACACACGCACATACATACACACACCATTCTACTTTTAGCTGCTTCATAGTTTTGCAACTAGCTTTGCTCTCTCTGGGCAGTTTGGTTTCTAGAAGCAGGAATTCAGTCTGAACTTTTCTGACTTTTATTCCTTTAGTGGCTAAAGATCCCCTGTAAAACCTATTCTCCAAAGTGACACCACCCTAACCACCCCTTGAGCACTCACCAGTGGAGTGCTGGTTCCTTCTCTCCACGCAGTTCCCGCAGCACAGCTGGGTCTGGCCCTGTGGCTCCCGTGGCACGGCTGGGTGTCGCCCCACCTCCCCACAGCACAGCTGGGTCTGGCCCCTCTGCTCCCCCCAGCACAACTAGGTCTGGTCCCCTCTGCTCCCCCAGCACAGCTGGCTCTGGGCCCCTCCCCCAGCACAGCTGGCTCTGGCACTCCTTGTCAGCCAAGGTTCCCTCAATCTTCCTGGGCTCAGATGCCCAGCTCCTCTCCCTATCCCGGGGTAAAAGTCCCTGTGACTGGGCCCGAGCTGCCTACCAGCCCCACCCACCCCAGGGCTCGGCCCTGGGTTTACAGGGGACCCCGGCCTGGCCCCTATTTACTCCTCCCAGGGGGTAAATCGCCCGACTTTGGCCAGACTCATCCGGTTTCCGGGTTCCTTGTCTGCCCTGAGACACTATTTTATCTCTTTTGTGGAGGAAAATCTGGGGAGCGTGAAAAGTTCTGACCTACTCCGCCACCTTCCCAGAATCCTCTCCGAAAATGGTCTCCAAGGCGACAGCAGAATCTTTTTAGAAGAGGGAAGCCGGAATAGAGACAGGGAAAGTGTTCGTGGTTTAGGAAATGCTGAGAATAAAGAAGGAGGAGCTCTGTGAGGGTCAGGAAGGCCGAGGAAAGAGGGGCAGAGTCAGAGAGACAAAAGAAAGGAAAGAAATAGGGGAATGTGTGCAAGGGAAAGGCCCAGGAAATGAAATTTTTAAAGGAAATAATGTGGAGGGGAAACAGGAAAGTGGATTCTATTGGAAAATTAACTGAGGGGGAGGAGAAAAGGAAGAATTAAATACTTAGATAAGAGTAAAAAACAAAGAGGGAACAATAAACAAAAATCTGAATATAGGTTGACAATCTTAGTGAAATGGATGAATATTCACAAAAATATAAATTGCCCAGATTAACTGAAGAGGAAGTAAATTACTTAAATAACCTCATCTCAGAAAAAGAAATTGAACAAGCCATCAATGAATTCCCTAGGAAAAAATCTCCAGGGTCAGATGGATTTACTAGCAAATTCTACCAAACATTTAAAGAACAATTGATTCCAATACATTACAAACTATTTGGGAAATTTGGGGAAGAAGGAATCCTACCAAATTCTTTTTATGACACAAATATGGCACTGATACCTAAATCAGGAAGAGACAAAACAGAGAAAGAAAATTATAGACCAATTTCCCTCATGAATATAGATGCAAAAATTTCAAATAAAATATTAGCAAAAAGACGATAGCAACTTATCACGAAAATAATACACTTGGATCAGGTAGGATTTATTTCAGGAATGCACGGTTGGTTCAATATTAGGACAACTATCAGTATAATTGATCACATCAACAACAGAATTAGCAGAAACCACATGATTATCTCAATAGATGAAGAAAAGGCTTTTGACAAAATACAACGCCCATTCCTATTAAAAACACCAGAAAGTATAGGAACAAATGGAGTCTTCCTTAAAAATAATAAGTAGCATCGATCCATTTCCAATAAGATCAGGGGTGAAACAAGGATGTCCACTATCATCCTTCTTATTCAATTTGGTACTAGAAATGTTAGCAGTAGCAATAAGAGAAGAAAAAGAAATTGAAGGAATCAAATTAGACAAAGAAGAGACTAAGCTATCACTCTTGCAGAGGATATGATGATATACTTAGAGAATCCTAGAGAATCAAGTAAAAAACTACTTGAGATAATAAATAAATTTGGCAAAGTTGCAGGACATAAAATAAACCGACATAAGTCCTCAGCATTCCTATATATTTCTAATGAAATCCAATAGCAAGAAATAGAAAGAGAAATTCCATTTAAAATTACTATAGACATTATAAAATATTTGGGAATATACCTGCCAAAACAAACACAGGACCTATATGAACACAATTACAAAACACTTTTCACACAAATAAAGTCAGATCTAACAAATTGGAAAAACATAAGTTGCTTGTGACTGGGTGGAGCTAATATAATAAAAAAGACAATTTTCCCTAAATTAAATTACATACCAATATATCAGTACAATACAATACCAATGCCATACCAATCAACCTACCAAAAAATTACTTTACAGAGTTTTTTTAACTAGTTTTTTTTTGCTAGTTTTTTTTTTTTACTTTACTAGAAAAAATAGTGACAAAATTCATTTGGAAGAACAAAAGGTCCAGAATATCAAGGGAATTAATAAAGAGAAAGGCTAGGGAAAGTGAACTAGCTATTCCAGATTTTAATCTGTATTATAAAGCAGCAGTCATCAAAACTACTTGGTACTGGCTGAGGAATAGAGTAGTGGATCAATGGAATAGATGGGGTACTGGAGACTCAGCAGTCAATGACTATAGTAATCTACTATTTGATAAACCCAAAGACCCCAACTTTGGGGATAAGAACTCACTATTTGACAAAAACTGCTGGGAAAACTGGAATATAGTATGGCAGAAACTGGGCATAGACCAATATCTAACACCATATACCAAAATCAAGTTGAAATGGCACACAATTTGGTATAAAGGCTGATACTATAAGCAATTTGGGAGAGCAAGGAATAGTTTACCTGTCAGATTTATGGGAAAAGGAAGATTTTATGATGAAAGAAGAGGTAGAGAGCATCATAAAAGGCAAAATGGATAATTCTGATTACATTAAATTGAAAAGTGTCTGTACACGGGGCAGCCAGGTGGCTCAGAGTGTAACAGCACTAGCTCCAGTGTCAGGATGACCTGGGGATCAAATCTGGGCTCAGATACTTAGCACCACACCCAGAAATAACTGGCCGTGTAACCTTGAGCAAGTTACTTAACCCCAATTGCTTTAAAAAAAAAAGTGTCTGTACAAATAAAGCCAATGTAACCAAGATTAAGAGGGAAGTGGAAAATTGGGAAAGAATTTTTACAAAGAGTGTCCCTGATAAAGGCTCCATTTCTAAAATATACAAAGAATTGAGTCAAATCTATAAGGATACAAGTCATTTGATAAATGATCAAAGGATATGAAAAGGCAGTTTTCAGAGGTAGAAATTAAAGATATCTATAAGCATATGAAAAAATGCTCTAACTCACTATTGATTAGAGAAATCAAATAAAAACAACTCTGAGGTCCCACATCTCACCAATGAGGTTGGCTAAGATGACAAAACATGAAAATGATGAATGCTGGAGAAGATGTGGAAAAATTGGAACACTAATGCATTGTTGGTGGAGTTGTGAACTGATCCAATAATTCTGGAGAGCAATCTGGAACTATTCCCAAAGGGCTATAAGTAAGGGCATACCTGTTGACCCAGCAATACCACTTCTAGAGTTGTATCCCAAATAGATCATAAAAGTGGGAGGCAGACCTGTATGTACAAAAATATTTATAGCAGCTCTTTTTGTGTTGGCAAAGAACTGGAAATTCAGGGGATGCCCATCAATTGGGGAATGGTTGAATGAGTTGTGGTATATTAATGTAATGGAATACTATTGTGCTGCAAGAAATGAGGAGCAGACAGACTTCATCATAACCTGGAGAGACTTATATAAACTGATGTTGAGTGAGAAGAGCAGAACCAGGAGAAATATGTACACAACTACAGACACAATGTATGTGTTATTACTTGATAGACTGGATTCCTCTCAGCAATTTAAGGTTCTAAGACAACTCCAAAAGATTCATGATAGAAACAGACATCCACATCCAGAGAAAGATCTACAGAGTCTGAATGCAGATTGAAGCAAACTACTTTCTGTGTTTCTTTTTCTTGTTTTGTTTTCTCTTTCCCATTATTCATTCCACTGGTTATAATCCTTCTTTACAACCTGACTAATGTTTAATGTGAAGGTATTTGTAGATCCTATATTGGACTGCATGCCACCATGGGGGGAGTTGAGAGGAAGTGGGAGAAAATTTGAAACTCAAGGGATTGTGGGACTGAATGCTGTAAACTAAAAGTAAATAAACAAATTAATTAAAAAAAACTCAAAATCTTGAGAAATTGAACATTGAGAACTAAAAAGTAAATAAATTAATTAATTTTCAAAAAGTAAAAAATAATCTTGAATCTAGGAAACAGTTTAACATGCGAGGATGGGAGAAAGATAGAAACTTAACTGTAACTTAAAGTAAAAGTTAAAAAAAAGCAAACAACAACCAGTGTGTGTGACATATAACAAAACAAAACCCCATATCTCTTGTTTTCATAAAACACATTTAAAACATTTAAAGAAAACACAGAATAAAGATAACGGTCTGATAAAATGTGTTCTACTTCTGAAGGAAAACCAGCAAAGTAGGATTCCAGTGTCGCTGTCAGACTCAGCAGAAACAATCATGAAAAAATGGGAAGAGATAAGCATGGCAAAGACATGATTCTGGAGGATCCACAGAGAGCCAAACAATAGGAATGCTAAGAAGCCCAGTTACAAATGCCTTCACATTTCCATTTCTAAAGAAAGCAGTAATAGAAGTATAAACAGAGCCAGGACCATAACAACAACAATACTTTTATAGTCCTATCAATTCTGGATTAAGTCTCACATAAAAATAAGAAAAACAAAGCAGACCTGAACAGGATACCCAAGAGACTAAACCAAAAAGACTTATGGTGTCTTCCGAAGGGGAATTGCTCAGTAGACATATTTCTCAATACCATATAGAGCTTCAACAAATACATTTTTGGGACAGACCATAGAGGTATGTTGTCCTTATACATATTTGCAATGGGGATTTTGTTTTGTTTTCTTTCTGAATTTGAGGTGGGTGGGAGAGGCACATGAAATTTTTCCTGATTAAGAAAAATATTTAAAAATACAAGTAAACACTCAGGTCATTTCACAACTGTGGCTAGAAGAATTCTTGGTTTAAGGTCTTGGTAAAAATAAAATAAAATTGCAACTACATAAAACTTAAATGTTTTAATAAAATAAATACAGACCAAAATAGAAGAGAAAAATGTAGCAGGCAGAATATGTCAAATATTACATAATAAATGACCCCCAAAAAGTCATTTATATCAATGATAGGGAGAGAAATGACAACTATGTGTACCAAGGAACCAATGCTAATAGATGAGTGCTGAAAGAACAAGAACTTTTTCTAAGTCCTGACAACCATAAATGACACATGAAAGCATGCTCCAAAGCACTGATTGAAAGAGAAAGTCATTTGAAAATATTTTTATCATTTGTTGTCATACCTCCAAAATTGGAAAAATGACAAACAGGAAACAATACATATCTGATTTTTTAAATTGTGAAAATCACAAACATGAAATAAAATGAATATTTTATACATGATAAAATAGAAAAAGAGGATGAAACAAATATGGTTAGCTTGAATTTCTTTTTGAGTAATAATGAATTCAAAATAATACTTTTAAAGCTTTCCTTCTGGCCTTCCTTCTGTTCTATTGCATGTTCTAATTACAGCAATTTCCTTCCTTATTATTTTGGGGTGTGGAGGATAAAAAACAGGACAATTCTATTGCTAATAACCCTCCCACTACCATCCTCTCCTACTCAAAATTGGAAGGAAAAAAAACAGCAACCACCAATATATTTGTAATGAAAGCACATAACTAAGGAACACAAACTGCCACACTGTGCATTTCTCAAATGTACTTGTTATTCCACATTGTCTATTCATCATCCCTTGGTAAAGAGGCAGGTTGTACAGATCTTGATATATCTCTGATATACTGGTTAGCCATTACAATGATAAGAGGTGTGACATCTTGCCAAATTTTTAGCCTTCACTATGTTGTATATTAGCAAATATTCCCTGGAATCTGCAATGGCCCATTCGACTGTTCCAGGTTTCACTGAAATTGCCTGGGTTTCATGGCATGTTATTCTTCCATGACATTCACACACCAGAATTTGTTCAGTTTTTACTTTACTAATTATAGGACATGACATCTTACTTTCTAGGTCTTAGACATAGCAAAATGAGCTAATATCAATATCTTTGCACACTTGGGTTCCTCTGGTGTCTTGAAAGGTATATGCCCTATAGTGGTATCACTGAGTCAATGATTTTGTGATTTGGATGAGAAATTCATAGCTTGTAATGGCAAGGGAAATTTGAAGATCTTCCTTCTCATTAATTAGCCTGAAGTAATTTGAAGACTTTCTTTGCTTTGAAAATATACTCTGCCCCCTAATAGGTTGAATATAATCACATGGAACCTCTGCTTTGAAAATATACTCTGACCTCTAATAGGCTGAATGTAGTCACATGGAGCCTGTGGTGGGAGGGTTTTGCTGAAGAATGGAGCAGAGCCCAAAGGAAGCTGGGAGTCAGAGCTAGCGAGACTGGGAGGAGGAGAGCATATGTCCCAGGGAATACTAAAGGATGCTGTGGCTCTCTGTGCTATTATGGCTTATTAACTTCTTTGCTACTAGATGGAATTGGCTTACTGGTTTGGGGATTTGGTTTTCTGGTGTCTGAATAAATGTTTTACTTCTGTCTTCTATATGGAGAGTCTGCTATATTTTGCAATCAAGCACCATGAAAATATATTTATAGGGATCATGGACACTATGAATATTGCATTGGTGCTACATTTGGTGACGAGGATGAGATTGCAATGTATCATATCTCTATTTGGAGGCAGAAGAAGAAATGGCTATCCCAGGATGGTTGAATTTACCTTGTGCTTCCCTAGCAAGGGAGTGGTCTAAAAGTACAGGGTTCTGTGGAAACTGGAAACAGAGGTTACAGCAGGAAGAACCTAGAGATTTAGAAATATGTTTGCAAAAGCCTCCATTATTTATGGGAACTCTGACAAGTTCAAGCATGGAATCCCTACTACCATCACAGGACTAGGAGAAGCTGAAATATCCACCAGACAAGTCCAACTAAGGATGAAAACTGGACAATTGCCTAAGAACGGACATATTGTGGATATCGTACCCATTCCTGAATACAGCACTGGAATAGGTATATTGAGAGGCGTGACCCTGAAGTCACCTGAAGATGTCAGTTTGTAGTAAGGAAAATAGGCATTAAGACAGTTTTAGTGGGAAAAATAAAAATGGGCTCAATCACTTTACCTGAACCTTCTGAAGTAATTGCTTTAAAGCAGTATTGTGTGCCAAGTGGGCAAGATGAAATTACCAGTACTATAAAGGAATATCTTGAAGCAGGAGTCCCTACAACCACACAATGGAATAATCCTGTCTGGCCAGTAAGAAAATCAGATGGGATGTGGAGAATGACAGTGGATTATAGATAATTGAATAAGGTGACTCCTCCCTTGTATGCTGCTGTTCCAGATACCATCAACTTAATAGAAAGGATCCAGAAATAATGATGGGACTTGGTATGCAGTTATTAATTTAGCCAATGTTTTCTTCACCATCCTAATAGACTCTAAACTGGGACCAGTTTTCTTGGCAGGGCAGGCAGTATACTTTCATCCTCTTGCCACAAGGATATCTGCATAGTCCCACTATTTGTCATAGGATTGTGGCTGAACATTTGGATGAACTAAATCCACCTTGTGTATGGTTTACCCATTACATTGATGATATTATGATACAAGGAAAAATGTAAAAGCAGTGGAGAAGAGTTTGACATTTTTAATTGAGCATATGAAGAACAAAGGGTGGGAAATTAACCCTGAAAAGATTCAAGCACCAGCTCAAAATGTAAAATTTGGGGGAATACAATGGAATAAGGGACTGTGAGAGATTCTTCTGCAAGTCTGACAAAAGATTCAGGATTTTCCTATCTCTCCCAATAAGAAAGAGGCCCAAAAGTTCATAGGATTATCTGGATATTGGTGGCATCACATACCGAATCTGGAACAGATTTTGAAACCCTTATATAAAGTTACTTGGGAGAAACATGAATTTCATTAGGAACTTGAGCAGAGTAAAGTTTTTGAGGAAGGCAAAGCTGCTATACAATTGGCCCTTCATTTATGGCCTATGCAAAATGGCCCCGTGGAATTACAAGTGACTGTACAGGATGATCGTGCAAACTGGAGTTTATGGCAGAAACAACAAAGCAAAAATGTACCTTTAGGATTTTGATCTAGGAAACTTCCTTCATATGGAGTTCAAATCACACCTTTTGAAAACTAGTTGTTAGGGGTGGCTAGGTGGCACAGTGAATAGAACACCAACCCTGGAGTCAGGAGGACCATAGTTCAAATCTGGCCTCAGACACAACATAAAAACTAGCTGTGTGACCTTGAACAAGTCACTTAACCCCAATTGCCCTCCCAAAAAAGGCGGGGGGAAGAAAAAAAAGAAAACTAGTTGTTAGCTGCATTTTGGCTTTAATAGAGACTGAACAACTGACTCTGGGCCATGAAGTGATACTCAGACCTGGAATCCTGATTATGACCTGGGTAATGAGTACCCCAGCTTCTCACAGAATTGGACATGCCTAAGGGGCCACCATAATTAAATGGAAGAGGTATATTCAAAATAGAGCAAAAACAGGCAAAAGCAGAGTTTCTGCTCTACGTGAATCTATAGCAGACAACAACATTGAAGGAAATAATACACCCCCTGAACCAAAGCAGCAGTTGGTACAGTCCTTGGTAAGACGGAATGACAAATATGATGGATTAACTGGAAACATGCATGATATACATGGTACAGAAAAATATTGGGACCATAAAAGACATTGGAAAACAGTAACCTATAACCCATGTACTAGGAAGACTTTGGAAAGTACTGGGATAGGTGGAAGTAGTCAATATGCTGAATTTATGGCAGTACATCAAGCCATCAAAATGGAACAAGGGGGACACTGTCATATATTTAATGATTCATGGGCAGTAGCTAATGGGTTAGCTACATGGATGCCTATGTGGAACAATCACAATTGGCAAATTCATGGTAAACAAGTCTGGAGCAAAGAATTATGGGAAGATATATAGGAGATGTCCTTGGTCACTAATTTGTCAGTTTTTCATGTAGATGCTCACATGACCCTCACCATGCCAGAATGTGAGTACAATGTACATGCTGACTGACTAGCAAAGATTGCTGCTCAACATATTGTCCCTACTCTGACACCAACTGATGATCTAGTACTAGCAAAATGGGTCCATCAAATGGCCGGCCATTTAGGATTCCAGGCCACACACCATTGGGCACAAGATCAAGGTATTAGTATCTCTCATTCTTTGTTAAAACAGATAACAGAGGAATGTCATATATGTCAAATGGAAAAGGAATGAACTGTTCCTTGGGTATTAACTAGAGAGATAGCAAGGGGAAAAGTCCCAGCCCAGATTTGGAAAATAGACTATATTGGCCCTCTACAACAAGATAAAGGATACAAATTTATATGTACTTGTGTTGACACCTATTTAGGTGTACTAGTGACTTGTCCTTATAAGAATGTGACCCAGAAAAACACTTTTAAAATTCTAGATCTCATAAGTCTTTATTATGGAACCCCAATGCAAATTAAAAGTAACAATGGTTTACATTTCAAAGAAAATGAAATGAATAGATATTGTAAGTTAAACATATGAAATGGATATATCATAATCCATATTATCCACAAGCTTCTGGGTTAATTGAAAGAATGAATGAATTATTGAAAGAACAGTTAAGGAAGTTATGTTCTAATAATTTGCATCGATATTGAAAGGTAATTTGTTTACTGTTTTATGTAACTTGAATAATAGACCATTGGGAGGAAGCAAACCTCTAGCCAGAATGATGACTCCAAATCTGCAAATTAGAAAACAGCAAATACATATGATCCTAAATATTGAACAATGGACTGTGAGGCAAGATGTCCCAGCACCATATCCAGGAATGCCTGGTATAGCAGGTTATGATTACATTCTTTAGAGGACTTTTAGTTGGATTGAAAAGAAACAAGAAACCTCTGGAATAAATAAGAGTAAATAATATATTATTTTTAAAATATATATTTATATTTATTTTTTATATATAAATATATTATATATAATATAAATGAATAAATAAAAAACATATTGGAATATGTATGAGAATCCCTAAAAATTATTTTGGATGGATATTACCTACATCAGGTTTAGTAGTTCAAGGAATATATGTATTGGCTGGAGTAATAGATTCTAATTATCAAGAAGAAATGATTATGATATTGAAAAATTTGAGTGAAGAACCCATACAGTGTAAAAATGATAGAAAAGTTCAATTATTATTCCTTGTGAAACAATACCACTTTGAAAACTGACCCTCCTTCTGAAATAACTATCAGAAGAACTGAAGGGTTTGTTTCTACCAATAGAATAAAATCAGGAGCTAAAGTATGAGTAAAGCAGAAGCCAGATAATGTTCCAAAGGCTGTGGAGATTATAGTACATGGGAAGGACAATACCATAGCTATTGTTTAGTCAGGATAAGGTGATTACCAAATTGTATCCTTAATTCATGTGTTCTACCATGAATGAGACTATGATAGTGAGCCCATGGACTCCAGAAGCACAGCAGACCCTATATTTGTCTCTTTCTGGCCTTTTGTCTGTTAAATTTGTTTCCTACAAATTTAGTACCCCCACCTGCAGATGCCTGATCACTTAAGCCAGATGCTCCCCTCTGTCCATGACTGTGATGTGCCAAGCCTGGACCTGGTGTTAACTGAGCTCCAGATGCCACCTAAAGAACTGACCTCTCAAATGGGACCTCTTGGGGCAAGGACAGCTCTACATCCACTTTCAGCAGGAAGTAGCTATGGAGAAGAGATCTTTTCCCCTTAACCCAAGATTTTGAGCCCCATTTGTTTGAGGAGGGAAAGATGTGGTGCTGGGGCCCAAGTGTCCACCCCAATATATTTTTATGTTAAAAATTGCTAACTGCTTCAATAAACTTTATAGTTGAGTCTTTGGGCTTTTCCAAGCATAGCATCATATCATTTGCCAATAAAAGTTAGAAAAGTTAGTTGTATTACCTCATTCTCTAGTCTGATTCTTTCCATTTCTTTTGCTTCTCTTATTGCTATTTCTAAGATTTCCAATACAGTACTGAATAATATTGTTGACAGTGGGCATCCATGTTGAACGCTTGTTCTTCCTAGGAAGGCTTCTACATTACAAATTAAACTTGCTCATGGTTTTAGGTAAATTTTAAAACTCAATTTAAGGAAAAATCCATTTCCATATTTGTTTTATAAAAGTAATTTTGTAGTAATCCTTCTTTCTCTATTATTTCAAAGCATTTCTTTATTTAATATTGAAATTAATTGACCTGTAAATGTTTGGTAGAATCCCCTTGTAAATTCATTTTTTTTAAGTGGAGTAGCTTTGTTAACTTCCCTTTCTTCCTCTGAGTAAGATCCCACATTGTCTCTGTCCCCATAGTAGCTATCTGTGGTCAGGTTCTTTATCCTTTCCTAACTCATTTTTATTTTTATTCTATTTTATTAAGTCACTTGTTGTTGTTAGTTCTATCTCTAAGGTGTGGGGGATGATACGCCCGTGTCCTTCTTACTATTATTTTCAAAACTCTATATAAGAGCCCAACCTTGGGCACTCCTTTCTACACCCAACTCAAGGACAGAACCACCCACCATATTGTTAAAGTGAATGCTCCCACTCCCTGGGGTCTGCAGCCACAAATATCAGGTGACTCCTCTGCCCAGAAAATGACACCAGGGGACTCTGTTCTCCTGCAAGTGCCTATAATGAACAGGGTTTTTACCCCCTACTACATTTTTAAACAATTATTAAATTTTATGTTTATTTTTAGTTTACAACATTCATTACCACAAGATTTTGACTTACAAACTTTCTCCCCATCTTTCCCCTACCCCCCACCCCAGAACAGTGATCCCACTGAACACCCCCTCCCCCAATCTGCTCTCTTCTATATCCTCCCCCATTCTCCATCCAACTTTCCAGTAGGGCAAGATGGATTTCCACAACCCAGTGCCTATATATCTTATTTCCCAGTGCATGTAAAAATAACAATAATTTTTAAACATTTGATTTTAAAACTTTGAATTCTATATTCTTTCCCTTCTTCCCTCATCTCCCAGCCTTACTGGGAAGATAAGCAATTCAATATAGGTTGTACATGTGTAGTTACACAAAACATTTCCATAGTGCATATATTGTGAAAGACTGACTATATTTCCCTCAATCCTATACCGCCCCCCACTTGTTCTATTTTCTACTTTGACCCTGTCCCTTTTCAAAAGTGTGTGCTTCTAACTACCCTCTCCCCTCTTATCCCCTTCCCCCCTACTTTCCTGTAGGGTAAGAAACCCAATCTAGTGTATATGTCATTTCCTCCTTAAGCCAAATTCAATGAGAAAGGTTGACTCATTCCCTTTTGCCTTCCTGTTCTTCCCCTCTTTTGTAACAGTTTTCCCGTGCCTCTTTTATAAAAGATAATTTACCCTATTCTGTCTCTCCCTATCTTCCCTCATTATATTCCTCTCTCACCTCTTAATTTTATTTTTTAAATATCATCCCTTCCTATTCAATTGATCCTGTGCCCTCTGTCTATGTATACTTGTAGACATATATACACACACTTACATATGCATTAATATGCCCATATACCCTCCTATGTAGACATATATATGTATGTATACATACACACACATTTATATTCCCTTCAGCTATCCTCATACTGAGAAAAATTTCATAAGTTCCAATTATCGTTTTTCCATGCAGGAATGTAAATAATTCAACATTGATAAGTTCCTTATAATTTCTTTTCCCTGTTTACCTTCTCATGCTTCTCTTGCTTCTTGTATCTGAATGTCAAATTTTCTATTTAACTCTGTTTTTTGTTTTCATCAAGAATGCTTGAAAGTCCTCTATTTCATTGAATGACCATATTTTCCCCTGAAACATCATATTCAGTTTTGCTGGGTAGGTGATTCTTGGTTTTAATCCCAGCTCCTTTGACCTCTGGAATATCATATTTAATCAAGCCCTTCAATCCCTCAGTGTATAAGCTGCCTGATCCTGTATTATCCTGATTGTGTTTCCACAATATCCAAATTGTTTCTTCTTGGATGCTTGTAATAGTTTCTCCTTGATCTGGGAACTCCAGAACTTGGCTATAATATTCCTAGGAGTTTTCTTTGTGGGATCTTTTTCAAGAGATGATCAGTGAATTCTTTCCATTTCTATTTTGCCCTCTGGTTCTAAAATATCAGGGCAATTTTCCTTGAGAATTTCTTGAAGGATGATTTCTAGGTTGTTGTTTTTTTTTATCTTGGCTTTGAGGTAGTTCCAATAATTTTTGAATTATTTCTCCTGGATCTATTTTCCAGGTCAGTGGTTTTCCCAATGAGATATTTCACATTGCCTTCTATTTTTTTATTTGTTTGGATCTGTTTAATAGTATCTTGGCTTCTCATAAAGTCATTAGCTTCCATTTGCTCCAATCTAATTCTGAAGGAATGATTCTCTTCAGTGAGCTTTTGAAATTCTTTTTCCATCTGGCAAATTTGGCTTTTTAAGGCATTCTTCTCCTCATTGGCTTTTTGGGCCTCTTTTGCCATTTGCGTTAGTCTATTTTTTAAGGTGTTATTTTCTGCAGTCAGGTTGTTGATTCTCTTTTCATAATTTTCTTGCATCGTTCTCATTTCTCTTCCGAATTTTTCCTCTACTTCTCTTACTTTTTTTTCAAAATCCTTCTTGAGCTCCTCTATGGCCTGTAACAAGTTGATAATTTTCTTGGAAGCTTTTGGTGCAGGAGTTCTGACTTCATTATCTTCCTCACATTCCATGCTTTGATCCTTTATGTCCCCAGAAAAGGAATCTAATGTGTGACTACTTTGCTTGCCCATGTTGCCACTCGATTACTTGAATTTTGAGCTTTTTGCCACAGTAGAACTCTGCATCCAAAGAGGAGAGTTTTGTCCCAAATCATTAGGGTTTTTGCATCTGCCAGAGCTATTAGTTGGGTGCCCTCTCAGAAGCCTCCACTGACTCTGGCACCTGGTCACATACCCCAGGACCTCCTCCCAAGACAGCGATTCAGATCCAAGCAGGTTAAAGCAAGAGTGATTACCCCTCAGAATGGTCAATTGGCCCCCCTATGATCTGCAGGCTAGGAACTCTGAAGCAGCCATGTGGTGGCACCTCCAAGGCCAGCACACCTCTGCCATTTCTCGCTCAGGGGGGAGAAGCCAGACTGTGCCATCTCCCCACACCCCCATTCCAACAGAGTTTTATACTGACCCCTCTCTTTTTCTTTGGCATTAATGGGTTAATAATTCTGGAAACTACTGCTGCTGCTGGCGATCCACTCTCCCAAAGTCCCTCCAGCTGCTGCTGGTCAGGCTGCCCTGAGGCTAAAACCACAGGCTCCCGCAAGGCTGGGTTCGGCTTCCAGTGTGCTGCAATGGACCCTTCCTGCCAGCCTGCCAGTCTGCCTTCAGTGGAAGGTTTTTTTCTCTCTGCCACTTTGTGGGTTCTGCAGCTCAAAAATTTGTTTACAGTCATCTTTTCTATGTATTTGAGGTGGTTATGGGGGGAGCACAGGGAGTTTTCCTGCTTCTATGCTGCCATCTTGGCTCTGCTCCCCTACTACATTTTTTAACGTAGGCTTACACCTTTTTAGCCACATCAACAGCCTGGGACCATATCTGGTCAGCACAACTGCAAAGGGTCTTTCAGTCTTCTCCTTCATCTCTCTGACCCCCACAGACTGTTATTGTCCCTGGAGCAAAAGCTCCTGAAGGAGAGGCCACAGACCAACCCAGCTGCCCTGGGGGGGATACAGAAGAATGTGCCTGGAGGCCTCTGCACTTCAAATAGGCCAAACCATCACCCAGGAAGGTCAGGTCCTTCCCTAGTTCCTGTCAAGTTGTCTTAGGGGGACAATTTCTGGACTTTTAACCATTTCTGCCACTCAAAATTCATTTTGAGATACCTTTTATTTCCTTTTTTTTGTTTTTGCTTTTTGGAGTGGGGAAGGTAGGGCAATTGGGGTTAAGTGACTTGCCCAAGGTCACATGGCTAGTTTTGTGTTAAGTGTCTGAAGTTGGATTTGAACTCACGTCCTCCTGACTCCAGGGCTAGTACTCTATTCACTGTGCCACCTAGCCGCTCCTTTTTTCTTGTTTTTAAAGATTCTTGGAAAGAAAAGTATGTCCTGTCCTAGTCTGCAGGAAGCAGGAAGTGTTGATCCTGGGGCACAAGGATGGCAGGAAATAAGGAAGGTCAGGGAAGGAGCAATGTGGGATGGGTGTAAGGAGTGGGGGAGCTCAATATTCCAGTACAGAATCCTTAATGATCATTCTGGTATTTTTGTTTTTAAGTAAGGACAGTCCCCACCTTCCTGGATCTTATCTTGCAATGGGGAGTTGTGGGCAGGAAAGGGCTATATGGCTGAAAATGTCACTGGGATGGGGAATGGGGTCTTAGGGCATAGATTGACTCTCATCCTCCAGGAACAGGAGCAGAGGAGGATATCACTCCTTGCTATCTCAACTAGAGAGGAAAGGAAGGTTTGGGGATGAAAATGAAGACAAAAGGAGTGTGTGTGTGTGTGTGTGTGTGTGTGTGTATGTGTGTGTACCTACTTCGATATCTCTATATCTGCTTGGCCAAGTTCACTGCTCAGTTGAGAATTGTAAGCTTTTTTAGAGCCTTTTAAGGGAACTCAGAGATTCTAAGAGGAGAATGGGAACAGCCACCATAAACACAAAGCCTGGGGCTGGAGCCAGGAGAAGCCAAAAGGCCAGTTTGGCAGCTCTGTGCTATGTGAAGAAGACCTGTGTGTAACCAAGTTGGAGAGGTAACTAGGCCAGGTTCTGAAGAGTTTTGAGATCACAAACAGAGCCATCTATAATTGCTCATAGGTAGTATGGGAGCCCCTGGAATGTACTGAGTGGAAGTGATATGGGGAGGACTGAGTTTTTGTCCTGTCTTTCACCTTCAGCTTAGATTTCTCCCCTAAAACCTATTCAGTTAGTTAAGTCAAGCCTGGTAAGTTCCTGGGCAGCTCCTCTGAGTACTCATGGGGCTCATGGGGGTAGTTTTGTTTACTTGGCCCCATAAGACAGAATGCTTTGTGCAGCCACTATTCCCATGTGGTGAATCAGCTCATTCTTTGGTGAATCTCAGCTTTACAGGCTGTATTGAGGGCACAATCACCAGTAAACAAAGCAGCGTGTACCAATTCTCCCTATACTTTACTCTTGGCTTGTAGCCTTTTCCGATTGAATAATTTACTACCTGTGAGGTAGCTGACCTTGATGCCCTGTTGTCATTGAAGAAATTTGACAACATGACTGCAAACATCGTAAAGTGTGGGAGCCAGTATGCAAGCTCGTTTCACTCCACTGGTGATTGGGAAAACGTGAGAGCATTGTCCATTATCGAGAAAGCCAGAAAGCATGCAGTCGCGAAATTGGAACTAACAATGAGCGCCACACAACAATACACCATCCATCCATGGAACCATCACAGCAAATGCAGATTGGAATGTGGCTCTCTTACCTTGGCAGTAGACTTTCCAGGGATGTACGCATTGATAATGACATTGACTCATGAACTGTCAGAACTAGCTCAGGGTTTGGGAGGTTCCAAAAGAAAGTTTAGGAAAGAAGAGGTATTAGACAAGGGGTGGGGAACCTACAGCCTCAAGGCCCCATGTGGCCTTCTAGGTCCTTGGGTGTGGCCTTTTGACAGAGTCCAAGTTTTACAGAACAAATCCTTTTATTAAGGGGATTTGTTCTGTGAAGTTTGATTTCAGTGCAAGGGCCACACTTGGAGATCTAGAGGCCCACATGTGACCTTGAGGCCATAGGTTCCCCAAACCTGTTTAGAATGACTACCAAACTGAAAGTCGACAGAGCTATAGTGTTGATCTCCTTGTTGTATGGCTATGAAAGCTGGATGGTCTACCAGCACCATGCCAGGAAATGGAATTTCTTTCATCTGAATTGTCTTAGGAAGATTCTGAAGGTCACTTGGCAGAATAAGGGACCAGACACTGAGGTCCTTTCTCAAACTAAACTGCCAGGCATTCAAACTCTATTGCAGAGAGTGCAACTCCAATGGGCTGGCAACATGTTCAAATGCCAAACACAAGCTTGCCTAAAAGACTAATGAAGAACTCACACAGGGTAAGTATTCACATGATGATCAGAAAAAGCAGTACCAGGACACTCTCAAAGTCTCTCTGAAGAACTCTGGAATTGTGTGACATGGGAGACACTGGCACAGGACCACCCAGCATCCTGTGCTGTCATCAGACAAGGTGCTCTATGAGCAAAGCAGAATTGAAACTCTGAAAAGGAAACTTATGATACACAAAGTCAGAGCACCCAGCTGTAGCAGCAAGCACCCCAAGCGCGTCCCCAGGGTGGCCGCCAGCACAGGTTCTTGGATCTGCTTTGTTAAAGGAAAGCAACTCAAAATGGGTTAACAAGCTTACTTTAATCAGTCAGACATATATCATTTACCTTGTTCAGGGGGAAAAGGTCAGCACCCCGAACTTCAGAATATACAGGCAGAATTATCAAGACAGAGAAACAGATCAAATAGACAGCTTTCCAAACTGTCCAACCATTACATCCATACCAAATCAACATCTGGGTTTTTCAAAGCCGGGGGACTCTCAACAACGGCTTCCCAGAATCTAGATCAAATCACAGAACACTTCTCAAAGTGAGCCCCAAAACAAAGCTACACATCAGGGCTTAGTCTTCTCCTGGCTCAGAGAATGTAACAACCTTATTGCCTCACTGGCCAATCAAGAAGTGTCTACTGAAAAACAAGCCTCCCATCCCCGGCTCCAGGTGCACTTTAGCCTAGGGGCAGGGAAGATCTTAAAAATTTACATTCCCATTACACCAGCCCAAATGTTCACATGAATTATTTGTCTGACCTGAGGTAGAGCATTCCAGGCTCACAGTGGTCTGATCAGCTCTAACATAGTGATTTCGTTTTGATCTTTTTCTAGAATGAAAGCTAACAACCAATCATGCACCTGCCACTAAAAGGCTTCGAGATCTCAGTAGCTGGGACTCCAAAGCAGACGCGACAGAATCCAGTTTGCTGACTGTGCTAGCCACCTATTTTGAGCAAGGTGAAGGACATTGTGGTGTGGTGGATATGATCATCCTAGAGAACCCTGTTTGGTTCAAGTCCTGATCAGGCATGAACGAGCTGTAGAAATATGCCGAAGCTTCTTCACCATGCTAACCTCAAATGCCTCCAACTCCCTCTAGCCCATTAGTCCTTAAAAGTGTTCCAAGTTTCAGGGAAATTGCCTAGGTTTTATGGCATGTTATTGTTCCACAATATTCACATACCGGAATTTGTTCAGTTTTTTCCTTACTAAGTAGAGGATATCACATCATACTCCCTAGGTCTTGGACAAACCAAAGGAGCTGGTGTCACTATGTTTATACATTTGGGTTCCTTTCTTTTCTTGAAAGACATATATGCCCTCTAGTGGTATCTCTAAGTCAATGATTTTATTTAACTGATTTGTCTGTTTTCCCGGAATCCTTCCTACACTTCTATGTTTTTTCTTTTCATTTTTGTTACTTGCATGGGGATGAAGTGAAGTTAATTTAATTTGCATTTAACTAATGATTGATTTGGACCATTTTTGCTCAGGCTTTTTTTTTAACTTGCATTTATTTTCTCCTCCATTGGCCTCCCTTCTGTGATAGGAAAAAAATACAAAGCTCTTGTAAAAAATACACAATTAAGAAAAACAACTCCAATTCCAATATTTCTAATTCTCATCTTCTTACCACTTTTACCAATCTAAAAATCTTTCTAATTATTAGAGATTTGGATGTGTGATTATAGACATAGAGGTTTTTTTCTTTTAATCATTGATAACTGTCATTTCTTCCTTTGAAAATTGTCTTTTCATAGCTTTGGACAATTTCTACTGTAGTCACTCTTGACATATTTTTTTTGCTTTTTTTGGAGGGTAATTGGGGTTAAGTGACTTGGCCAAGGTCACATAGCTAGTTTTTGTGTTAAGTGTCTGAGGTCAGATTTGAACTCAGGTCCTCCTGACTCCAGGGCTGGTACTCTATTCACTTTGCCACCTAGCTGCCCCCTCTTTACATATTTGTATAGACCCAGTATCTGTTCTTCATAGACTTTGGATATGAGAATTTGTGAGGCAAACCTGCTTAAAAGAAATGTTTCCCAGTTAATTGCTTCCTTTTAAAAGGGCTTTTTACGAGATGAACATTGGCTACTTAAATTTCTAGTCCTTGTGTGGAGATCAGCTCTTCCAATACCCATAAATGTGCTTTCCTCAAGGTTCTTCTAACTTCTTTGCAGTGGCCTTTTCTACATCCTATCTTCATCAGGAGATAATCTGGGTCTCCAGTGGGATCCTTTTCTATTTTCTGTCAGACTCCTTTGCCCTGTTTCCAAGATTTTGTAGTGCTTAGTAAGGCTTGGCAGTGTAATGGAGGTCTTTGGATTAACTGAACACAAGGTAACGTTACTCTCCTCATCTTCTTTTCTATGACATACCTGATCTTGTCAAGTTCTCAAACGCTTTATTTCTAAGGAATCTAGTATGATTGCCAATTTGGTCCTGTTTGGTCTCCTTCTGGGAATAGAGCAACAGAATGCAGGAAAGAGAACATATGAATATACTTTTTTTTTTTTTTGGAGGGGGGAAGGCAAGGCAATTGGGGCTAAGTAACTTACCCAAGGTCACACAGCTAGTTGAGTGTCAAGTGTCTGAGGCTGGATTTGAATTCAGGTTCTCCTGACTTCAAGGCTGGTGCTCTATTCACTGCACCACCTAGCTGCCCCAAATACACATTTGATGAGAACACACACTTAGGAGGAATCATCAAAGCCACTCTCTCCAACCTCCTCATTTTAGAGGACAGCAAAGTGAGGTACAGAGAGGTTGTTCCTTGCCCAGACTTACAGCGCTAAGGAGGGCTAGAGGGTATGCTCAGGGAGGACTGGTGCCTCTGCTGTGATGGCTGTTGAGCCCTTTCCAGCGCTGCTTTCCACCTCTGGTGTCCCCCTGTTCCACCCCACTCTCACCTGTGGCTCCAAGAAGCTGAAGCATTTCAAGCGACCACACCCTGGTAAAACATTTTGGCAGAGGGGCTTAACCAGGTCAAGTGTAATCTAGGGGACTCAGACCCATTGGAGAGTTAGGGGGTGCCTACCCCAACCATGTGAAGACTTCCCCTGCTGGAATGGATGGCTGACAACAATTTGTTTGAACAGAGATGAAGGCACTGTGGAGCATTGAGAGCTTGTTTAGACGTCAAAGATGCATTCACTGCACCCCGAGCCGTCACCAGTCATCCTGATTCTGTGCTGCCACTGGACCGGGATCTGGAAGAGAGTGAGGCCAATGAGAGTGGTCCAACTCTGCCTCACTTGAATCAGATTCCCACATGAATCAAAAGACATCACTCATACGGTTTTATCATTTTATCATTTAACATCATACGGTTTTATCATTTTATCATTTTATCATTTAACACCTATCTCTAAGTCCTGTAGCAAGTCAGGAAGCAGAAGGTGGGAGCTGTGTTCACAGCCCTGCAGAGAGGCAGCTCAGGCCATAGGGTCCTTTCTCACTGGAAGTCCCCTGGGTATCTGAGCAGCCTTTTAAGCATGGCACTTCTCACTTCCCAGCATGAGAAAGGGGCTAGAAAAGGAGTCCTAAAAATGGTCTGCTTATCCAGCCCTGTCCTGATTACGATGGCAGGTGGGGAATTCCATTCTGCAGTCAAACACAAAAAAGTGTACAAAAACGTCTGCAAAGATGATTCCACTCCTCATCGGCACACGTAATGGGTATACACTTATGGACGACACAAAATCCGATCGACATGAAAGACAGACAGCTCTTGTTGCAAGAAAATTCAGCAGGTATAAGATCCAAACAGCAGTCCTGGGTGAGACAAGGCTGGCAAATGAAGGCCAGCTTACAGAAGTCAGAGCTGGATACACGTTTTTCTGAAGTGGCTGTCGTGAAGGGGAGCGCCATGAAGCTGGTATAGGTTTTATGATCAAAACTAATCTAATCAAGAAGCTGGTATGGCTGCCAAAAGGAGCGAAAGACAGGCTCATGACCGAATGCTTGCCACTTGCAGGAAAACATCACGCCACGTCATCAGTGCCTATGCAACCGCCATGAGGAAGTCTGATGAGACAAAGTTGTAAAGCTCCCTTCCAAAAGCAAAATCCAGGAGAACCATCTCAGTATTTGTGAAAACATTCAAATCACGTTTAGAAATTAACAGGAAAAACATTACGTTTAAAGACATTACACCTCATTCAGTCTCCAATCAGTTTCCAGTGCCGAAATTTCTTCTTCCTGTGTTGCTTATTCACATCCCCCACGCCTCCTGGCCTGGGTCAAAGAAGAGATTATCTGGCCCCTATTTCCCACTGAAAGTCCCATCAAAGTGTCAGAGGAAGGAAGACCTGAATTCCGGGAAGGAGAGCTTAGCATCCGAAGCGCATGCAGTGTGTCACAGAGAACTATTCCAAGTATAAACTGTTATTAAGCTAAACTTATGCAAGACTTTAAAGTTATCACCTCCTATGGTGCAAGCAAGTTAGAGGAGGCTGCTATGAAATGAGAGGCACCAGTCGGCTGTGGTTCAGTCCTATGAGACCCTGCATGTCCCTATTTGGCATTTTCTTAGCAGAGATGATGAAGAGGGTTGGGATCTCCTTCTGCAGCTCATTTTAAAGAGGAGGAAACTGGGGCCATTAGAGTTAAGTGACTTGCCCAGGGACACACAGCTAGAAAGTGTCTCAGGCTGGATTTGAACTCAAGGAGAGTCTTCCTGACTCCAGACCTGGCACTGCAACCACTGTATCACCTAGCCGCCCCTCCCCCTGCCTTGCTTGAGAATAGAGGACTGCATGGGGCTGGGAACGGGGCCAGGAGCTGGAGGGTCACTGCAGCCGGAGAGTGCAGAAAGCAATGCAGAAATTAAAAAGGTAAAAACCTCGGTTTATGAATATGCTCAAGCAAGGTTCAGGCCTCAGGGAAAACACGATCCATCCGCAGGATTCTGACAAGGCCTTTTAGAGGCAGGGAAATCCTTCATTTCAACATGAGGCCACAGCATTACAGGAGACAAGACCTATAATCCCATACTCCCTTCAGAGCTGTAAAGGTTGAACACAGTTACACACTCACAATCTCCCACATTGGCTAAGGAAACAATGTATCTGTAAACTGTCTGGTTACAGAGTATACCGAAGTTAGCAGGAGGAAGAGGATTTACTTTGTAGCCGAGTCAGGGGCCTGAGCGTCTTCCTCTGCTTTCTTTCCTAAGGCTCTCAGCCAGTGTGCACGTTCCCTGGGGCAGGTTTGGGTCTGGTGAGGTTAATGTTGACCCAAAGCGGCCGAGCAAAAGATGGAACCAATTCCGCTAAGAGCACCTACTGTGTGCCGTGCACGGCGCTAAGAGCTTTACCCCTAGCAGGTCCGTGCTGCTATCTACATTCTACAGCTGGGGAAACTGAGGCAAACCTTTGCTTCCTTTGCCAGAACTGACAGGGTCTAGCTTGGGATGGTCAGTCAGGCAGCACAAGGTGAAGCCAGATACATCTGGGGCAGTGACCCCCATCCTGGGGGGTGAGGGACACGTGGATCCTTCAGGTTCAGAGGTCACATAGGCGTGTATTTATGTGTGTGCACATGTGTGTGTTTGTGTCTCATTTCCTGCTCCCCCCCCATACCCCAGGCAAAGCCCTGTGGGGGGCCCCCAGCTCATTCCAGGCCAGGCCTTAGGCCCAGAAGAGGGACAGAAAAGGGGCCTTTCCCTCTCTGCACAGCAGAGACAGGAGCTGCCCCCACCCCAGGCCTCCAACCCCCCCTTCTTCCCAGTAACAGGGGAGCCCCTGGCCCCATAATCTGCCATCAGGGGATGTCACCTCCCTGTAGTCACACGTGTGTCCTGACTCTGTGACACTGTTTGCCTCAATTTTCTCATCTGTAGAGTCGGGGTGACAGCAGCCCCCACCTCTCCTTCCCAAGGTGGTGGGAGGATCCAGTCAGATCACAAAGCTCAGGCACAGGGCCTGCATACAGTAGGTGGTCTATAAATGCTAGCTCTTGCTGTCAATGACCCCTCATTTCCTGGAGGAAGAGTGGTCTCATCTGAAGGAGTGGGGGAGTGGAGGGGGGACCCTCGGGAGGGGTCAGGGCTGGCTTCCTGAGGATGTGGGAGGGGCAGAGGGTATAGAGAGCTTCTGGGGAGGGGGTGTTTGGGGAAAGGTCAGGAGGGGACCCTGGGGCTCACCCCCCCCCCCCCCCAAGAGGCTGGTCACGGCCCAGCATCTGGTCCTTCCTGGTCCTGAGCAGCCCTGCCCAGCTCCACCCGGGCCTCACCCTTCTCTGACCTCCTTGGATCTCAGGCAGCATTTCTGTGTCCCTCATTCAGGAGGAAAGGAACTGCTCCTGGCTGGCATTTCTGTGGCCCTGTGGGTGTGCCACAGGTGTTACAAATCACCTGTCCTTGATTCCTCACAGAAACCATTGGGTAGGTGCCCCATTTTCCAAAAGGGGAAACTGAGGCAGCCAGAGGTGAAGTGACTTGCCCAGGGTCACACAGCCAGCAAGTGTTTGAGGCCAGAGTGGACCTCAACTCTTCCTGATTCTATCCATGTTCCCCTGCCAGGGATTCAGATGAAGGCCCAGGGATTCTGACCCCAGTCCTGGTGAGGCTCCAGGGTCTGACCCACAGTGAATGGGAATGAAACCCTACTGAGGGAATGTTACATTATCAAGGCTTGTCACCTGCTTGGGGTCCTAGAAGGGCCTGCCTGCCACCCCAGCTGAGCCCCAGGGAAAGAGACTTGCTTCTAGTGACAGGTAATAAGGGCAGGGAAAGGATCTGAACCCAGGACTCAGGAATCTAAGGCAGTGGGTTTGCTTCCCATTGCTCTGTGCTGTCTCCTACACACATAACACATATGTGCCAGCAGATGTGCATGTACACCCTGAGGGAAAGAACATGCCACTGTGTGAAGGTAGAGGCCAGTTTTAGAGCCATTTTCATTCAGGAAATTCTTCAGGCCCAAAGCTGCCTTTGTCTCAAGGACACCCATGGGAAAAGCCCCCAGGAGTTGGCTGGGGCAGCTGGGGAGAACCTGGGGGGCCTCAGGCTCATTCTGTGTGGCCCATGAGGGTGAAGAGGTCAGTGGGGGAGGGTTGTCCTTGGCAGGGCTGTCTGCAGAGCAGAAATTGTCCTCCTGGTCCTGCTCATGTCCTCTTGCCTCAGGCGACACAAGCCTTCCCAGGTCTCTGAGTCCCTCTCATTTCCCATTTCTTAGGTCAAGTCCATAAGCATTTAGAATGTGTCCCCTCTGTGCCTAGCACTGAGCTGACCTACTGGGGATGCAAAGGAAGCTTCATAAAAACAACAGCTCCTGCCCTCCATGAGCTCGCAGTCTAATGGGGAGAAAACATGTCATGAGCGGTGCCCAGACAAGCTCTCTGGAGTACGGATGGGAGGCATCCAGAGAGGGAAGGCTCTGGCAGAGTCAGGGCCAGGCAAAGGAGCCTCCTCTGGGGAGTTCTTTAGGGACCTGGCAGGTCGGGGCCTTGGGGCTCTTTGCATTTAGCAGCTTTGAAAAATAAATGAGCCCTCCCAAGTATTAAAGATTTGGAGATGTGGCTGCTCCCTTGTATGATATCCACCTGTCTGACTCTGGACTCATTCTCTTGATTCCTGATCCCTAATGTTCTAGTGGCACGTTGAGATAATTTATTTTTTCAGTGGCAGCAGCTACTCCTGGGACAATCAATCCACAGCCTGTAAATTTAAAAGGCACCTACCTGAGCCTCCAGGGGTCAAGATGGCAGAGTGAACCCCAGCTGCTCCAATCCCCCCCCCTCTAACCCTGAAAACACAGAAATTATTGCCCCAGAGCAAAATTTTAAAATAGTGAAGGTTTGGGAGTCTAGAGGAAGGCTGTGGCTAAGGCCCTGCCTCAAAATGGGTAAAAGACAGATTGCAAAGACAAAGACTCTAGAATCCTATTATTGTGAGAGGGAGGAACCAAACTCAGAAGGAGACAGCATTGACTCCGCACCCACAGCTGAAGCCTCAACAGGGAACATGAACTGGTCTCAAGCCCAGGAAGAGGTCTTAGAAGAGCTCAGGAAGGACTTTAAAAACCAAATTAGAGAGGTAGAAGATAAAATGACTAATTCTTTTAATATAAAAATTGCAAAAATAGAAAAACATCTCGATGAAGAAAGCAGCTCCTTGAAAACAAAAAATGTGTTAAATGGAAAAAGAAACTCAAAATCTGACTGGGGAAAATAAATCCCTAAAAATGAAATCTGAACACATGGAAAAGGAGCTTCAAAAACTAACTGAGGAAATAATTTATTTTTCATAAATAAAGTGTTAATGTCTTTCTTATGCATTAGCTCGGTCTCCCACACCAGCTCATAAAATGTTGCCTTTTTCATTGGAGCAGGAACTCTCCTTTCCCCATATAGTTACTTTATTTCTCTGTAATTAAATCCTAAAATGAATGTATTCCATGAACAACTGCAAGCAATCCTAAAGCAATGGCAGCTCATGTCTTCCCATGACTCATCCTACCCAGTGTCATTTCAGCTCCTCAGTATATAAATAGGGAATACTCCTTCACTTGGCTGGGATCAGTCTCATACCTCTCAGTTGAGGCCAGCTTGTGAGTAATCTCTCTTTAGAATCCTTTCCATATTGTCATCTTGTTAAGAATTTATTTCTGACTATAAAGGAATTTATGAGATCATTCCTTTTTCTTTGCTAAATGCAGAACGTTTAGTCAAAGAACTTGGCATTTGATGATTTTCCATTTCATTTTCTTCCTTTTCTAGCAGAATAGTACGATTCACTTTTTCAGAAGTTGTATAATTTTAGATCAATTCTTTTTCATATAGATAAAAACTCTTTTCACCTTTTTGCTTCTACTTAAAAGTCTTATTTATCTGCTATTTATAAACTATATTCCACTTTTAGCTTCCTTTATTTCTATTATTGAACTTCTAAGCAATTAAAGAATTTAAAGATCTTTTCCTGATTCTTTAGATCTCCAAGACTTTAGAAATTTTTCCTTTTATTTGATGTTCTGAGTCATGACACTTCTTTGCATTGTATTCAGTCATAATGTGAACAATCAGTAAATGAAGGCCATACTTTTATTGCTTAATAATTCGTGTCTGGTACCAAAATAAAATATAAATGGGCTCACAATTTGGATATAAAGGCTGATACTGTAAGCAATCTCGGAGAGCAGGGAATAGTGTACTGTCAGATTTATGGAGAAGGAAAAAAATTTATGACCAAACAAGAGATAGAGAGCATTACAAAATGCAAAATGGATACTTCTCATTTCAATAAATTGAAAAATTTTTGTACAAAGCCAATGTAATCAGAAAATTGGGAAAATATTTTTACAACCAGTACCTCTGGTAAAGGCCTCATTTCTAACATATACAGAGAACTGAGTCCAATTTACAGGAATGCAAGTTATTCCTCAATTGATAAATGGTCAAAGGATATGAACAGGCAGTTTTCAGAGGAAGAAATTAAAGATATCTATAATCATATGAAAAATGCTCTAAATCACTATATATTGGAGAAATGCAATAGGTACCACATCTTAGGTACCTATTGGTACCTTAGGTACCACATCTCATCAGTCAGATTGGCTAACATGGAAAAAAAACAGGAAAATGATAAAAGCTGGAGAAGATATGGGAAAATTAGAACACTAATGTATTGTTGGTGGAGTTGTGAACTGATTCAACTATTCTGGGAGCAGTGTGGAACTATGCCCAAAAGGCTATAAAAATGTGTATACTCTTTGACCCAGAAACCACTTCTAGGTCTGTATCCCAAAGAGACCATACAAGTGTGTAAAGGACCTATATGTAGAAAAAAATATTTATAATAGCTCTTTTTGTGGTGGCAAAGAATTGGAAATCAAAGGGGGGCCTATTATTTGGGGAATGGCTAAACAAGTTGTAATGAATGTAATGGAATACAATTGTGCTAGAAGAAAGGAGGAGCAGACGGACTTCACCTGGAGAGACTTAGATAAACTGATGCTGAGTGAGGAGAACATTGTACACGATTATAGATACATCGTATCTGTGATGACTGACTTTGACAGACTGGGCTCCTCTCAGCAATGCAAGTGTCTAAGACAACTGCAAAAGACTCATGATGGAAAGGGATATCCACACGCAGAGAAAGAATTGTGAAGTGTAAATGCAGATTGAAGCAAATGACTTGCTCTCTCTTTTGTTTTTTTTCTTCTTTCTCTAGAATCCCTAAGTTGTTCTTCCATGTCTCTTTCCCTCCCCTCCGTCCCAGTCTCTCTTCCCCACCATGGGCTGAGCTCAGGTACTTCCAGTCCCCCACATAAGGAGAGGGGCAGCTCACACATCTCCTCATTTGCACCTGG
>NW_027186289.1:1484079-1501665 GCF_028583685.1 Petaurus breviceps papuanus | reverse complement strand
GAATCAAGGCTGGGGCCTGCTGAGGTTTTGTGGCTCAAATGTAGAAAGGCCATATGGGATATTCTTGGTAAAATCTTATAATTTTCCTAAACCACTTCATGACTTTCTTCAGATAATTAATGTCTTTCCAAGGCTGGTAAGATCTGATGACCTTGCCCCAAAGAGCCCCAAGGCCCCGACCTGCCAGGTCCCTAAAGAACTTCCCAGAAGAGGCTCCTTTGCCTGGCCCCTGACTCTGCCAGAGCCTTCCCTCTCTGGGTGCCTCCCATCCGTACTCCAGAGAGCTTGTCTAGATACAGCTCGTGACATGTTTCCTCCCTATTAGACTGTGAGCTCACGGAGGGCAGGAGCTGGTGTTTTTCTGAAGCTTCCTTTGCATCCCCAGTAAGTCAGCTCAGTGCTGGGCACAGAGGGGACACATTCGAAATGCTTATTGACTTGCCCTAAGAAATGGGAAATGAGAGGGACTCAGAAACCTGGGAAGGCTTGTACGGCCTGAAGCAAGAGGACATGAACAGAACCAGGAGGACAATTTCTGCTCTGCAGACAGCCCTGCCAAGGACAGCCTGTGTCTGGCAGAAGGAAGCTTCCTTGGCTCTCTGGGATTCCAGGTTTGCTGAGGCTGGTCAGGTCTGTGGATAGACCGCACTCACCTGGGAGGAGGGTCTCTGGGTGCCAGGGGCCTTCCCTCTGGTTCTAGGATCTCTCCTAGGAACAGGCTTTGGGCTCTGGAGCTGACCTGGTGATGGAGAAGAGTCTCAGATTGGGGGAGACGCTGACTTTGCCTCCTCTTCCCAGGGTGGACGCTGACCTGCCTGGAATGACAGAGGGTGAGCTCTCAGGGCCTTTACAAAGGCTCTGCCTTCAGGGGAAAGACTCCCCCACTTTCCCTTCTGCCCCAGAGAGAAGGGGGGGCTCTGGGGACCCCTTCCCCACTGGCCTCTCCATCCTCATGGGCCACACAGGATGATCCTGAGGCCCCCCAACATCTCCCCAGCTGCCCCAGATCAACTCCTGGGTGCTCTTCCCAAGGGTGTCCCTGAGACAAAGGCAGCTTTGGGCCTGAAGAATTTCCTGAATGAAAATGGCTCTGAAATTGGCCTCAGCCTTCACAGTGTCATGTCCTTTCCCTCAGTGTGTGCACAGATCTGCGGGCACATACATGTTACACGTCTAGGAGCCAGCACAGAGCCATGGCAAGCAAACCCACTGCCCACTGGCCTTAAGATTCCTGACTCCTGGGTTCAGATCCTGCCTTTGCTCTTACTTCCTGTCACTGGAAGCAAGTCTCTCTGCCTGCTTGGGCCTCAGCTGGGGTGGCAGGCAGGCCCTTCTGGGCCCCCAAGCAGGTGACAAGCCTTGATAATGTAACATTCCTTCAGTAGGGTTCATTCCCGTTCACTGTGGGTCAGCCCCTGGGGCCCCACCAGGACTGGGGTCAGAATCCCTGGGCCTCCATCTGAATCCCTGGCAGGGGAACATGGATGGAATCAGGAAGAGCTGAGGTCCACTCGGGCCTCAGAAACTGGCTGGCTGTGTGACCCTGGGGAAAGTCACTTCACCTCTGGCTGCCTCGGTTTCCCCTTCTGTAAAACAGGGCACGTTTCTGTTAGGAATCAGGGACAGGAGACTTGTAAGGCCCAAGGTACACCCATAGCCCATAGAAATGCCAGCCAGAAACAGTTTCTTTCCTTCTGACTAAGGAGCACAGAAATGCTGCCTGAGACCCAAGGAGGTGAGAGGAGGGTGAGGCCCAGGGAGGGGCTGGGCAGAGCTGCTCAGGACCAGGAAGGAGCAGATGCTGGACAGTGACCAGCCCCTGGAGGGGTTGAGACCCGGGGTCCCTGACCCCTCCCCTGGAGCTCCTCCCCCACCCTCAGGGAGCCAGCCCCACCCCCTCAGGAGGGCCCCCCCCCAAACCCCACTCCCTCAGATGATGTCACTTTCTCCAGGGAAATGAGGGGTCACTGACAGTGGGAACGATCATTTATAGAGCACCTACTGTATGTAGGCCCTGTGCCTGAGCTTTGTGATGTCCCTGGATCCTCCCACCACCTTGGGAGGGGCTGCTGTCACCCCCACTTCACAGATGAGGAAACTGAGGTAAACAGCATCACAGACTCAGGACATGCTTGTGACTGCAGGGCGATGACGCCCCTGATGCCAGGAGGCGGGGCTGGGGCTGCTCCTGCTCCCTGTCACTTTACCTCTGGTGGCCTCAGTTTTCCCAGTTGCAAAATAAAGGTAAGTACACCACCTTCCTAGGTTGTGAAGACTGTCTGTAGTGAACTGTGGGCAATACCAACCTGACTCCACTTTCTCTCATGGAAACTCGAACTCATAACCCACAGACTCTTGGAGGGGCCCCGAACATCTCCTTCAGAACCTCCCCCAGCCCCATCTTACAGAGGAGGCTTGGAAAGGGCACCAGGACCTCAGCCCCTGCCCTTCCCACCCAAGGGGGCAGAAGCAGCAGCTGGAGGAAGGCTTGTGACCAAGGCTTTGCTCTCATGCAAACATCTGGGCCGAAGGCCTGGGCACCTGGGCAGCATCTTCAGTCTCTTTTCTCCATTAAAAGAAAACCACACCTTTTCTCTCTCTCTTCTTGCCTAAGGGCCCTCCCTGGTGTTACCCAGAAGTCCTCTGTTCTCTCCCTGGGTTGAGACACACAAATACATAACTAGGTAACCTCTGAAACTTGAGGGCCCAAGTGTCCGTCCCCTGAAGATGGGGGGTCACTGTCATGGACGTGTCCAGCTGCATGTTGTGTTGCCTGAGTCTGGCCATCCTGAACAGGGACCCGGCCCTCAGACTTGTTGTGAGGATATGAGGGCATACAACGGTAGAGTTCTTAGCACTGTGCTTGGTACAGAGCAGGCACACAGTAGGTGCCATTTAGATCTGAGTTAAAGGTTAAGGGAACTGGTTCAATCTTTTTGTTGCTACGGCTGCTTTTGTTAACATTAACTGCACCTGACCAAACCTGATGGTTCCAGCAACCATGAAGGCAGCTGAACCGGAGGCTGTGGAGCACAGAGAGCTTGGTCAGACACCAAAGACGCCTCTAGCCATCACCAGTCCTGGGGTAACTAGACCTCTGAACCCAACAAGTCACAAAAAAGCGATGAAGATCCATACACAAAACACAAAAAGGCACCTGTCTGTCTGTTGCTGTTGCAATGACCTGGAATCAAAGATGGTGCCCATATATCAGGAAATGATTGAACAAATGATGGTCTGAAAATATAATGGAAGATTATCGAGCCATGAGAAGTAGTAAGAGGCACAGCATCAGAGAAGGCAGGGAAAATTTGGCTGAAACGACAGAGAGAGTCATGAACCAGGAGAATAGTTTATATTCTGTAGCAACACGGACCAATCGAATGAACATCCGTGACTCCAGAGTGCTGGTTCCCCAAATATTTTATTGTCAGAACTCCTTACAAGAACAAAAACAAAAACTTTATTGCAAAATGTGATTTTCAAATCTACTACTCATAATATTCTTAATGATGTAAATAAATTGTGCCCTCCAAAACCCCCAAGTGATCATTTCATTCTTCGGTGTAATTACAGACTATATAATTTTATTCTACCTTAAATTATAAAAACGTCGCGTGGGGCTTTTTGTAACCATTTTTTTCCTAATCTAGCAAGACCCCATGCTTAATATTATTTACAAGACTTCAACTTAAAAATTATTTTATAGATTTTGCTGAATAACAATGGCGTTTTGAAAATGTTTCATTTGTTCTCAGCTTTCAACATTCACTTCTACAAGATTCTGAGTTTCAAATTCCCTGGCCCAGGCCCCTTTCTGCCTAACAAAATAATGAATTAGTTATTCATATTCATGATCCACATTAAGGTTTCTCAAATCACCTTTCCACAAAACCCCATCACCTCATCCCTGGGTTATTCCAATAGCTGCTAGAGGAGGGTTCAGTCTGCCTCAAGTCTCTCCCCATTCCAGTCCAGCCCCAAAGTCATTTTTTAAAAGTACAGGTCTGATCATGTCATGCCCCTCTCCCACTCAATAAACTCCAGTGGCTCCCTCCTCTTTCCAGGAAGTACAAAATTCTCTGCTAGACATTCAAAGTCCTGCATAACTTGACCCTCTCCCACAATTCCAGTCCTCTTACACCCTTCTCCCCGATATTTCCTCTTCCATCCAGTGACACTGGCCTCCAGGATGTCTCATTCACAAGACCCTGCAGGCCTCCCAGCATTTTCTCTGGTTTTTCCCCATTCCTGGAACTCTCACCACCCTCTGCTCTGACCACTGACCTTTCTGCCTTCCTTTAAGTCCCAACTAAAATCCTGCAATTGGCAGTAAGTCTTCTCCAAGGCCTCTTAATCCCTGGGGCAGGGACTGTTTGCCATGGCTTGTGTCTCTAGCACTTCGCATAGTGCGTGGCACATTGAGCTTGCTCTGCGGTTCAGTCCTGTCTTACACAACAAGGAACCTTTGCCAGAAGCTTGGTGTCTTATGACTTTCCTGACTTACTCTGGGATGAGGAAACATCTGATTAACTAGGGTGGCCTCCTCCACTGGCTGGGGGTTCAGTAGTTACATTCATATGATAATCACGTGCCTTTGATCATTTCCCCATTTCCATTTATAAAATGGGCCACTAGGTTAAAACAATATGAATAGATAAAAAATAAAACAGTATGTTTTACAACACATGGTAATTGGTTGAAAGAAATGGGTTTCCTCTACGGTATTGGGAAATGCAGGCAAATCTCCCTTGGGTAAGACCTGGGACTCTGTCTCTGGGTCTCTTTCTCTTTCTGTCTCCCTCTCTCTTTCTCAGCTAAATCATCCATATGTGTTAGCCAACTGACTTTACTATGAGACTGATGATCCAAGGAATGATAGTCATAAAAATAGCCAGGATTTCCATAGTGATTTAATGTTTGCAAAGTATTTGGCAAATATCACTTAATTAGATTCCTTATTATGCCCATTCTACAGATGGGGAAACTCAGATAGGATTAGGTGACATGATTTACCCAGGAACATACAGCTAGGAAATATCAGAGGCTGAACTGTTATTCAGGCCTTGGACAGCACTTCATTCACCATGTAACCTAGCCCCTTAAAGAAAGGAGTACAGAAATTAATGTCCAATGGGTACCAAAACATTTGAATAAGGAATGTTTCTGCCAGCAATCAGCAGGCAATCCCCCAAATAATGGGGGAATGGCTGAAGAAATGAAGTCTTTGAATGTCTTGAAATACTGAGGAAGGATGACAAACATTAGGATTTCAGTGGGAAAAAAAAAACAACCATTATTTGCATAGGGTTTTATCTACAGGATGAAATTTGGAGATTTTTAATAAGGTCTATTTTGTTGGGAGGCCTAATGAGTCTGTGCTGCAGCAGGAGGCCTTCCCTTGGTTATAAGATCCCAAAGCTTTTTCTCCAGCAGGATTGCTCCCAAGTACAGTCAAGCAGGAGCTCTAGGGGAAGCCCTTCCCATATCCATTGCCTTTATATACCTTCATTCCAGTAGGAAGTTTGTCTACTAATCCCTCTCCTTGAGAGAAAAGCATGGCCCCCCTGGAGGGTATTTGTAAGATTTTCCCTCCACAGTGAATCCTCTGATAGAAAGAGATGATCTCTAGCTGAAAGCTTTCCAACAATGAGACCACAGAGACTGGTGATTGGTTTCTCTGGTCCTGAAGACTCTGAACTCCATCTGAATGCCTTTCCTTTCTCATAACAATGATCAGATTTCTATCTCAGATGAATTAATTCTGAGATAGGAAATGAGATGATTGTTGCTTGAAGGAAGGTGTCACCACCTTGGTTATATACACAAAGTTTCTCCCAATTCTGGAAGTTCTTGTTACATATGTTAACAGTGGTAACTAAAAGCCCTGCCAGATTCACGCTACTCATGAAGTTTGTCTCCAGTGGGGATTCTCTGATGTGTAGAAAAATCTGAGCTCAGTGTGAAATCATTCCACATTGATTATATTCATAAGAATTGTCTTCATCATCAATTTTTTCATGTCTAACAATTCCGGAGATCTGTGTGAAATATTTTCCACATTAATTACATTCTTGGGTTCCCCAGTGTGAATTCTCCGATGTAAAGCAAGATAGTAGCTCTGTGTGAAAAACTTTCAATGCTGATTATGTTCAAAAGGTTTCTCTCCAGTGTAGTTTTTCTGGAGAGCAGCAAAATTGGAGGAGTAACTAAAAGCCTTTCCATGATGATTACATCCATAAGACATCTTGCCTGTATGGATTCTCTGCCATGCAGCAAGAATGCATCTCTGATGGCTGAACAAGCTGTGCTATATGAATGTCATGGAATACTATTGTGCTATAAGAAATGAGGAGCAGACAGTGTGTCTTACATAAACTGATGCTGAGTGAGGGGAGCAGAACCAGGAGGAACAATGAACAAAATTATAGACATCATATCTGTGACGACTGACTTTGACAGACTGGGCTATTCTCTGCAATGCGAGGTTATAAGACAGCTCCAAAGGACTCATGATGGAAAGGCTTCCACCTCCAGAGCAAGAATTATGGAGTCTGAGTGCAGACTGAAGCAGACTGCTTGCTCTCTCTTTCATTCTGTTTCTTCTTTCTTGTTGTTCATCCCATTGTTTGTAATTCTTCTTTATGACTTGACTAATGTTTAAGGTGAAGGTATACATAGAACCTATATCAGATTGTATGCTGTCATGGGGGGCGGGAGAAGCGAGAGGGGGAGAAAATTTGGAACTCAAAAACTTGTAGAACTGAATGCTGTAAACTAAAAGTAAATACATTAAAAAGAAAAAGAATGCATTTCTGTGTGAAATTCTTTCTATGGTGATTATATTCAAAAAGGTTTCCATCCATTGTGGATTATCTGATGTGCAGCAAGATACCACCTGATTATGAAAGGTTTCTACAGTGATTACATCCATAATATTTCTTGCCAGGGTGGATTCTCTGATTTGCAACAAGAATGCAACTCTGTGAAATCCTTTCCACACTGATTAAATGCAAAAGGCTTCTTTACAGTATGGATTGTTTGATAGGCAGCAAGATGGCACCTCTGTGTGAAAGTCTTTTCACGGTGATTATATTCAAAAGGTTTCACTCCACTGTGGATTCTCAGAAGGGTAGGGAGGAAGACTTCGCCTCATTGCCAAAGGCTTTCCACACTGATTATGTTCATAAGGTTTCTACGCAGTGTGTTTTCTCTGATGTACAACAAGATTGCAGGGCTTTCTGAAAGCCTTTCCACACTGATTACATCCATACGGTTTCTCTCCAGTGTGGATTCGCTGATGGGCAACAAGAGTGCAGGTCTTTCTGAAATTCCTCCCACATACATTACACTCATAGGGTTTCTCTCCGGTGTGGATCCTCCGATGTGCAGCAAGATTCCCCCTGAATGAGAAAGCCTTTCCACACTGAGTACATTCATATGGCTTCTCCCCAGTGTGGATTCTCTGATGGCCAGCAAGATGGGAGGCCTTTCTAAAACTCTTTCCACACTGGTCACATTCATATGGTTTCTCTTCAGTGTGGATTCTCTGATGGCCAACAAGACTGGAGCTCTGTGTGAAAGTCTTCCCACACTGATCACATTCATATGGTTTCTCTCCACTGTGGATTCTCTGATGGGCAACAAGACTTTGACTTGTTCTGAAAGCCTTTCCACACTGATTACACTCATAAGGTTTCTCTCCAGTGTGAATCCTCTGATGGGTAGCAAGATGGTACCTCTGTGTGAAAGCCTTTCCACATTGATTACATTCATAAGGCCTCTCTCCAGTATGGATTCTCTGATGTGTAGCAAGATGGTACTGCTGTGTGAAAATCTTTCCACATTGATTACATTCATAAGGTTTCTCTCCAGTGTGGATTTTCTGATGGGTAGAAAGATGGCACCTCTGTGTGAAAGCCTTTCCACATTGACTACATGCATAAAGTTTCTCTCCAGTGTGGATTCTCTGATGGGCAGTAAGTCCCTGCCTAATCGTGAAAGCCTTTCCACACTGATTGCATTGATAAGGCTTCTCTCCAGTGTGGGTCCTCATATGTACATCAAGACTAGATTTCTGGGTGAAAGTCTTACCACACTGATTACATTCATAAGGCTTCTCTCCTGTGTGGATCCTCTGATGTGCAGCAAGACTAGACCTCTGTGTGAAAGTCCTTCCACAGTGATTACATTCGTAAGGCTTCTCTCCAGTGTGGATTCTCTGATGTGCAGCAAGACTGCTCCTAAGTGAGAAAGCCTTTCCACACTGATTACATCCAAAAGGCTTCTCTCCGGTGTGGATTCTCTGATGTGCAGTAAAATTGGAGCTCTGTGCGAAACCCTTTCCACATTGTTTACATTCAAATAGTTTCTCTCCAGTGTGGATTCTCTGATGTTCAATAAGGAGAGATCTGTAGCGGAGAAGTTTCCCACATTCCTGACATTCATAAAACTTCTTCCCATGATGAATTTTTTGAGATCTATCAAGATCTGAGGTACAACCAAAGGCCTTCCCACACTGAGAACCGGCATATTTTGTCACCTCAGGGTAAAATCGAGCCTGGAAAGGAAGAGATGAGTGGTGGGATAAGGTTGCTTCCCATTCATTATATTCATCAGGCTCCTTTCTAATGGGAATTTGCTGGTGAGTAATGAGCTTAGGGTTATGACTAAAGGCCTTCCCACCTTTACTACTTACACAAAGCATTTCTTCAGTATCACTTTTCTGATGTCTCATGAGGTCTGAATTCCAGTTCCAGGCCATTTCCCATTGATTAGCTTGATATATTGGCATTTCAGGAGCCTTCTCATGGGACAGAAAAAGCTCTACATGTTCAAAAATGCATTTGCTATATTCACTATCCTGAACACAGTCATTCCCTGGGGTCCTTTTCTTATAGTGATTTAGGATACAAGACTGTCTGAATCTCTTTCCAATTTCATCAAGTTCACAGTCACTCTTTGGATTTTTATCTAATGTGATATTAGAGTCATGGATTTCTCTCAACTTGAAGTCCCAAGGACCATCACTCATGAATCTTTGCAGGTCATGGTTCTGCAGAAAAACTCCACGATTACCAGTCACCTCATTTACTTCAAACCTGGTCTCTACATCTGAAGAAAACAAACAAACAAACATACACCAAAAGACATACACAGAAGTATACACAATAGCAATGGTTACTAGAGACTTATGTGGCTCATGACCTTCTCATCACCAACCTAAATGTAACAAAACTTTGTATACTTTCAAGATAGACTGTATGATTGTAAGAAGAGACACAGGCTGTGGGAGTGACAAAGGAGGTATAACCGCAGAGTGCTGGACCAATCAGAGACTCTCCCTCCAAGCTAAACATGCACAGTCAACAAAAGCAGCAGCCACAAGGCAAGATGGCTCCCAGACTTAATGTTAATACCATGTTTCCCCGATAATAAGACACTGTCTTATTAATTTTTTTGGACAGAAAAACACCAGAGGGCTTATTTTCAGGGGAGGGCTTATTTTAATGAACATTGACAGCAATTTTAATAAACAGGTAAATGTGAACAAAAAAATGTACCTTTATTCAATAAGCAAATCACTGGGGAAGAACAGGATGACGCGCTCACTGCTGCAGCTCTGATTGGATGCAGCTCGGAGCGCAGAGTGCGTTTCACCCGGGGGGGGGGGGAATGGTACATACAGAGGGTACCTTAATGTAGCATGTAGCACAGGGGATCACCTTCACTACAGTAGCAATCTCTTGATAGGGCTTATTTTCGGGGGAGGGCTTATTTTAGAGGAATCTTACACAGTAAGGGGAGGGCTTATTTTCAGGATAGGTCTTATTATCAGGGAAACACGGGTAGGTGAGAGGGATTCTCCATAACTTGGATAACTTGGAGAGAAAACTGAGCCAACACAGGGCTTGCAGCATTCCAGCAGAAAAGAAGTGAGGAGCTGTCAGAGCTTTGTTGGACAGCACCACATTTACTCATCTGGGCCAGGACACTTGTAAACATCCAAACTGGTTTGAAGAACATGATGGGGAAATTCAGAAGGTGCTAAATTTTAAAATAGAAGAACTCAACAGGTCTACCAATAGGATACTTCAATCATCTCTAAGAAAGCTGTGTTTAACTCCCTGGGAGTTAAATGTAAGCAAATCTTAGAGAGATGCAGTTGGATCTTGCAATATGCAATCTTGATAAATCATGTAAAATATGGGTCTATGTCCAGTTTCTGCAATACTCCTTTCCAGTTTTCCCAATAATTATTTTTTTTTACCAAATAATGAATTCTTATCCCCAAATCTTACGTCTTTACCCTTGTCAGATACAAGGTTCCTCTATTTATTTGCTGCTATAAATTGAATGTCTACTCTGTTCCACTGATCTACTTATTTCTTAACCAGTACCGGATGATGTCAATAATTACTACCTTACAATACAGTCTAAAGTCAGACATTGCCAAACCTATTTCCTTTACTATTATTTTTCATTATGTCCTTTCATTTTTGAACTTTTGCTCTTCCAAATGAACTTTTTAAATTTATTTTTCTAAATCGGGAAATAATTTTTTGGTAATTGATTTGGGATGGCATATAAGATGCAAATTAGGTGTGATTATCATTCTTAATTGGCATGGCTATGAATGAACAATTGCTAATTATTTCAATCTGACTCCATTTGTATATAATGTTGGGATTTTTTATACTGATGTAATGCAGTTCCTGGGTTTGGCGTAGCAGGTATACTCATAGGAGTTTTATACCATCTGAAGTTATTTTAAACGGGCCGTCTCTCATTCTCTCTGCTTGCAGAGTTTCGGTTGGTGATATATAGGGATGGCGATGATGTATGTTTGCTTACTTGACACCCTACTACTTGGCTAAAAATTATTCATTATTTCAAGTAACTCTTTAGTTGCATCTTTGAGATGTGCACACATATCATCCACAAAAAAGATATTTCTATTAACTCATTCCCTATTCTGATTCCTTCTATTTTTTTTATTCTTCTCTTATTGCTACTCTATGATTTCCAATACAATACAGAATAATATTGATGAAAGTGGGCATTTTTGTTTCATACCTGACTATACTGGAAAGGCTTCTAGGTTATTTCCATTACAAATAGCACTTGCTAATGGTTTTAGGCAATTGCTTTTTATCAATTTAAGGAAAAATCCATTTAAACTTATACTTTCAGGGCTTTTTAATAGAAATCAATGTTGTATTTGATGAAAAGTTTTTCTTCAGCTATGAATACATTCATGTGATTTTTAATATTGATATGATCAATTATGAGAATAGTTTTCCTTAGGTTAAAGCATCCCTACATTCCTAGCATGAATTCCAATTGGTCACAACATAGAATTCTTATAACACACCATTATAATCTTCTAGCTAGTATTTTATTTTGGATTTTGGCATCCATCTACATTAAGGAAGGTGATCTATAATTTTTTTCTCTTCTTTATTCTTCCTGATTTGAATAGCAATACCATAATTGGTTTTATAAAAGGAGTTTGGTAGATTCCTTTTTTGCCTATTTTTTTTAAAAAATCATTTATTTAATATTGGATTTAGTTAACCTTTAAATGTTTGGAAGAATTCCTTTACAAATCCATCTGGGCCAGATGCTTTCATCTTAGGGAGCTCCTTTAGAGCCTGTTCAATTTCTTTTTGTAAAATAGGATTCTTTAGATGTTCGACTTCCTCTACTGTTAATCCAATGAGAATCAGGTTCCAACACTACCATCTCTCCACTCCCACTTGACTCCAAGAGGAATCATTTGTATGCAGTCATTGCTTCATTTTACCTCTCTCAACCCCAATTTTTTAAAGCAACCCCTCATATTCAACTGAGCTTAAGCTTTTTTTCCAAACTACCCAAGTAATATGACATTCTTAATAGCACTAATATTTTTACACATCATTATATGTCCATTTTTTTCATTCAAGTTTATAATTAGCTTTGCTGAGTAAGCCTCCTTTGCTCTATGAAATACAATGTCCGAGCCCTATGATCTTTTGATGCAGAAGCTGCTAGGTCTTGTTACCCTGTGCTTTTTGGTTGCTTTCAGTATGTCCCCCTTCATTTGGGAGCTTTCCAAGCTGACTATAATAGTCCTGCAAGTTTTCATCTTGAGATATCTTTCAAGGGGCTAATGATGAATGTTTTACTTCCGCTTCACTTCTTGCTCTAGAACTTCCAGGCAATTTTGTTTAATAAGGTCTTGATATATTGTATCTAGACACTCTTAATTGGGTCATACCTTTCAGGTAATGTAACAATCCTTTTATTATGTCTCTGATCTATTCACCATATCATTTGTCTTCCTAATGAGATATTTCACATTCTCTTCTACTTTTTTATTCTTTTGGTTTTCAGTATTTCTTAGGGTCTTTTAATATTAGCATTGTCTTCCCAAATCCAGTTTTTAAGGTTTTTTAAAAAACATTTCTAGGGGTGGCCAGGTAGCACAGCGAGTAAGAGCACCAGCTCCAGTGTCGGGATGACCTGGGGATCGAATCTGGGCTCAGACACTTAGCACCACACCCAGAAATAACTGGCTGTGTAACCTTGAGCAAGTTACTTAACCCCAATTGCTTAGGGGCAGCCAGATGGCTCTGCGAGTAAGAGCACGGGTTCCAGTGTCAGAATGACCTGGGGATCAAATCTAGGCTCAGATACTTAGCACCACACCCAGAAATAATAATAACTGGCCGTGTAACCTTGAGCAAGTTACTCAACCCTGATTGCTTTAAAAAAAAATTTAAAAAATTAAAAAAAACCATTTCTGAGGGGCAGCTAGGTGGCGCAGTGAGTAAAGCGCCGGCCCTGGAGTCGGGAGGACCTGTGTTCGGTTCCGGCCTCAGACACTTAATACCCACATGCAAAAACTAGCCGTGTAACCTTGGGCAAGTTACTTAACCCCAACTGCCCTCCAAAAGGCAAAAAAAAAAAAACCCAAAACACATTTCTATATTTATTTTTAGTTTCAATTTTCTCCCTTCCCTCCCTTGACCCCTCCCCAAGACAGCGTGCAATCTGATATAGGCCCTTTATATACATTCATATTAAGCATAATTTTACATTAGTCATGTTGTAAAGAAGTATGAGAACCAATGGCAGAAACACCAACAAAGAAGAAACTAAACAAAAGAAAAAAAAAGAGAGCAAACAGTCGGCTTCCGCCTGCGCTCAGACTCCACAGTTCTTTTTTTTTTTTTTTGCTTCTTGGAGGGCAGTTGGGGTTAAGTAACTTGCCCAAGGTCACATGGCTAGTTTTTGTGTGTGGGTGTTACGTGTCTGAGGCCAGAACCAAACTCGGATCCTCCTGACTCCAGACTCCACAGTTCTACCTCTGGATGTGGATGGCATTTTCTATCATGATTTCTGGAATTGTCTTAGAATCTTGCATTGCTAAGAAGAGCCAAGTCTACCAAAGTCAGTCATCGCACAATGTGGTTATTACTGCACACAATGTTCTCCTGGTTCTGCTCACTTCCCTCAGCATCAGTTCATCTAAGTCCTTCCAGGTTTGTCTAAAGTCTGCCTGCTCATCATTTCTCATAGAACATAGTCTTCCATTACATTCATGAACCACAACTTTTTGAGCCACTCCACAATTGATGGGCATCCCCTCAGTTACCAATTCTTGGCCACCACAAAAAGAGCTACTATAAATATTTTGTGCATGTGTGTTCTTTTCCTTTTGTTTTTTGGTTTGTTTTTTTTTTGCTCTTTGGAGTGGGAAGGCAGGGAATTTGGGGTTAAGGGACTTGCCCAAGGCTAGTTTTATGTTAAGTGTCTAAGGCTGGATTTGAACTCAGGTCCTCCTGATTGCAGGGCCAGTGCTCTATTCACTGCACCACCTAGCTGCCCCTCTTTTCCAATTTTTATGATTTCCTTGGGGTACCTAAAAGTGGCAATCCTGGGTCAAAGGGTATACATAGTTTTATAGCTCTTTGGGCAAAGTTCCAAACTGCTGTCCAGAATGGTTGTATCAGTTCACAACTCCACCAACAACACATTAGTGTTCCAATTTCCCCACTTCTTCCCCAACATATATCATTTTCTTACTTTGTCATGTTACCCAATCTGATAGGTGTGATGTGATACCTCAGAGTTATTTTGATTTGCATTTCTTTATTCAACAGTGATTTAGAGCATTTTTTAATAACTATTAATAGCTTTAATGTCTTCATCTGAAAACTGCCTGTTAAAATCCTTTAGCCATTGATCAATTGGGGAATGACTTGGGTTTTTTGGGTTTTTTTGCTTTTTGGAGGGGGGAAGGTAGGGCAATTGGGGTTAAGTGACTTGCCCAAGGTCAAGTACATGTTACGTGTCTGAGGCCAGATTTGAACTCAGGGCCTCCTGACTCCAGGGTTGATGCTCTATTCCCTGCATCACCTAGCCACTCCAATGACTTGTATTCTTATAAATTTGACTTAGTTCTCTCTATATTTTAGGAATTAGGGCTTAGGAACAACAGCTATAAAAATTGGTTCCTGGGGGCAGCTAGGTGGCACAGTGAATAGAGCACCGGCCCTGAAGTCAGGAGGACCTGAGTTCATATCAGGCCTCAGACACTTAACACAAAACTAGCCATGTGACCTCGGGCAAGTCACTTAACCCCAATTGCCCTACCTTCCCTGCTCCAAAAAGCAAAAAAAAAAAAAAAAAATTGGATCCCAGCTTTCTGCTTCCATTCTTATCTTGACTGCATTGGCTTTGATTGTGCAAACAATTTTCATTTTGATGTAATCAAAATAGAAACAGTGGTGGATCAGCAGAATAGGCTAGGTATGCAAGACACAATAGTCAATGCCTATAGTCATCTACTGTTTGATAAATCCAAAGACTCCAGCTTCTGGGATAAGAACTCACTATTTAACAAAAGCTGCTTGGAAAACTGGAAAATATGATGGCAGAAACTAGACATAAATCAACATCTTATACCCTACGCCAAATAAAGTCGAAATGGGTACATGGCTTAGATATAAAGGCTGATAATAGCAGGGCACAGATCTATGGAGAAGGGAAGAATTTATGACTGTCTCTTCTCTATGGATAAGAGATAGAGGACATTATAAAATGCAGAACAGATGATTTTGATTACATTAAATTGCAAAGTTTTTGCACAAAGAAGTTATTTTCTTTTTCAAGTTTTTAGATCTCCTTTTCTAATTGGTTAACATTATTTTCCTGATTTTGGATTTCTCTTATTTTTCCCGAATTTTTCCTGAGTCTTTCATTTGATTTTTGAAGTCCTTTTTAAGTTTTTCCAAGAACTTTTAGAGATTGTGACTATCTGACTTTCTCTTTGAAGAGGATTTTTTTTAAGTTCACTTACTTCCTTTGAGAATGAACCCAAATCTTCCCCAGCTCCAGCTACATGACTGATCATAAATTATTAAGTTGAACGGGCTAAAAGTCAAGACCAAAGTGGATGAAGAGCTGGTGCATGCAGATGCCTGTGCACTCAGTGTACCTTCTGAGGCTGCAAAGCAACAGTATGGATCTATTCTCTGCCACTTACAATTTACCCCAAGAAAAGAGAGGCAATGGTCCTTACCCAGGGACAGCAGGTTCTGGACATTCTCCAGCATGACCTCCTTGTATAGCTCTTTCTGAGAAGGGTCCAAGAGGCCCCACTCCTCCTCAGTGAAGTCCACAGCCACATCCTGGAATGTCACCAGCTCCTAAACCATCAAAAATCACTTTATTTAGAGCTGAGACTATAAAATTCTTTTACTCTTAACTCTCATCATCAAAAGCAAGAAACTGAGGCAGAGAAGGGATTTACCTAAAACTCATATTACCTTTATGAGTGTCATAGGCAACACTAAAAACCAGCCATTAAGAGCCCAATGGAAAATGGAGAAAAGCATTTTATCTTTGACGTGAGAATCATGCTGGAATCCCAAAATTTGGGAATTTTTTTCCTTTTTGGAGGGCGATTGGGGTGAAATGACTTGCCCAAGGTCACACAGCTAGTTTTTGTGTTAAGTGTCTGAGGCCGGATTTGAACTCAGGTCCTCCTGACTCCAGGGCCGGTGCTCCATTCACTGCGCCCCCTAGCTGCTCCAGGGAAAATCTTTAAATAGACAAAGCTTCTGTGAATGGAATCATAGACAAGGTATGTGCTCTGTCAGTGAGGTAGAAGAATCTGCGCAAGAGAAAGTCATGAGAAATCCCTTCCCACCAGAAGTGCTCTAAGCGACTGAGAAAACTCTGTGAAGAATTTCTGGGAAGCTAGCAAGTATAGTGTATTCTTTTGGGGAAAATGAACAGCAAGCACTGAGGAAAGAACAAAAAAAAAGGAATGATCTCATAAATTCCTTTATAGTCAGAAATAAATTCTTAACAAGATGAAAGTATGAAAAGGATTCTAAAGAGAGATTACTCACAAGCTGGCCTCAACTGAGAGGTATGACACTGGTCCCAGCCAAGTGAAGAAGTATTCCCTATTTATATACTGAGGAGCTGAAATGACACTGGGTAGGATGAGTCATGGGGAAAACACGAGCTGCCCTTGCTTTAGGATTGCTTGTGGTTGTTCATGGAATATTCATTTTAGGATTTAATTACAGAAAAATAAAGTAACTGTATGGGGAAAGGAGGGTTCCTGCCCCATTGAAAAGGCACCATTTTATGGGCTGGTGTGGGAGACCGAGCTAAGGCCTAAGACATTCACTTTATTTATGGAAAATAAATGATTTCAACATGCTTCTAGAATATTAGGGATTAGAAACCAAGAGAATGAGTCCTGAGGCAGATGGGTGGATATCATACAAGAGAGTGGCCACAGCTTCAAATTCTATGATACTTGGGAGGGCTCATCTACTTTTCAAAGCTGCTACATGCAGAACAGGTTTAGTCAATGGACCTAGCATTTGATGATCTTCCATTTCTAGCAGAATGGTATGATTCCCCTTTTCAGAAGTTGTATCATTTTAGAGCAATTCTCTTTCATACAAATAAAAAGCTTTTCATTTTGCCATTTTGATTTTACTTAAAGTCTTATCTATCTATTTATAAAACCTATTTCACTTTTAGCTTCTTTTATTTTTATTACGGAACTGAGCAATTAAAGAATGTATTGGTCTTTTCCTGATTCTTTAGATCCCCAGGAATTTCAGAAAACTTTCCTTTTCACTAGTGTTCTGAGTCATGACTGCTATTTGTTTGTATTGAGTCACAGTGTGAACAATCACTATAGGAAGGCCATGCTTTATTGCTTAATAATTCATCTCTGGAATCCCCAAGTCGCTCTTATCAGAAGTTCTTCCATGTCTCTTTCCCTCCCCTCCCTCCCAGTCTCTCTTCCCCACCATGGGCTGAGCTCAGGTACTTCCAGTCCTCCACATAAGGAGAGGGGCAGCTCACACATCTCCTCATTTGCACCTGGCTGCACTACCCTGTCCCAGTGTCTTTTGCCCCCAGTCACTTCCTTTGCTGTGCTGTCTTTCCCTTGAAAGTGTAAACTCCATGGGGACAAGATGAGTCTTCATTCTTTTTTGTGTGAATCTCCAGGCCTTAGCACAGTGCATGGCACACAGAAGGGCCTTAACACATGCTTATTACTAC
>NW_027186289.1:1419606-1439079 GCF_028583685.1 Petaurus breviceps papuanus | reverse complement strand
GGCTACAGGCTCCCTGCTTGGGTCAGGCCTTGGTCCTCTGCAGAATGAGCTGGAGAGGAAGGATCCCAGCTGGGCCGGGGGATTTAGAGAGGGTGAGGTCCTGCCGTCAGGGCAGAGAACACAACTTATAGGAAGTGTCAGGTCTGGAAATGGTCCCTTCCTTTCCCCCATTCTCCTTCACAGAACCACGAGGCAGTTAGGACTTGGGATCCCAGGTGGGATGAGACCAGGCAGAGCCTCAATGGCTCCTAAATCAGAGCTTTCAGTGCAGCTAGTTCTCTGCCCTCCTTGTACCCCCTCTCCCCAACTGACACCCACATTATCTAAACAACTGAGCTGACAGCTTGATCTAGGGAGGAGGGAAGCTTAAGAAGGTTGGGGACAGAGGGCTCTGGGATGCTGCCACCAGGGAAAGACCAAGGGAAGCTTGAAGTTGGGAGACCAAATCCAGTCTGGGATTCAGCCCCCTGGCAGTGGGCCTGAGGGCTCTGAAAGAAGAGGGGGCAGGGGAGCAGGAGGCCTGGGGAAGGAGAGCACAGATGGGAGCTGGGAGGAAGACATTCTAACCCAGCTCATGGCAGGGAGCTCAGGGACCCTGCAGGGACAGAAGGGCTCCAGGGGGACACTGAGCCTGGGAAAGCAGGAGGACTGTGTCCTGGGGTCTAACTAGGAGCTGGGGAGGACTCCTGGGGCCCTCTGGGGGAGCTTAGGCCTGGAATCCCTCAAGGGAGACCAGACACAGGGAGCCAGGGCCTGGGATCTGATCAGAATGTGGATACAAATGGTGCCCTAGGGGTAAAAAGGATATTAAGAGCTGCTTTTCCAGTACTTTGAGAGGCCCCTCCTGAGGGACCCTCATTCTCTAGCTCATCCTGTAACTTGAGAACATCCTAAATTCCTTCCACCTTAACTCGAAATGCCATAAATCTTCTTACCTTGTACCAGAAGAACTGCTTTTGTCTCCCTTGTCCCCTGTCCTCTCCACCCCCAGCTGTCCTTCATCTTTAACTACCATAAACCCTAAGACTACAGCATCATCCCCAACATCTGCAGGCTGTCTAGCTTTCTGTCACTCCGGCCGCCCCCCCAATCCCTTTTACCTTTCCTCTGGCCCCTGCCTACAGCAAAGGTCTTCCCTATGATCTCACCTCAACAGAAGCTCTCAATGGCTAGAGAGAATGTCACCTGAGTGAATTCTTTCCCACTGGAACCACTCTCTAAAATCTGACCTCAAGGACAGGAAAGCTGCCTGGGACTGGGGGGAGATGCCGACATGCAGGTCACTGCACCAAAGCAAGGTGCCTTCGGTCTGACAGGGGGTGGCTCTCCCACTCAGGGAGAGGGCGCCCCATGCAGGAAGGGCCAGGGTCTTAAGGCCCCGGGCCAGGCGGAGGGAAGTGGGTGACAAGGGCTTTGTGCTGGGGCTCCAGGCTGGTCTGCACAACAAGCCCCCGCCCCGGCGTGCGCAGAACGGCCTGGGGGCAGGACGAGCAGCTGGGAGGCCTCCGGGGACCCTCTGCGGGAGCCCGGGCTGCGATCTGGCAGGGATCCCCCAGGGGCCAGGTCCATGTCTCACCTGGAGCCGGGCTCCCCGCAGACAGAGAACACCTGGGCCCGGAGGGGACAGTGCGGCCCCCGGATCTGGGGAGAGGCGGGGCCGGGGACACGCGTGGGGAGGAGGAGCAGCAGCCAGCGGGAGGCGGGGCTGCCGGCACAGGGCGGGCTGCAGAGGGCGCCGCCAGCCTGGGACGCTGCGGCTCGGCTAGAGCAGGCCGCGCCCCCACAGCTCCCCTAACCCCAGCCCCGGCCCCGGGGCCGGAAGGACCCAAGGGAAAACCGCTCAAGCAGGCGGGCAACCAGACGGGGCTCTAAGGAGCCTCCCCGCAGGTGGCACAAGGGACGGGCCTCTCCCCGGGAGCTCCGGCAGCATCGCTTCCGCTTGTGGCGACCCGCCTTCTGGGAAATGTAGTCCGGCCTGGAACTGGCCCGGGCTGCAGGGGCCACGTGGTGTCCGCCTCTGATACCTATTGGCTGGACGAAAGGCGGGGTCCGGGCGTTCGTACTGAAGAGCCCGGCGGCCTGTCACAACAGAATGTGGGGGCGGGGTCAAGGATGGGACGGAGCTGGGAGGCGGAGTAGGCGGGGGCAGTGGGCGTTCCTAGTGGGCGGGGCTTGGCCATTCCCAGCCTCGTTACCCAAGAGAGGGTTAGGGCTTTATTTTCCTCACCCTCTTTGCTTCCTGAAGCTCAGGGGGGCTCATGTTCAGGGTCTCCCGAGGGGGCGTGGAATGGGCCTGAATGTCCACCCCCATCCACGCCCAGAGGTCGCCTTCAGGGGCTGCTCTTCCCTGTGTTAGGGCACCTGTTTGTCAAAACCAACCCCTGACCTGGGAGCTGCTGCTGTGCCCACTTTACAGAGGAGGAAACTGAGGCTGACGGGGCTGGCTCCTGCCAGCCTGGGGAGCCGCTGGTTAAATTCTCAGGGTGCCCATTTACACCTCAGATTTCTGCAAAGCTCCAGATTTGCTCCTGGCTTAGTGTTTGGTCAGTTGTCCAGGGGCAGCCAGGCTGGCCAGCAGATTCAAATTCCACCTCAGACACTCAATGGGTGTGTGTGTGTGACAAGCCCCTTTAGCTCTTTCGGCCTCAGTTTACTCATCTGTGCAATGGGAAGGATCATAACACCTACCTCTCCATGTTCTTGGAGGATCCGAGGAGATCAGAATTGTGAAGCACTTAGCACCTGCCTGGCACGTGGTGCGCTGCTTATACATGTCAGCCATAATTATCATTATGAAGAAATGGTGCCGACCATGTTTGGAATGCAGATTCACTTTAAAACTACGCTGTGTATACTACCCCCTCCCCGGAGAGCTGGTTGTTAAACATTTACCAGAACAACCCTGGTGACACATCTACCGAGTGGCTGAGGCTTTCAGACCAGCTTTGTTGCTTAATCTGGACACGCAGGTTGTGCTGAGCCCAGAAATCTTCAGGGGAGGGAGCAGTCCAGAGACTGAGGCAGGGAATTGTCTGAGATGGGCCTCCTGTGTGTGCTGTCCTTGGGAATGGCCTGCCAGCAAGCCCCACTGTGGGTTTCCTCGTTCCTGGGTTTGAACTTGCCAGCCTATACCAGAGGTTCAGTCTAAAGAAACAAACAGAATGAGGTTCCCCCTTAACCAGAGGCTTCTTCAAAAAGCGCAAACAGCAGGGGTTTCACACTTAACCAGAGGTCTGATCAAGAGAACAGAGTCAGGTCGAAATGTGCAGGTTTATTTCTCTCAAGAGGACAGATGTATATGCTTTACCAATATGGCAGATGTCCATACACAGGAGCTCATTAGAAAGTGAACTCAAAGAAAGACTAATTGTAGGGGACTTTGGGTCCTCAGAGCAATGCCCTTCCCCTCCTGACTCAGTATGCCCATGTTCTACCGAAGCCAAAATTATAGTTTCCATAAAACAAATGGAGGGGCCCCATAGTGTCTACTTTTCTGCCAACCGTAAACATAGAGTGTCATGAAATAGGAGATGTCAAGAAAGTGCCTCTAATAAGGGGGAGCCATAAGCTGGTAAGATAAGTCTGATGGTCTGGTCCTGGTCAGAAGAATGTTCCCAGGCAGCAGAATCCAGCAGGAGAGCTTGGGGTCACTCAGCTAGTCTGCACAGCATTGTGGCTTGGGACTGGGAGTGGATAAAGGCATCTTTCTCCTGATTGGCCAGTGCAGGTTTTAGGCTCCTTCAGGTGATGGCTGTAAACCTTCCCAAGGCTCTGGGAGCTGGTCCCCATTGCAGCTCTGGCCTCTGCCCTAGGACTTCATAGGTGCTCCCTAAAAACTGTTACTGAGAAGCAGATATGGAAGTACGTGTGTCAGCATGCATGCATGTGTGTGGATTTGTGTCTGTGTGTGTATGTGTGTATATGTGTGTAGATGTGTGTGTTTGTGTGTGTATGTGTCAGCATGCATGTATGCATATATGCTTGTGGCTTTAGTTGCTTCCAAACTGTCTCCTGTTGTCTTTTTCATTTCTGGGAGCTCCAGAGCCCACTTGTTTCTAGACACTTAATGCTTGTTCACTTGGCTTAATCCAATAAAATATGAGCTGCTTGAAGGAGGGTTGTTCAATCTTTCTCCATATCCTCAGCACTTAGGCTATTGGCTAGTGTATAGTAGGTGCCTAATAAATGTTTACTGATTGATAAAACATTCTTGAATTAACATAATTCAGTCCCTAGTTCCTGAGAATCTGAGGCATTCTCTTCTGCACCCCAAGATCTGACAAGATCAGCTCTAGTCGAGGAGGGAAGCTCACTGGGAATCAAGGCTGGGTCTACTGAGACTAAGCTGGTTCAAATGCATTGATACATATTATTCCAGTGCAACTTTATAATTTTCATAATCAGTGGTCAGACAATCCGTCAGATAAAAATTGCTTCTATATTAAAAACAACAACTTGCAATCAGATTTGTAAAGCCTTCCTCCCTGCAGCTGAGATCCCTTTGCCTTCCTCCCTGCAGCTGAGATCTCTCTGTATCCTGGAAGCCAACTCTGTGTGTGCAGGTCCCAGGTAGGTCTGAGCCAGCACTTCACACCTCCTGGCTTCTGCTGGCTGACCCTGACACCGGCTCTCATCTGCCCTCGTGACTAGTGTCCCCCACGTCCCCCAGAGGTACAATTCCCTCCCTCCATGTCTATAGGAGTCACACTATGAAAGAAAACGTGAAAAAGAAAAATAAAGCTTAGAAATGTATACTTCAATCTGTGTTCAGACTCTGTCAGTTCTTTCTTTGGGGATGGATAGCAGTGTTCCCCCAAGAGCTCAGACATTGTCTTGGATTGTGGTGCTGCAAGAAGCACTCAGTCATTCGCAGCTGGTCATCTTATATACGGCTGTGACTCTACACCCAGTACATTGCACTTTGCATCGGCCCATGCAAGTCTTTCCTGAGAGCTTCCTGCTCATCATTTCTTGTAGTATGATAGCATTCCACCCTCATCACATGCCACAACTTATTCAGCCATTCCTCCATTGGTGGGCATCCCCTCAGGTTCTCTTTTTTTTTCACCTCAGATATTAATCAGGTTATAAAGAAAGACTTTATCAGATGGAATGAACAGGGGGAAAGAGGAAACGAAACCAAACAAGAAAGAGAAAGAGAGCAGGTAATTTGCTTCAATCTGCATTCAAACTCTGTTCTTTCTGGTTCTTTCTCTGGATGCACACATCTCTCTCCATCATGAGGCTTTTGGAGTTTACTTATATATCACTGCATTGCTGAGAAGAGTCCAGTCTATCAAAGTTGCTCATCACACATACGTTGTGTCTGTAATTGTGTACAAATTTCTCCTGGTTCTGCTCTTCTCACTCAGCATCAGTTCGTATAAGCCTCTCCAGGTAAATATGAAGACCGTCTGCTCCTCGTTTCTTATGCCACAATAGTATTCCATAACATGCATATACCACAACTTGTTCAGCCATTGCCCAATTGATGGGCACCCCCTTAATTTCCAATTCTTTGCCACCACAAAAGGAGCTGCTATAAATATTTTTGTACATATGGGTCTTCCTCCCGTTTCTATGATCTCTTTGGGATACAACCCTAGAAGTGGTATTGCTGGGCCAAAGGATATGAAATTACTTATACTCCTTTGGGCATAGTTCCAGATCACTCTCCAAAATGGTTGGATCAGTTCACAACTTCACCAGCAATGTATTAGTGTTCCAATTTTTCCACATCCTCTCCAATATCCCCTCAGTTTCTAATTCTTTAACCCCAGGAAAGAGCTGCTATAAATATTTTTGTACATATAAGTCCTTTTCCTTTTTGTTTTTTTAATCTCTTTTGGGATATAGTAGTGGTATTGTTGGTAAAAAGGGTATGCAAAGTTTTATAGCCCTTTGGTCATAATTCAAATTGCTCTACAGAATGGTTGAATTAGTTCACAACTCCACCAACAATGCATTAATGTCTTGTTTTTCGCACATCCCTGCCAACATTTGTCATTTACTTTTTCTGTCCTATTAGACAATCTAAGAAGTGGGAGTTAGTACCTCAGAATTGTTTTAATTTGCATTTCTCCAATCAATAACGACTTAGAATATTTTTTTCATATGCCTATAGATACCTTTGATTACTTCATTTGTATACGGATTATATCTTTTGATCATTTATCAATTGGGGAATGGCTCTTATTTTTATAAATGTAACATAGTTCTCTATATGTTAGAGAAATGAGGCCTTTATCAGAGACTTCCTTCAATTTTTTTTCACTGTTACTGTTGCTAACTGTATTTCCCTCCATCCTATTCCTTTTACCCCCCGTTATTCTATTCTCTCTCTTCTTCTTCAAAACTGTTTTACTTCTCACTACCTCCTCCCCCAGTCTGCCCTCCCTTCTATCATGCCCCTTCTACTTTCCTGTAGGGCAAGACAGATTTCTTCGTTTTTGCCTGTATGCGTTATTCCCTCTCTGAGTCAATTCTTATGAGAGTAAGCTTTGCTCACCTCTCTCCCTCTTTCCTTCCACTGTTTTTTGGCCTCTTTTATGCGAGATCATTTAACTCATTCTACCATTCCCTTTCTCTTTCTCCCAAGACATTCCTCTCACTCCTTAATTTTATTTTTTATCTATCATCCCTTCATATTCAACTCACACCTGTGTCCCCTGTCTATATATACTCCTTCTAACTTGAGAAAGATCTTATGAGTTACAAATATCATCTTCCCATGTAGGAATGCAAACAATTTAACTTTATTAAGTCCCTTTTGTTTTCCCTTTACTATTATACCTTTTTATGCTTCTCTTGAGTCTTGTATCTGAAAGTCAAATTTTCTATTCAGCTTTGGTATTTTCGTCGAGGATGATTAAAAGTCCTCTATCTCAATGGCTGTCCATTTTCCCCCCGAAGGATAATATTCAGTTTTTCTGGCTAGGTGATTCTAGGTTGTAATTCTAGCTCCTTCGTCCTCTGGAGCATCATATTCCAAGCCCTCAGATTCTTTAATGCAGGAGCCACTAGATCTTGCTTTATCCTGATTGTGGATCCACCATACTTGAATTGTTTCTTTCTGACTGTTTGCAATACTTTCTCTTTGACCTGGGAGCCCTGGAATTTGGAGGAAAAGGACCAGACTTATAAACACACAAAGCTACACAGCCTGAAAGATGATGATATAATTTTAAGGTCTCTAATGAGGATTGGAGATTTAGGGACAGAATGAGGAAGATGGATGACCCAAGATAAGGGAGATGGGAAATTTTATGACCCAGGATGGGGGGAGACATAGAAATCCAAGGTCCAGAAAAACAGGGAAGTTTTATGGTATTTCAACATAAGGAAAGAGACTTTAAGGCACCTTCTGGTAGAGAATAAACTAGGGGCTTCACAAAGCACCGAACAAGCAAACCTTAATATTATTTTTCAACCCTTAGGGCACCTTTGTATTCACATCATTTCTACTACAAAAGCAACCCTTCATATGAACCCTTAGAGCACCTTTGTATCCACATCACTGACCATGATCATATTTCTTTTTGCAGGGGTCAATTGGGGTTAGGTGACTTGGCCAAGGTCACAGTGCTAGAAAGTGTTAAGTGTTTGAGGCCAGATTTGAACTCAGGTCCTCCTGACTCCAAGGGCTGGTGCTCTATTTGCTGTGCCATCCAGCCACCCCACAATCATATTTCTATCTCAGATGAATTCAGAGATGGGAACCAGGAACTGATTGTTGTTTTAAGGCATCATCACCTTGAATATATGCATAAGGTTTCTCCCAAGTGGGGAAGCTCTTGTTGCATGAGTTAAGAGTGGGAACTCCAGGCTCTGCTACATGTAGCACTTGTGAGTCTGTCTCCAGTGGGCATTCTCTGATGTTTCTCAAATCTGAGCTGAGTGAGAACTCATTCTGCATTGATTGCATCAATGAGATTTCTCTTCAGTACACACACCATTCAGTCACAGTTACACGGACACACCCACCAGCCTCTCTCCCACCATGGCACACATTCTCATGGCTTGGAACCTTTTCAAGTTGAGTAATTTACTATCCTGGAGCTAGCTGACCTCAATGTCATATTCATCCTCAGTGAAGGCATTTGACAACATGGCAGAAAACATCGTGTTAAAAAGCATGGGGGCAATCATATAGCCCTTTTTCACTTCATGGTGATTGGGAAAGCCCAAAAGCATCATCCATTATGCAAATCCCAAAGAAGCCTAACAATTAACACCAAGAAAACACAGGCGCTCCACCAGGCAGTACCACACCATCCCACACCACCATGTGGGGAACCATCAGTTACAGCAAATGGAGAAGTTTTGGATATTGTGGATAAATCCACTTACTGGGGCAATATACTTTCCAGGGATAGTGAGATTGACTCACCCATTGCCAGAGTTAGCTCAGTATTTGGGAATCTCCAAGTGAAAGTGTGGGAGAGAAGAGTTAGGAGACTGCCTTGCAAGCTCTTGTGCTGACCTCATTGTGGCATTCCTGTGAATCCTGGACAGTCTGCCAGCACTATGCCAGGAAAATGAATAGCTTCCATTTGAGTTGTCTCAGGAAGATTCTGAAGATCACCTGGCAGGGTGAGGTAGCAGACATTGAGGTCCTTTCTCAGATTAAACTGCCACACATTCAAATTCTACTGCAGAGAGTACAATGTTGATGGGCTGGTCACATGGTTTGAACACAAAATGGGCTGACTTAAAAGGCTTTTAGGGAGAACTCACACAAGGCAAACGAGCACATGGTGGTCAGAAAAGAATGACAGGATGCTCTCAAAGTTCCTCTTAAGAATTTTGGAGGCTTATTTTATGGGAGACAGTGGCACAGGACAGCCCAGCATGGTGAGCCCTCATCAAAGGTCATGTGTTCTATGAGCAAAGCAGAATTGAGGTAGCTTAAAAGAAAAGCAGGATGTGCCAATGTAGAGAATCCACCCCAAACATTCACATGGATTATTTGTGCCCAACCTGTGGTAGAGTGTTCCTAGCTTATATTGGTCTGATCAGCCACAGACACACTGTAAATGGACTCTAACGTGGTGAATTCATTTTGGTCCGCTTCTAGAAAAAGGAGAACAAAGAATCACCTTATCATCTAGCCTCTTAAAGGAAGCATTACAAAAATCAATGTTTGAAGAATTTTTTTCTGCCAGCAAACAACAGGAAACAAAGTGAGTACCAGTTAATGGGGGAATGGTTGAAGAAATGAAGTCTGTGACCCACGTCCTCCAATTCATGTAAAAAATGACTCGAAACCAACTTTGGAGCTACAGTACCCACAAAACAACAGAGAGAAGCTAACCTCCAACTGAAGACATTCCGGCAGGCCGCCAGGAAGGGCCAGCCCAGAGTAATAGATCCAGGAGAGAGAACTTAAAAATTATTGGACCACCTGAAAGCCACGCTCAAAAAAAGAACCTAGAAATCATCCTTCAAGGAAATCTCAAAGAAAATTGTCCTGGTGTTTTAGAACCAGAGGGCAAAATAGAGGTTGAAAGAATCCACCAATCACCTCCTGAAAAAGATCCTCAAAAGAAAACTCCTAGAAATATTATAGCCAGGTTCTGAAATTCCCAGATCAAGGAGAGAATATTACAAGCAGACAGGAAGAACCAATTTGAATACTGTGTAAACACAATCAGGATAACCCAGGATCTGGCAGCTTCTACACTGAGGGATCGAAGGGCTTAGAATATGATATTCAGGAGGGCAAAGGAGCTGGGCTTAAAACCAAGAATCACCTACCCAGAAAAATTGAGTATCATGTTTCAGGGGAAAATATGGTAATTCAGTAGAATAGAGGACTTTCAAACATTCTTTTTTTTTTTTAAAGCAACTGGGGTTAAGTAACTTGCTCAAGGTTAAACGGCCAGTTATTATTTCTGGGTGTGGTGCTGAGTATCTGAGCCCGGATTTGATCCAGGTCATCCCGACACTGGAGCCGGTGCTCTTATTCGCTGAGCCACCTGGCCACCCCTAAGCAATTGGGGTTAAGTAACTTGCTCAAGGTTACACGGCCAGGTGTTTCTGGGTGGGTGCTGAGTGTCTGAGCCCGGGATTCGATCTCCAGGTGTTCTCAACACTGGAGCCGGTGCTCTTACTAGCTGTGCTACCTGGCCGCCCCCACTTTCAAACATTCTTGATGAAAAAACCAGAGTTGAATAGAAAATTTAACATTCAGATACAAGAAGCAAGAGAATCATGAGAAGGCAAACAGGGAAAAGGAATCATAAGGAATGTATCAAAGTTGAACTATTAACATTCCTACATGGAAAAACAATAATTGTAACTTATGAAACTTTTCTCAGTATGCCAATAATTGAAGGAAATAGAAATATATATGTATATACACATACATGTATGTGTCTACATAAGAGGGTATATGGGCGTAAGAATACATATGTGAATGTGCGTATATATGTGTATAGGTATACATAGAGGGCACAGAACCAGTTTAATGGGAAGGGATGATACTTAAAAGGTGAAATTAAGAGGTGAGAGAGGAATATAATGAGAGGAGATGGGGAGAGACAGAATGGGGTAAACTACCTCATATAGAAGAGGTGAGGGAAAATGGTTACAATGGAGGGGAAGAACAGGAAGTCAAAAGGGAATGGGTCAACCTTATTGCCATTGAATTTGGCTTAGGGAGGGAATGACATACACACTAAATTCATTATCTCACCCTGCAGGAGAGTAGGGGGGAGGGGTGGGATGAGAGGAGGGATGATGGAAGGGAGGGCAGGCTGGGGGGAGGGAAGTTGGAAGCACCCACTTTTGAAATAGGACAGGAGAAAAGTAGAGAATAGAACAAGTGGGAGGTGGGACAGGAGGGAGGGAAATATAGTCAGTCTTTTACAATATATCTAATATGGAAATGTTTTGCATAGCTACACATGTACAACCTATATTGAATTGCTTATCTTCCCAGTAAGGGTGGGTGACAAGGGAGAAAGGGAACGAATCTGGAATTCAAAGTTTTAAAATGAAATGTTTAATATATATATATATATATATATATATATATAATCTCAAACATTTCATTTTATATATATACATATACATATACATATATATATTATTGTCAATTTTCTTTTACATGTAAATGGGAAATAAGATATACAGGCACTGAGGCATAGAGATCCACCATGCCCTACTGGAAAGTTGGAGGGGGGATGGGAGAAGATATGGAAGAGGGCAGAGTGGAGGGGGGGATATCCAGTGGGATTGCTATTTTGGGGTGGTGGGTAGGGAAAAAACAGGGAGACAATTTATATCTCAAAATCTTATGGAAATGAAAGATGTAAACTAGAAGTTAATAAAGCATTTGATAAAAAATTAAAAAGAAAAAAGAAAGAAATATAAATATATAAATAAGAACAAATTTTAAAAATAGGGAAAAAAAAAGAATCATCTATGCAATAAAACTGAGTATCACGTTTCAGGGGAAAATATTGTCATTCAATGGAATAAAGGACTTTTAAGCATTCTTGATGAAAAAACCAGAGTTCAATAGAAAATTTGACACTGGGATACAAGAAGCAAGAGAAGCATGAGAAGGTAAACAGGGAAAAGAAATCATAAGGAACTTATCAAAGTCGAACCATTTACATTCATACGTGGAAAAATGATAACTGTAACTTAGGAAACTTTTCTCAGTATGAGAATAGTTGAAGGGAATAGAAATGCATATATTTATGTATACATACGTGTATATGTCTATATAGGAGGGTATATGGGTGTATGAATACGTGTATATATGTGTACAGGTATACAGTCAGAGGGCATAGGACCAGTTGAATAGGAAGGGATGATACTTAAAAGGTGAAATTAAAAGGTGAAAGAAGAATATGAGAGGAGATGGGGAGAGAGAGAATGGGGTAAATTATCTCATATAAAAGAGGCAAGGGAAAACTCTTTCAATGGAGGGGAAGAACAGGAAGGCAAAAGGGAATGAGTCAACCTTATCCTCATTGAATCTGGCTTAGGGAGGGCATGACATACACACTAAATACTCACCCTACAGGAGAGTAGTGGGGTAGGGGATGAGAGGGGGGATGATGGAAGAGAGGGCAGGTTGGGGAGTGTAATATAATGTAATGTAATGCCAAAGAAAGGCAACTTCCCAAGGTTCAGAATACCAGCATAGGGGCTCTCCATTTTATTCAGTGACAAACCAAGAACAGAGAAGATCAAAACATGACATCATTCCAAATACAGCATTTACTAAGTGTGATTAAATAATCTCCAAGTACCCCACCCCAGGACCTTCCAATCATTCAATCAATTACAAAGTCTCTGTTCTAAATACTACTCCACCCCTAGGCTGTACCTTCATTTAGTCCATCACAAAGCCCCACTTCTCAAATGGAGATTAGTTTCCAATCTAAGTAAAGTACATTCATTTACTCAACCATAGAACACAAAAAGGTCAAAAGTTCCCCACCCCTGGATCTCAATTGAATCTACTCCAGAGTTACATCAAGTTTAAGCACAGCACTTAATACCCAAATGGAGGTCTTTTCTTCATCTTGATAGGAGGCAAGTTCTCAGCAATCTTAGTTCCTGGGGAGACAAGGCTTAGCAAGGCCACAAGATACATTGCCAGTCCCTTCATTAATTCATCCTCTGTCTGTAGGACAGTCCTAGAACTCCTGAAAACATTAGCAAAACCCTCTCCCAGGATTTCTGTAAACATACAAGAAAATCCTTCTTCAGGGCTTCTGAACCAACAGAAAGGTTCCCAGACCCCTGCAACAACAGCACTGCCCTTCACCAGTGGACAGTATTCACTCTGTCTGCAGGACAGTCTCCAGACCCCTGCAACAACAGCACTGTCCTTCACCAGTGGACAGTATTCACTCTGTCTGCAGGACAGTCTCCAGACCCCTGCAACAACAGCACTGTCCTTTACTGGTGGACAGTATTCACTCTCTGTCTGCAGGACAGTCTCAGGGCTTCTTAGCCAACAGCCAGGTTCCAGGACTTCTTCAACAGGACTGTCTTTCACCAGTGGACAAATCTGGCAAAACAACATCAAAACAGACAGACAAAGTACCAGCAAAACAGCCATGTCTCCTCAGTCCTTAGCAGGCCCGGGGGCAGGTCTCAAAAGTCCAGGGCAATTCAAAGTAGCCCTCAGCAATCCTTCTCAGTCTCTCTCTCTGCCTCCACGTGGGTGTTGCTTCCAAAAAGGTCTTCCGCCTCTCTCTTGTCTCTCCAAATCTACGTCACCAGCTCCTCCCAGTTCAGGACTTTCTTTTCACATCAACAAGTCCATCCCACAGGTGGGATTAACAAGCTCTGGGTTTTAACACAATCAATTTGAAAACCAAGCCAATACAGGGAGAATCTTTAAATGCCATTACTATCACAGGGAGGAGGGAAGTTGGAAGCACCCACTTTTGAAAAGCAATGGGATTAAAGTAGAGAATAGAACAAGTGGGAGGTGGGATGGGAGGGAGGGAAATATAGTCAGTCTTTCACAATATATACCACTATGAAAATGTTTTGCATAGCTACACATGTACAACCTATAGTCAATTGCTTATCTTCCCAGTAAGGGTGGGTGATGAGGGAGGAAGGGAAAGACTCTGGAATTCAAAGTTTTAAAATCAAATGTTTACATGCATATATATATATATATATATATAATTATTATTATTTTACATGTAACTGGGAAACAAGATATATTGGCACTGGGGCATAGAGATCCACCATGCCCTACTGGAAAGTCTGAGGGGGGATGGGGGAAGATATGGGAAAGAGCAGATTGAGGGAGGGGATATTCAGTGCGATGGCTGTTTTTGGGTGGTGGGTAGGGGGGAAATGAGGAGAAAATTTGTAACCCAAAATCTTGTGGAAATGAATGATGCAACCTAAAAATAAAAGAGAGGAAAAAAAGAAATGAAGTCTATGAACATCATGAAATATTGAGGAGGGATGACAAATATGATTTCAGAGAAAAAAAGCATTACATGTACAGTGTTTTATGTACAGGATGACATATGAGGATACTTAATGAGGTCCCTTTTGCTGGCAGGTCTAATGAAATCTGTGCTGCAGCAGGAAGCTTTCCCTTGGTAATTATATCCCAAAAGTTTGTCTTCAGCATGATTTCTCCATAGTACTGTCAAGTAGGAGCTCTAGGGGAAACCCTTCACACATCTACTCCATTTATTCACCTTTATCCCAGTAGTAAGAACGATGTCTGCTGATCATCCTCATCCAGAGAAAAGCATGGCCCCCATGAGCACATTTGTAAGGCTTCTCTCCACAGTGAATCCTCTGATAGAAATAAGAGATGGTCTCTAGCTGAAAGCCTTCCCACACTGAGACCATAAACTCCTGCTTCTCAGAATGGTTTCTCTAATCCTGAAGAAGTTCTGAAATTCACCTGGAAGCCTTTCCTTATTCCTGACAATGATCAAATTTGTATCTTACAAGAATTCTGAGATGGGAAATAGGATAATTGCCTGAAGGAATCACCACCTTGACTATATTCATAAAGTTTCTTTCAAGAGTAGAATCTCGTTACATAAATTGAGTGTTAACTAAAATCTATGCCTCAGTGATGACACTCATGAGATTTGTCTCCAGTGGGGATTCTTTGATATTGAGCAAAATCTGAGCTATGTGTGAAATCATTCCATATGGATGATATTAATAAGACCTCTCCTTAGTATCAATATTTTGTGTCTAATAATTCTTTAGCTCAGTGTGAAAAACTTTCCACAACGATTATATTCAAAAGGTATTTTCCCAGTGTGGATTTTCTGGTGAGTAGCAAGACTGTAGGAGCATTGAAATATCTCTCCACATTGATTACATCCATGGATTCTCTGATGTGAAGCAAGATGGTTCTTCTGTGTGAAAGTTTTCCCACAATGATTACATTCAAAAGATTTCTTTCCAGTGTGGATTCTCTGATGGACAGTAAGACCATTTCTCCATTTGAACTTCTTTCCACATTGATTGCATTCATAAGATTGCTCTCCAGTGTGAATTCTCTGATGGGCAAGAAGACTATCTCTCCATGTGAAAGTCCTTCCACATTGATTACATTCATAAGGTTTCTCTCCAGTGTGGGATTCTCTGATGACCAGTAAGATGGCATCTTCTTCTGAAAGTCTTTCCACATTGATTACATTCATAAGGTTTCTCTCCAGTGTGGATTTTCTGATGTTCAGCAAGATAGTACCTTTCTCTGAAAGCCTTTCCACACTGATTACATTGAAAAGTTTTCTCTCCACTGTGGATTCTCTGATGTGTAGGAAGACTCTATCTCTGTTTGAAAGTCTTTCCACATTGATAACACTCATAAAGTTTCTCTCCAGTGTGGATTCTCTGATGGCCAATAAGGAGATATTTGTACCAGACAGCCTTCCCACATTCATGACATTTATAATACTTCTCCCCAGTAGCAATTTTATGGGATCTATCAAGATCTAACTTCCAAGAAAAGTCCTTCCCACACTGAGGACAGCCATAACTTTCCATTCCAGGGTGAAATCTAGGCTGGGAAGGAAGAGATGCGTGATGAGATGAGCTTGCTTCACTTTCATTATATTCCTCAAGCTCCTCTCTAATGGGAATTTGCTGATGAGTAATGAGTTTAGAGTTCTGACTCCAGGTCTTCCCACCATTATTACTTGCACAAAGCATTTCTCTGGTACCATTTTTCTGATGTTTAATGATGTCTGAACCCCAGTTCATTTCCCATGGATTACCTGCATACACTGGCATTTCAGGAGCAATCCCAAGCACTACATGTTCAGTAAAGCATTAGCTATATTCACTATCCTGAACACAGTCATTCCCAGAGGTCATATTCTTACAGGGATTTAGGATACAAAACTGTCTGAATTTCTTCCTGATTTCATCAAGTTCACAGTCACTCTTTGGGTTTTGATCTAACTTAATATTAGAGTCATGGATTTCTCTCAACATGAAGTCCCAAGGACCATCACTCATGAATCTTTGCAGTTCATGGTTTTGCAGAAAAAGTCCATGATTCTCTGTTACCTCATTTACTTTGAACCTGGTCTCTACATCTGAAGAAAATAAACAATCAAACAAATATACAACAAAAGATATGCACATGTAAGTATATGTATTAGAAATGATTACTTGGGACTTATGAGACTTGTGAATTTCTCATCTCCAACCTAAATGCAACAGAACTTTGTGGGCTCTTGGAGCAAACATTGGCTTTAAATAGACTATATCATTATACGGAGAAGGGAGACACAGGCAGCGGGAGTGACAAAGGAGGTGTACCCCCCCAGAGTGCTGGACCCATCGGAGACTCATTTATTACAAGCTAAACATACACATTCAACAAAAGCAGCAGCCACAAGGCAAGATGGCTCCTAGACCTAATGCCAACAGAATAGAGTCATTCTCCATTGGTGCTATCTTGGGGAGAAAACTGAGCCAACAGGGTTTGCAGGATTCCAGTAGAAAAGAAGTGGGGTTAGGGCGGCCAGGTGGCTCAGTGAGTGAGAGTGCTGGCCCCAGAGTCAGGAGACCTGGGATCGGTTCTGGCCTCAGATACTTACCACCCACACAAAAATAACCGGCTGTGTAACCTTGAGCATGTTACTTAACCCCAATTGCTTTAAAAACAAAAAACAAGAAGTGGGGCGGGGGCTTTCAGTGGTTTGTTGGACAGCACCACATTTACTCCTCTGGGCCAGGACACTTGTAAACACCCAAATGGGTTTGATGAAAATGACAGGGAGATGCAAAAGCTAACAAAGAATGAAAACTCTATATCGACTACTAGTCCCTGGGTTTGCTTTCTCAGCTGCACTCCCAGGCATTATATACTGTCTCGAGTTATTTTAAATGGGGTGTCTCTTACTGTCTCTCCCTGCATGGCTTGGATAGTGATATCTAGGAATTCTGATGATTTATGTGACTTTAAATGTTACCTGCTACTTTGCTCAAATTAGTCAGTGCTTTAATAAACTCTTTGATTGACTCTTTGGGATTTTCCAAGTATATCATCTACCAAATAAGTGAGTTTTCTTCCCTCATTCCCCATTCTGATTACTTCTATTCCTTCTCTTATTGTTATCCTTAGTATTTTCTATACAACACTGAATAGTGTAGGTGACAGTGGACATCCTTGTTTCACACCCTATCTTACTAGAAAGGTTTTTAGCTTATCCGCAATATAAATAATGCTTTCTGATGTGTTTCTGTAAATGCTTTTTTCACCAATTTAAGGGAAAAGTCTAAAAATAGCAACATTTTCATGGACTTTTAATTGAAATGAGTATTGTATTGGATCAAAAGCTTATTCTTCAGCTCTGGACATACTCATGTCATTTTCTGTTTCTTAGTATTCATACAATCAATTATGAGAATACTTTTTTATTAGTTCAAACATCCCTCCATTCCCTGGATAGATGGAACTTGTGTTCAATGTGCATGCAATCTTTGTCATCAATTGTGGTAATTCCCTAGCTAGTTCTCGATTCAGTATTTTTGTATCCATATTCAATATGAAACTGCTCGCTTATTTTCCCTTTCTTTTCTATTCTTGCTGATGTGTGTATCAGCACCATTTTTCTTTCATAGAAGAAGTTTGTAGTACCCCTTCTTTGTCTATTTTTTCAAATCACTGATTGAATATTGGAATTGGTTGATCTTTAATATTTGGTAAAATTCCCTTTCAAATTCATCTGGTTGGTGCGCGATTCTGGGAGCAGCCGTCTCACGTATAACTCACAACTTTCGCAGCCTGACCAGCAACCTTGGTTCAAGCTCAGATATCCCCCAAAATGGCATCTACTATTAAGGATCAGCTGATTTGGAATGTCCTAAAGGAAGAACAGGTTCCCCAGAACAAGATCACTGTTGTTGGGGTTGGTGCAGTTGGCATGGCATGAGCTATCAGTATCTTAACAAAGGATTTGGAGGATGAACTTGCCTTAGTTGATGTAATAGAAGACAAACTAAAGGGAGAGATGATGGATATCCAACATGGCAGCCTTTTCCTCAAAACGCCAAAGATTGTTTCTGGAAAAGACTATAGTGTAACTGCAAACTCAAAACTTGTCATTGTTATGGCTGGGGCATGTCAACAGGAGGGAGAAAGTCGTCTTAATTTGGTCCAGCGTAATGTGAATATCTTTAAATTCATCATTCCCAATATTGTTAAATACAGCCCTAATTGCAAGCTGCTTATTGTTTCCCATCCAGTGGATATTTTGACATATGTGGCCTGGAAGCTAAGTGGCTTTCCTAAAAACCGTGTTATTGGAAGTGGTTGCAATCTGGATTCTGCCCATTTCCTTTACCTAATGGGGGAGAGACTTGGTGTCCATTCTTCAAGTTGTCATGGATGGGTCCTTGGTGAACATGGAGACTCCAGTGTTCCTGTATGGAGTGGTGTGAATCTTGCCGGTGTGTCTCTGAAGAATGTAAATCCTCAAATAGGAACTGATGCTGATTCAGAGAATTGGAAAGAAGTTCATAAACAGGTGGTTGAAAGTGCTTATGAGGTGATCAAGCTGAAGGGCTACACTTCCTGGGCCATTGGCTTGTCTGTGGCAGATCTGGCAGAAAGCATTATGAAGAATCTTAGGAGAGTGCATCCAATTTCCACCATGATTAAGGGACTATATGGCATTCATGAGGATGTCTTCCTTAGTATACCATGTATCTTGGGACAGAATGGCATTTCAGATGTGGTGAAGGTAAACCTGAATCCAGAGGAGGACAGCCATTTAAAGGAGAATGCAGATTCTCTTTGGGGAATCCAGAAGGAGCTGCCATTTTAAAACCTTTTAATGTGCTGCCATCAAGAGAACATGACAGTGGTTAAGGGGTTATGTATGATTTGCTTTTCAAATAAGTCAAATCCTTCCTCTGATTAGTGATTGAACTCCAGAAATGTCAAACCTGTGAACACACTCTAGTCTCTTCCTAAAGTTAGAAATGGGGAATGTGACTATTTGTTTAAACCTGTTAATGTTTGCATATGATGCTGGGTATGACTTGTATAGTCTCAAGCAGATAGTGCCCCACAGGTATATAAACTACCTGCTTTGTATGTAGGTACCACAGATCCTGTAGGTCCAGAAGACAACACTCCTGACTACAAGACATCATACAGTAGTAATTCTTTGTTGATGCATTGATTACCTTGTGCTCTTCTCCATTAGGACTCCTACAGCATGGCCCCATGCATCACATTTCCAGAGGACCTGATTTTTGTCGACACACACACACACATATACATCAATAGATGTAAATTTCCATATTATATAAAAAGATCTGTGTATGTAAAACAATGCAGCCAATTCCTCAAGTGTCATACTAACCCTAAATACTGAATAAAAAACAAATAACTGGAAAAAAAATTCATCTGGTCCTGATGTTCCCCCCCTCCCCTCAAGAAGTTCAGGGTTGTTCTGGTAAATGTTTAACAACCAGCTCTCCGGGGAGGGG
>NW_027186289.1:1352245-1399606 GCF_028583685.1 Petaurus breviceps papuanus | reverse complement strand
AGTGTCCCCGACCTGTCTGCCATGAGTTGGGTTAGAATATCTTCCTCTCATACTCGTACCAGGGCTCCCCTGCCCCCCTCTTGTTTCAGAGCCCTCAGGCCCCTGCCAGGGGGATGAATCCCAGACTGGATTTGGTCTCCCATACTCAGGATTCCCCTATTCATTACTTGTTGGTGTCCTCCCCACCTTCAGCCTTCCTTAGCTTCCCTCCTCCCTGGATCCAGCGGTCAGTCTGTTGTTTAGGTAATGTGTGGGTGTGTACGTGTTCATTTGGGAGAGAGGGTACAGGGAGGTCAGAGGACCAGCTACACTGAAAGCTCTGATTCAGGAGCCATTGAGGCTCTGAATGGTCTCATCCCACCTGGGATCCCAAGCCCCTTCTGACTCTTGGTTCTCTGAAGGAGAATGGGGGAGAGGAAGGAACCATCTTCATTTCTAGGCCTGACACTTCCTATAAGTTGTATTCTCTGCCATGAGGGCAGGACCTCACCCTCTGTAAATCCCCAAAGCCCACTCTCCTGCCCTGGAAGAAAATGTAAAGTCTCTTCCCCTTTTGGATCCTCCCTCTCCAGTTCAGCCTGCAGAGGACCAAGGCCTGACCCAAGCAGGGAGCCTGGAGCCAGGGGGGATAGTCCCTGGGAGCTGTAGACCCCCCCAGCCCAGAGGAGTACACTCTGGCCTCACACTTGACCTGCATTAGCCAAAAAGGCCATTTCTAGAGACAAAAAGGATGGTCTGTGAGACTGCTGTCAACTGTTTACCAAAGGTTTGGTCCAAGGAAGCAAACATCATCAGTAGCCACCTGAACTGAGGGTTTGTCCCAAGAACAGCAGCATGGGGTCCCAAGGTCTGACCAAGGAAGGCACAGTCAGGCTGTCCATGTGCTGTAACGGGCTTATTTATTCTCATCGAGCCAAAGGGTCAGAAACGAATCATGAACTTAAAGTGTCCACCAGAAATTATACACGAAAGCCCCCTTAAACCTGCCAGAGGGGACCCCTGTTAGGTTCCTTGGAAACCCCTAATAGGCCCCAGTAGTAAAGAAATGTTTCACCTGTGTTGCTTAAAACATGCCACAGATTACCACGAATTGAGGTCTGTTTTGCTTCAGTAGGAATACTGAGAAAGCTTCGTTTCAATAGAAACAATGCTAAAGGCACTGCACCCTCTTAGAAACATTCTGTTGCTAGCAATCACATTGCAAAAATCACATAGCAATCACATAATCTACAAAATTATGTCTAACAGAAAGCTCGGGACTGACTGTCCCTCTGAGAGGCAGTCACTGGCCGCTTAATAAACACTCCTATCAAATTATAATTGATTTTGCTGTCCTACTCGGTTATCCATTACATATTGGAGGTTCCACCGAGATAGCCTTTGGCTCTGTATTGACAGCTGGACCAGGCTCCCTGGCGGGCCAGGAGAGCAGTCTGACCTAGGGGAGGCCACCGAGATGACGTTCCTCGGCCCGGGCTCGCATTGCTTCCCTGAGCGGACCAGAACCGAAGTCCTATCCAAATTCTTTCAATTGGATACAGGAGTGTTCCTTCTTTTAGGTGAGTGCTCATGAACTGTGAAAGTACCTAGGGGGTGATCTCCGAGATGATGCTCCTCGGCCCCAGGTAAAGTAGGAGGCTTAAGCTGGATGTGGCATTACAGCCCCTACGGGCCTCCAAGGTCAGGACGCTGACGGAGTGCCGGTTTTTTTTTTTCCTCTCTTCTGAATTTTGTGTTTGCTGTTAAGTGTCACTGTACCTTTAACTGTCTGATTGTGGATTGTCGCTAGGTGTCGCTGGAAAGTCTCTTCCAGTATTTGTGCAACTGTTTCTGTTTTCTTTGCGCGCATTTTTTTGATTCCAGCCTCTATTTCATTTTGTTTTACTTGTACTTGTGGGCCAACATCCATGCCCCAGGGGGATGAGTCCCCTTTACAGTATTTTTTAAGGAACTTCCGAGAGTTCTGGAAAACCGCAGCAGACTATGGATGCTGCGTGATCAAAGAAAGGTTTTCCCTGTTTTGTCAATCTGAATGGCCCCAATTTGGCGTTGGCTGGCCCTCTGAGGGCACGTACCACCTAGCCGTGGCTAGCCGAGTCTGGAAGATAATATATGGATCCCCTGGATATCCGGACAAATTCCTTATATTACTGTATGGATAGATTTAATACCCAAAGGGGCCCCGGTATCTATCCAAGTTTTGAACTCGAAACCAACCTCAGGAGTTCTTAAGCCCCAGACCAAAAGTCTCGTAACCAACTCCATCCAGTCTTACCCTCTGATCCCGAGGACCCTCTTGGTCTCGATTATTCTTCTTCCATATCCTCCCTCTTCTGAGCCCTCAGCAGCCTCAGCCGCCCTGCCTCCGTTTAGTCCACCACACACTTGGGCTGATGCTTCCTATGGGACTCAATCTCCCGCTAGTGCTCCACCCCCAAATTCCACCACCTAGTCAAGGCTCTTCCCTCTTCGACAGATTGCTTCACCCCTGGGAACTGACCAGCCCCTTCCTTTAATGGTGTATGTCCCACTCCGCAACCCCAATCCTACCCTCCACCTGAAAACTGAGTAGGGGGACCCTGGCTCCACATGCGCTATCCAGCTAGACCCCCGGGAGCCAAGGGTTTCTATAAAATTGGGGGTCAGCCTGTGTCTTTCCTGGTCGACACAGGCACTTCTGCTTCAGTCTTACAGAAACCTTTGGGGCCCCTTTCAAAATCCTCACTCACAGTACAAGGGGCTACTGGGGAAATAAAATCAGTGACATTTACAACCTCCCACACTGTGGACTTGGGCCGTGGCACTGTGACCCACTGATTCCTGGTCATGCCTGACTGTCCATACCCTCTTTTGGGATGGGATCTCCTACATAAGCTCCAGGCCACCATCTCCTTTGTAGGTCCAGAGCCTTCCCTGGAACTCCCTGTTCCACAACTAACCCTAACCTGCCCCCTTCCTGAAGAATCTCGGTTGCTCCACCTGGGATCCCCAGAGGGAGGGAGGGAGCTTTTGAAATACAAAAATCTCAGTGCAAGGGGCCACCAGAAACAAAAACGCCACCGGAGTGTATTTCGTGTGTTGTGTTGTTTTGTATATATCCTGTCTGTGGGATTGTGTAAAGAAATTTCTAAATACACCATTCTGTAAGATTAAAAAAAAAGCAGCCAAAAGAATGCTGTACCTGAGCTAGAAAGATTGATAATCTCTTAAAGAAAGGCTGCTGGCAGAAAACCACTTCTCCTTCTACTCCTTGAACTCCAGCCAAAGGTCTCAAAGTAGAAAGACAAATGGACAGAGAGAGAATGGGAAATTTCTCCCCTAAAATCTATCTAAGGGAAAAGGGGTCACTTCAATGATCAAAGAGAAGTAGGTTTCCAAGCTGCACTTTGACATAGGACTAACACTTAACCCTTTCCTGGGTCACAGAAAGAGAACTGTGCAACATCATTGGGAATATAGTTCCAGGTAATTGAATTCATTCTGATTACTATTTGGCACTACAAAAACTGAAGTTCAAGGTCACCAGCTTGGTTATTCAATTGTTTTTATTTCAAAGTTCAAAATTAAGACCATGATTGTTACTGGTAAACAGCTGTATTATATATGTTGTATGAGAAACAGTTTCTCTTAAAGTCTTGGAGTAGATCTGAAATTTTAAAGGAATGAAAACCTAAGAAAAGTTTATTTGAGCGAAAGGTCAAAAAGAAATCCACTAAGATTCTCTTCCCTGTGGTCCCAGTTCTTCTTTGCTAGGGCTACGGAGCCCTCCCCTGTCATCTAGTTCTGATGGAGCTGAGGAGGCAGTAAGAGGTTTGAACCATTAAAATTTTTTTCTCCCTGTTGTCCTGGCTATAACTGAGCTAGGGCTGCAGTGAAGTTAATTTGAGTTAACTTCCTCCAAAAAGAAAAAGGTACAGGAGCTACACAGGCTTGTCATCTGCCTACCTGAAAGGTTAAATCCCTGCAATAGAACTTTTTTTTTTTTCTGAATGACATGGGAACAGCTAGACAAGGGAAAAGAAGCTTGTGAAACAAAGGTACAAATACAAGTTAATCATTATCCCATATACTAAGCCTAGGATACATCTGAGCTAATAAAGTATTTGTTACATCTGAGTTATTCAACCTAAAATTATATTCTTTCCACAGCCTAAATAGTTTAGTAAAAGGGTACTTGATTTAACTCCCATCAGCAAGTTTTAGATCCCCAGGTACCCTGAAGTCCACCTCTCTAAGTAAGCAGAGCCTGAAGTTTCTACTTCAGGTTCCCCAAACCCTCTCCTCAATGCTCCAGGCAAATCGACCACCCCATAACCAAGGTCTGCTACAGCTAAGCATTCATAGAGGTTTTGGAAAAATGGAGGATTTCCCCCTGAAATATAGCGTTCACTCTGTACCATGAAGCCCCAATTTCAGTACCATCTAAGAGATCTCTCCCTTGCTGCAAATGATCCCTTGCTTGTTCCAGTGTCAGGGAATTAAAGAAGATTGCTAAGGACTCCTGGAAAACAATGGAGTAGGGAGAACACACCCCAGAATATAGAGCAAAAAGAGAAAAACCAGAGAAAAAGCTCAGAAAAGTGAGAAAAAAAACTTGTCAGTGAGAAACAGTGTGTTCTGAACCCTGCACTGACTGGTTGTGTGACCTAGAATAAATCATTTAACCCTGAGTCTTAATTCATCTATAAAATGGGGAGATGAGGAAAAGAGAGGAGAAAATGAGGTCAGAATTCAACTAGCCTCTTCACTTGGTAAGACCAATCACTCATATGTAATTTGAAAAGGCAATTAGTGTAATGTCATCTTGTAGTTTATATTATTGTTGTGTTTCTACACTGTATATTGTAAAACCTGAGTGAGGAGAAAATTGTGTAAGACCAGTAGTATTACTTTAAATATGTATATCTGCTATTCAGAAAAACTTGTAAAACTGTTAACTAAGCTATTTTGGGCTAATGTTTTAATGTTAAAACCTAAAACTGTTTATTGATTACTGTATGAAAAATTGTTTGACTAGTTCTGCCCATTCAGAGCAGTCTCTCCTGCTTACAATTCATATAAATTTTCCTTATGTTGTAAAACTGTTAAATCCTCTAGAAATTATTTCCAGGCAAGGTCATTCAGCCTGAGAAAGGAAGTTTTAAATGAATCTAACTTGATAAGAAGTTGCAAAAATTAAAAAGGATTTTTATAAGTTGGCTTTTATATTTTAGAAGGATGGTAAAAGGAATTCCTTACATTGTAAGATCTGATACATTTTTATTGTTTATCACAGCCCCATGAGAATAGAAGTAATTATAACTGGCTCTAAGCTGTGATTTGTGAGGCTTATTGTTGAAGGTAAAAAGCACTTGGGACCATAACTAAATTTTATTTTGAGTCTGAATTTGGGTATAGTTGTCTGCATTAAATCGGCATCTGAGAGGAAATGCCACTAGCTACTCAGAGGAATGTGATCCTGTGCTGTCAACAGGTGGAAGTCTACATTTGGTAATGGCTGAAGGGACAATCTTAGCCTCTGACTGGGATGGGATCCCTCCTGGCTCAGTTTACCCATGAGGTTCCTTTGAAAAGGAATGTTTCCCACCTATTCCTGAGTCTAGCTATGAGGTGGAACAGATGCTTCATGAGATGGAATATCTATAACTATACCTGAATTTACACAGAGCCAAGGACATTTTCTCCTGGCATATTTGGAATGTCACATGTCCCTGCCTTTTTCCTTCTGTAATAGGTTTTTATGCTCAGAGCAAGTGATCAGTAAAAGATGTGAGCTTTTTATGTTAGCTTATTGGAAAATCTAATATTATTCTTCATCTAGAGTTAGAATATGTATAGAAAGTTTATGCAAACTGCTTAAGATCATTTAAAAGTTTTCAATTAACTTCCTTCACAAAGGTTTAGTGATCATTGAAACTGTTTTGAAGAAGGAAAATACCTTTAGAACGAATTTTTAAAATCTCTAGTGTGATTCTAAGAGACCCACTAAAACCTCCATTTGCAAGACATGTTTCTTGCTAAATTGATGTAACAAATTGTAAAACAGAAAAGAACTTGCTGTTTTAATCTGAATTTGTAGTTATTCTATCATCTAAGCAAGTGTTAATATTTATAACTGAATACATTTGTGTAAAATTCACTTCTCTTTTTAAAATTCTGTTCAGCACCCCACCTCCTATTGTATTTTGGGTGTTGAATGCTGTTATGTATGACTGTTAATGATTTACTTCTCAAGTCCCTCCAGGCTCCTTGAGACATCCAAAACGCCATTCGGGCAGTGTACCAGGCCCCTTCTCATTCACCACCCTAAGATCCTGCACACTCAGTGAATATTGGAGTTTGGGTGCCCACCGGCAAACTACCCCAAGACTCCTCACTTGAGCCCCGTTGGACTGGCCCATACCAGGTTATACTGACCACCCCATCTGCTGTGACAGAAGTGACAAGAAGGAAAGCCTGGATTCACCGCTCCCACGTCAGTGACGACTCCTCCCAGCTCTCCAGACCTGTGAGTGGCAGAACCCACCAGTGACTTACAGCTGAAAATCAAGAGCCTGTTGTGATGTTCCTGCTTCTGGCACTCTTGCCTTTAGTTGGTTCCAACCCCTACACTCCCACTTTGTATTCTTCGACTCTTATTAGGACAATTGATGGGACTTTGCTTGCACAAAATAACACTTATGGGCAGCCCACCCTCTCCTTTGATCTTTGTGCCCAGCTGGGTCCCGGGTTTGTATTGTCCCCCTTGACTGGTGGTATTGCCTGTGGTACTGTGAAAAGTGAAACCAGCCTTTTTTACACTAAGTCGTATGCCTGCCCCAAGGGCGGGGCTCCCCGTTGTGGGGGACTGGGGGAATTTCACTGTACTAGTTGGGATTGTGTCACCATTGCTGAGTGGATACCTGGTGGCAGCCGCGACCATTACATTTCATTTCACAAGTTGAAGAATCGCTGCAATACCCCTAAATCATGTAACCCGGTTGTCATCAGGCTTTTAAATTGGACTGAACAAACTTGGAAAATGGGGAGGACCTGGGGAATTAGATTTTATGTCGTAGGAAGGAACCCCGGAGGCTTGTTTACTATTCAACACACTCCAGTACCAGGGGATCTCATTCCCATTGGTCCCACCCCGGTTCTTAACCCACCTCCAGACGCTGATCAAACTCCGAATGGGCCCCTTAATCCACACTCTACCATAACCCCTGCAGGTTCAGGGATTACTTTGGTAGACCCCAGGCTACATGCCCACTCTTATACTTTTCATGTTCTTGATGCTGTTTTCTCTTTCCTAAATTCCTCAGACCCCAGCCTAACTTCTGACTGCTAATTTTGCTTGAACCCTGCCCCTCCTTATTTTTTGGGCTAGGTTTAAATTCGTCAAAGGGTTTGATTGATCATGAAATTCAGTGTTGGAAGCCCACACTCACCGGCACCAATCTCCCTGCCGGCTGTAACCTTGGCTCCCCCAAGCTTATTTTAGGGGATGTGCAGGGACAAGCCTGGTGTATTAAATCTAGGGGCTACACTCTCCAGCAGTCACCTTATAAAAACCTCTGTGTTTCGATGGTCAAGGTTTTTTCCAAACAGGAATTTTCACCAAATGTTTTCTTAGCCCCTAAAAATGCTTGGTTTGCCTGTACCTTAGGCTTAACTGCTTGTGTATAGGAACGCCTCCTTGCTGGTAACTCCCCTGAATTCTGCATTTTAGTTCATGTCCTTCCACAGATATACATTTATTCAGGAGAAGGGGCTCCTGAACATTTTGGGCTACAAGCCTGCTATAAAAGAACAGTCCCCATTTTAGTCCCTATCTTAGTTGGTCTAGGCATAGCAGGTTCAGCAGCAGTGGGAACCACGGCCCTAGTACAAGGAAATGGTCATTTTGAAGCCCTCACCTCCCAAGTCGACACAGATATCCGAGACTTGGAGGGCCAAATCTCCTATTGGAGACCATTCTAGATTCCGTGAGCGAAGTGGTTCTCCAAAATCACCGAGGTTTAGACCTCCTGTTTCTCAAGCAAGGTGGCCTTTGTATAGCCCTCGGAGAAACATGCTGTTTTTATGTCAACCACTCCGGGGTGCTTCAGGAATCTCTGGCTACTGTATGTCAACGTTTGGCTGACAGAAAGGCTCATCATCAACAATCTATGTCTTGGTACCAATCTCTTTTTTTCACTGGTCCCCCTGGCTCACATCACTTGTAACTTCCCTTATAGCACCATTTGCTTTGTTGTTATTGGGGTTGCTATTGGCCCCCTGCTTTATTAACTGCCTAACTACCTATGTTAGACAAAGGATTCAAGCTGTTAAACTGTTTGCCCTCCACACTGCCTATGTTCCCCTGGACTCAGTTGAGTCCGAGGTACAACTATGAACCAATAAAAGGGGGGAGTGAAGTGCCCACCAGAAATTAAACACCAAATCCTCCTTAAACCTGCTAGAGGGGACCCCTGCTAGGTTCCTTGGAAACCACCTAACAGGCTCCAATAGTAAAGAAATGTTTCACCTGTGTTGCTAGAAACATGCCACAGATTCCCATGGATTCAGGTCTGTTTTGCTTCAATAGGAGTAATACTGAGAAAGTTTTGCTTCAGTAAGAATAATACTGAGAAGGCTTTTCAATAGAAAAAAATGCTAAAGGCACTGCACCCCCTTAGAAACATATTCTCTTGCTAGCAATCACATTATCTATAAAATTATGTCTAACAGAAAGCTCAGGACTGTCTTTCCCTCTGACAGGCAGTAACCGGCTGGTTAATAAACACTCCTATCAAATTATAATTGATTTTGCTATCTTACTCTCGGTTATCCCTTACAAACTCAGAGTCACAAGCTGAAGGAAACTCTTTATCCCTTTAGAGCAGGCCCAGCTCAGGATGCCTGTATCAGCCCCAAACTAGTCTCCTCTCCTGTGTTAACCCTGATGTGAGAGAGGAATTTCTGAATGGGATAGATTGTAAATACAATGAGATAAGAGAATGTCAGAGTATCACTTTTAATTGTGTGTGTATGTACACACAGAGAGGGGGAGAGTGCAGATAACACAGCATAACTTGTGTCCATCAAATCCCAAGGTAAGAAAGTCCCATTCTTCAAGATGGTGTCCAGGTCTGGGCATCTAAGGCCCTTAAGCATGTCTGTTAGGCCAGAACACACAAGGCATTATGGGACGTTAAGCTCAGTGGGCCTCAATGTCTGTCCTAATTGGCCAGTCTACTACCTGTGCTTGCAGCACTAACTGAAACGCAGGAGCATTAATAAACGTGGGCCGGGTGCACATTTGAAGTATTCATACCTTTATTGCATGGACGCCCATCAAGTCTCAAATAAGCATCTGAGGGTCCGAGTTTATATTCCATAGCTAAAGCACTTACATCATACATTTCTCATGGGAACCTTCACATCATTCAGTACATGAGGCACCTAGCTTGCAACCTTTAGGAGGCCATTCCCCGCTTACTTATCTCATGCTTTTCTGCTTTATGTACATGTCTCAAGTGGCCAGGGTTTCGGGAATGGTCAGAATGTTACCAACCTCCCTTGCACAGAGGGAGGATGAATGGGAGTGTGTGTGTATGGGGTGGGGAGGGGATCCTTGGCCTGGATCTGCCCCCATGGCAGACCCTTCAGAGCTAACCCTCATCAGTGCCCCCTATGTCTCCCCCTTTTCTTTAGCAGTTTGAGGCTATTGATCTCTGTGCCCATCACAGTTACCCATGACCCCTTCAAGCGAGTGAGGCATGGCCAAATAAGGCATGCTACCACCAACATACTAGGCCAAGAGAGGAGGTGGAGAAGCATGGAGGGTATATTTTTTAACAGATTGGTAAGTTCCAATTTATTTATTTTTTTTTAATTATTTGTTTGTTTCCTTTTAGTTTACAGGATTCAATTCCACAATTCCTTGAATTTCACATTTTGTCCCCCTCTCTCCCCTCCCCCCCGCCATGGCAGCTTATAGTCAAGTATAGGATCTGTAAATACTTTCACATTATACATTAGTCAGGTTATAAGGATGGATTGTACCAGCTGGAATGAAAAATGGTAAAGAGGACAAAAAACCAAATAAGAGAAGGAAAAAGATCAGGTATTTTGCTTCCACCTGGATATAAACTTAGTTCTTTCTCTGGATGCACATATTTCTCTCCATCATGAGTCTTTTGGGATTGACTTATATCACTGCATTGCTGAGAAGAGTCCAGTCTATCAAAGTTGGTCATCACACATACGTTGTGTCTGTAATTGTGTACAAATTTCTCCTGGTTCTACTCTTCTTGCTCAGCATCAGTTCATATAAGCCTCTCCAGGTAAATATGAAGACCGTCTGCTCCTTGTTTCTTATAGCACAATAGTGTTCCATAACATGCATATACCACAACTTGTTCAGCCATTCCCCAATTGATGGGCACCTCCTTAATTTCCAATTCTTTGCTACCACAAAAAGAGCTGCTATAAACATTTTTGTACATATGGGTCTTTCTCTCATTTCTATGATCTCTTTGGGATATAACCCTAGGAGTGGTATTGCTGGATCAAAGGGTATGAAAGCATTTATAGCCCTTTGGGCATAATTCCAGATTGCTCTCCAGAAAGGCTGGATCAATTCACAACTCCACCAGCAATGCATTAGCGTTCCAATTTGCCCACATTCTCTCCAGCATTTTTCATTTTCCTGTTTTATCATCTTAGCCTATCTGACTGGTGAGATGTGGTACCTCAGAGTTGCTTTGATTTGTATTTCTCTAATCAATAGTGAATTAGAGCATTTCTTCATGTGCTTATAGATATCTTAAATTTCTGTCTCTGAAAATTGCCTGTTCATGTCCTTTGACCATTTATCAATTGGGGAATGACTTGTATCCTTATAAATTTGACTCAATTCTCTGTATATTTTAGAAATGAGTCCTTTGTCAGAGACATAGGTTGTAACGATTCTTTCCCAATTTCCCACCTCCCTCTTCATCTTGGTAACATTGGCTTTGTTTGTACAGAAGCTTTTCAATTTCATGGTAAGTTCCAATTTATATAAAATTTGGTTTGCCAATTCAACAGGGTCACCCTCAGGGATATGTATTGCATTAGTTAGCACGTTCAAGTTTACTGCAAGATCACTATTGTTACATACTCCCGTGAGATGATTTTGGATCAGGGTCCACCCTACCAAGGTGGAATTCCAGGGAATTAGGGTTACACAAATAGAGAAAGTCATGCTGCAATTTTGCATTCTACTATTGTTACAGACTGCTGACCAGTAAATAATACATTATGTGAGGTTATAATTTCCACAAGTACATTCCAATAGAAATCCTGACCTATAAAAGTTATGTTTATACATTTGAGTTGATAATGGTTTCAAAGGCTGTGACATCAGTCTGGGCACTGCAGGAAGGCAGGCACAAAGAAATAATACAATATCCATACAGGTAAATTATGTAAAATCATAGATATCAGATTAAAAGGAAATAACTTTAACAGTGTTAACAATGTTGTGTTGGCAGTGTTCCTGGATCAGTTCCAGAGCAATGACGATTTTGGATGTTTTCTGATGTACTTTGTAATATTTGAATCATATCAAACACCAAGAAGTTGGACATGTATTTTGTCCCAAAAAACATTCAAATCAGAGCTAATATATAGTAAAAGAGTTACACAAGTATGTGTAGATTTATAATCACATCTAAATAACAACTGAGTTTTTAAGGCCTTTAACTCATCACCTAAATACAATATTCATTGTTCTAATACATTGATTTTATACAAAAGATCCTTTTGTGTTGTAAATGTTGTTTGTAATTCATTAACATATTGTGCAGTGTTTTGGATTTTTCTAAATAGAGAAATTCTAGACACAGTGGTTGAAATTATCAATAATGATAGAATAGTAGAGCAGTGAGTCTAGTAACAAGTAGTGTGACAAACCTTCCCCCCCCGCCGCCCTTTTTAAGAAATCAGGAATTTTTATGTAATGGACTTAAAATTAGTTGGAAAAATGAAATGAAGATTGTTCAACAATTACTACAATGAATCTCTACCAATTATACATTGAGTAAGAGCACAATTAATGCATATAATATTCCATACAAAGGAGTCATACATAGGTAGGTGTATCCATAATTACATGTTTTTTAAAGCCCAGCTAACATTCTTTGCCAATTCAGTCACAAGTTGAGCAATTGGTATTTAAGTTAGTAAATAAATAGAAGACACAATTATTGATATTAAGAGGGAGGCTATGGCAATTAGTCCCGTGATTGGAAGTCCTTTTTGTAGTAGAGAATCAGATATTACTAAAAGTGCAGGTTCCTCCAAAGTCTGAAACCAAAAGAGGGTGGTTCTACAAGCAAGTTATATTCTAATACAATATAGCATTGATTTATATAATCTGTAAATGATTCACATTAGTAGAAGTAAAGAAGGCTTGAGGTGGTCAAATACATGTAGTTAGAGGTTATATATGAAACAATTGACATGGTAGGGGTATATGTCTGAGGACTTAAATCAGGATGTAAGCAGTTCAGTTTGTATTGAAATCAGACTGATCACAGCAAGAAACACAAATCCTGGGGTAACAGGTTTCAGTTCTTTGGCTTGATATAATTAATGTTCAGTCTGCCCCCATGTGGGTGCAGCTTTTTGTGTAGTGGTAGCATAAGGAGACCTCTACTTCTTCATTCCCATGTTCTGTCTCTGTGATTTCTTCTTTTCCTGCCAGAACTCTGTCATCTTCTGGGTGAGCTGGAGTAATGCCCTGACATTGCTTTAAGGCACCCACAGTGGTATTTCCGTGGCTTCCACAAAACAAACATAGCCTCACCGCCCTCCCCGCCCCACCCTCCCCTTCCCATATCTGTGTTTCAAGGACCTTCATTTGGGAAGTATGCACCTTTTCACATCGTTTTATTGCCGGTGTGTACTCATTTTTAGCAACGTATAAAAAATTAAGGGGGGGTGTATAAAGCGGTAGCTAATTGCCTTTATGATATATTGGACCAAGTCCCTTTTTATTTTGTAATTAGGTTTAATATCATTTGAAAGAGATCACAGAAAGAGTGCAATAATTTGCTAGTGTAGGCAGGGGCATTATCAGTTTTCAGTTGTTTTGGAATGGCCATTGAAGCAAAAGACTGGGGGCGGCCAGGTAGCACAGCGAGTAAGGGCACCGGCCTCAGAGTCAGGATGACCTGGGATCGAATCCGGGCTCAGACACTTAGCACCCACCCAGAAATACCTGGCCGTGTGACCTTGAGCAAGTAACTTAACCCCAATTGCTTAAAAAAAAAAGACTAACATGGATAATTACATTTTTTACTGCTTTCCCACTCTGAAGGGAAGCTGGAGGAGTAGCATAGATAACACATTGAGGACGGTTTTTTGTCTTTTTCAAATGCTTTATGAACTTCCGATTTACATCATTCATTTCCACCAGATTTTGAGTTACAAATTTTCTCCCTGTTTTCCCCCTACCCACCGCCCCAAAATAGCAGTCCCACAAGATATCTGCTCCTCCAATCTGCTCTCTCCCATATTTTCTCCCATATCCCTTTTGACTTTTCCAGTGGATCTCTATGCCCCAGTGCCTGTATATCTTATTTCCCAATTACATGTAAGATGGTATTAATAATACTATATATATATTTGAGTATGTGATTTTAAAACTTTGAATACCAGATTCATTCACTTCCTCCCTTGTCACCCACCCTTACTGGGAAGATAAGCAATTCAATATAGGTTGTACGTGTGTGGCTAATGCAAAGCAATAACATTGTAGATATATTGTAAAAGACTCACTATATTTCCCTCCCTCCTATCCCACCTCTCATTTCTTCTATTCTCTACTTTGATCCCGTCCCTTTGCAAAAGTGGGTGCTCCCAACTTCCCTCCCCCCAGCCTGCCCTCCCTTCCATCACCCCCCCCATCCCCTTTCCCCCTACTCTCCTGCAGGGTGAGATAATGAATTTAGTGTGTATGTCATTCACTCCCTAAGCCAAATTCGATGACAATAAGTTTGACCCATTCTCTTTTGACTTCCTGTTCTTCCCCTCCTTTGTAACCATTTTTCCTTGCCTCTTCTATATGAGATAGTTTACCCCAATCTGTCTCTCCCCATCTCCTCTCATTATATGCTTCTCTCACCACTTAATTTCACATTTTAAGTATCATCCCTTCCCATTAAACTGGTCCTGTGTCCTCTATGCATACCTGTACACATATATACACACATTCACATATGTATTCCTATGCCCATATACCCTCTTATGTAGACATATACATGTATATGTATATACATATATATATATTTGTATTTCCTTCAATTATTGTCATACTGATAAAAGTTTCATAAGTTACAGTTATCATTTTTTCATGGAGAAATGTAAATAGTTCAACTTTGATAAATTCCTTATGATTTCTTTTCTCCGTTTCCCTTCTCATGCTTCTTGTATCTGAATGTTAAATTTTCTATTCAACTCTGGTTTTTTCATTAAGAATGCTTGAAAGTCCTCTATTCCACTGAATGACCATATTTTCCCCTGAAACATGATACTCAATTTTACTGTGTAGGTGTAATAGTAATGGAATTTGAAGATCCCCCTGTATTGACTTGGTTTTTGGATTGATTGTGTTAAAACCCAGAGCTTGTGAATCCCACATGTGGGATGGACTTGTTGATGTGAAAAGAGAGGGCTGAACTGGGAGGAGCTGGTGATGTAAATTTAGAGAGACATAAGAAAAGAGAGAGGCAGAAGAACTTTTTGGAAGCAGCATCTTGGAGGCAGAGGGAGAAAGAGAGGATTGCTGAGGGCCAGTTTGAATTGCCCAGAACTTTTGAGAGCTGCCACCCAGAGCTGCCAAGGACTGAGGAGACATGGCTGTTATGCTGGTACTTTGTGTGTCTGTTTTGATATTGTTTTGCCAGATTTGTCCACTGGTGAAGGACAGTGCTGATGTTGCAGAGGTTCTGGAACCTTGCTGTTGGTTCAGAAGCCCTGAAGAAGGATTTTCTTGTTGTATGATTACAGAAATCCTGGAAGAGGGTTTTGCTAATGTTCTCAGGGTTCCTATGACTGTTCTGCAGCTAGAGAATGAATTAATGAAGACACTGGCAATGTATTTTCTGGCCTTGCTAAGCTTTGTCTCCCCAGGAAAAAAGATTGCTGAGAACTTGCCTCAGGTCAAGATGAAGAAAAGACCTTTCTTTGGGTATTAAATGCTGTGCTTAAGCTTGTTGTAACTCTGGGGTAGATTCAATTGTGATCTAGGGGTGGGGAACTTTTGATTTTTTTTGTGCTCTGTGATTGACCAAATGAATGTACTTTACTTATGATTGGAAACTAATCTCCATTTGTGAAGAGAGGCTTTGTGGTTGACTAAATGAATGTATAGCCTAGGGGTGGAGTAGTACTTAGAAAAGGGTCTTTGGGATTGACTAAATGAATTATAATGTCCAGGGGTGGAGTAGTACTTGGAGATTATTGAATTATACTTGGTGAATGCTGTATTTTGAATTATGCTATAATTTTATTTTCTCTGTTCTTAATTTTTCACTGAATAAAATGGAGGGCACCTATGCTGGTATTTTGAACCTTGGGAAGTTGCCTTTCCTTGGCATTATAGTAGGTGATTCTTGGTTTTAAGCCCAGCTCCTTTGCCCTCCTGAATATCATATTCCAAGCCCTTCTATCCCTCAATGTAGAAGCTGCCCAATCCTGTGTTATCCTGATTGTGTTTTCACAGTATTGAAATTGGTTCTTCCTGGCTGCTTGTAATATTTTCTCCTTGATATGGGAATTTCAGAACCTGGCTATAATATTTCTAGGAGTTTTCTTTTTGGGATCTTTTTCAGGAGCTGACGGATTCTTTCAACCTCTATTTTGCCCTCTGGTTCTAAAACACCAGGACAATTTTCTTTGAGATTTCCTTGAAGGATGATTTCTAGGTTCTTTTTTTGAGCGTGGCTTTCAGGTGGTCCAATAATTTTTAAGTTCTCTCTCCTGGATCTATTACTCTGGGCTGGCCCTTCCTGGCGGCCTGCTGGAATGTCTTCAGTTGGAGGTTAGCTTCTCTCTGTCGTTTTGTGGGTACTGTAGCTCCAAAGTTGGTTTCTAGTCATTTTTTACATGAATTGGAGGAGGTGGGTCACAGACTTCGTTTCTTCAGTCATTCCCCCATTAACTGGTACTCACTTTGTTTCCTGTTGTTTGCTGGAAGCAAAAAAATCCTTCAAATGTTTTGGTACATGGTGGACATTGATTTTTGAAATGCTTCCTTTAAGATGCTACATGATAAGGTGAATGAAGTGCTGTGCTTGGAACCCCAAGGTCTGAATTCCAATTTGGTCTCTGGTACCTCTTAGTTATATGTCCCTGGGGTAGATATGTCAACTAATGGTGCCTGAGTTTCCCCATCTGTAGAATTGGATAACAAGGAGTTAATAAGAGGATAATAAGGGGATAATCTACCTTCTAGAGTTGAGGTGAGGATTTAGTTAAACAATACTTGTTGCGTGCTTAGCAAACATGAAGTCATTATGGGTGAGAGCACATTGCTGCTGTTCCAGAAGCCCTGAGACCGAGGACTTCCTCGTTGTATGTTCACAGAAGCCCTGAAGGGGGGTTTTACTGAGGGCTTCAGAGGGCCTGGGACTTTACTGATGATTTGTGCTGATTTCTGGGTTTGTAGCTCTGTGCCATTCAGCAGACAGTATCAACACAAAGTGTGGGCACCACACTCAGCCATCTTGCCAGGTTTGCTTGCTCCTAGCTTGTGCCCCTGCTTCTATACGGCGGGCTTCACAGGTTATGTTTCTAATAAAGACTTGATAGAATCACAGGTGAGGCTCCAAGTCACTTGAACTGGAACTAGGAGTCAAGTACTGAGACAAGGAGCTAAATACTCCTTTGCTTGCCATTACACTGGGTTTCTTTGGAGCTGTGTAAAAAGGGAAGTTAGCTAACAGGCAGATTGGCTGGAGCCAACAACCTGTCAGCCTCTGCAGAATTTCACATAAACTTCTTCATCTAGAAAGATTTATATAAACTAAACAACTTATTTTTCTCTGTCTCTTTCTCTCCGTCCCTCCCTCCTCTGTGTGTGTGTATACACATGCATAATTGAGAGTAATTAAAAACAAATGATCAATAAATGAATAATGTTTCACAAGATATGAACATGAGTAACTGGAAGCTTGGAGGTTATTGATAGGTGGGGGGAACACTTGGGGGAATGAGAACAAATTATAATCTCCCTGTTAGGCCACCAGCAGCCTCCATCCTACCTCTCTCATCTGTATAGGAGCTCCCAGCTACAGACATCCCCAATCCCTTCAGTCTCAAGTGCGTGATTCTTTGTTCTCCTTTTTCTAGAAGCGGACCAAAATGAATTCACCACGTTAGAGTCCATTTACAATGTGTCTGTGGCTGATCAGACCAATATAAGCTAGGAACGCTCTACCACAGGTTGGGCATAAATAATCCATGTAAATGGTTGGGGTGGATTCTCTACATTGGCACATCCTGCTTTGCTTTTAAGCTACTTCAATTCTGCTTTGCTCATAGAACACATGACCTTTGATGAGGGCTCACCATGCTGGGCTGTCCTGTGCCACTGTCTCCCATAAAATAAGCCTCCAAAATTCTTAAGAGGAACTTTGAGAGCATCCTGTCATTCTTTTCTGATCACCATGTGCTCATTTGCCTTGTGTGAGTTCTCCCTAAAAGCCTTTCAAGTCAGCCCATTTTGTGTTCAAACCATGTGACCAGCCCATCAATATTGTGCTCTCTGCAGTAGAGTTTGAATGCGTGGCAGTTTAATCTGAGAAAGGACCTCAATGTCTGCTGCCTCACCCTCCCAGGTGATCTTCAGAATCTTCCTGAGACAACTCAAATGGAAGCCATTCATTTTCCTGGCATAGTGCTGGCAGACTGTCCAGGATTCACAGGCATGCCACAATGAGGTCAGCACAAGAGCTTGCAAGGTAGTCTCCTAACTCTTCTCTCCCACACTTTCACTTGGAGATTCCCAAATACTGAGCTAACTCTGGCAATGGGTGAGTCAATCTCACTATCCCTGGAAAGTATATTGCCCCAGTAAATGGATTTATCCACAATATCCAAAACTTCTCCATTTGCTGTAACTGATGGTTCCCCACATGGTGGTGTGGGATGGTGTGGTACTGCCTGGTGGAGCGCCTGTGTTTTCTTGGTGTTAATTGTTAGGCTTCTTTGGGATTTGCATAATGGATGATGCTTTTGGGCTTTCCCAATCACCATGAAGTGAAAAAGGGCTATATGATTGCCCCCATGCTTTTTAACACGATGTTTTCTGCCATGTTGTCAAATGCCTTCACTGAGGATGAATATGACATTGAGGTCAGCTAGCTCCAGGATTAAATTACTCAACTTGAAAAGGCTCCAAGCCATGAGAATGTGTGCCATGGTGGGAAAGAGGCTGGTGGGTATGTCCGTGTAACTGTGACTGAATGGTGTGTGTACTGAAGAGAAATCTCATTGATGCAATCAATGCGGAATGAGTTCTCAGCTCAGATTTGGGAAACATCAGAGAATGCCCACTGGAGACAGACTCACGAGTGCCATGTGTGGCAGAGCCTAGAGTTCCCACTCTTAACTCATGCAACAAGAGCTTCCCCACTTGGGAGAAACCTTATGCATATATTCAAGGTGATGATGCCTTAAGGCATCAATCAGGTCCTGGTTCCCATCTCAGAATTCATCTGAGATAGAAATATGATTGTGGGGCAGCTGGATGGCACAGCAAATAGAGCACCAGCCCTGGAGTCAGGAGGACCTGGGTTCAAATCTGGCCTCAAACACTTAACACTTACTAGCCCTGTGACCTTGGGCAAGTCACCTAACCCCAATTGCCCCCTGCAAAAAGAAAAAAAAAGAAATATGATCATGGTCAGTGATGTGGATACAAAGGTGCTCTAAGGGTTGAAAAATAATATTAAGGGTTGCTTTTTCAGTGCTTTGTGAAGCCCCTAGTTTATTCTCTAACCTGAAAGTGCCTTAAAGTCTCTTTCCTTATGTTGAAATACCATAAAACTTCCCTCTTTTTCTGGACCTTGGATTTCTATGTCTCCCTCCATCCTGGGTCATAAAATTTCCCATCTCCCTTATCTTGGGTCATCCATCTTCCTCATCCTGTCCCTAAATCTCCAACCCTCATTAGAGACCTTAAAATTACATCATCATCTTTCAGGCTGTGTAGCTTTGTGTGTTTATAAGTCTGGTCCTTTTCCTCCATCAATGCCTTTTGTTTAGCTCCTTGCTAAATCTCAGGCCCATATGTTTTTGTGTCAAGAAAGCTCCCATTGGCTAAAGAGAAGGTCTAAGTGAATTCTTTCTTTTTTTTCTTCTTTTTATTTTATTTTATTTTTAAAATATTTTGGTCCTTATGAATTTGTTTGTTTACGTTTAATTTACAAGATTCAGTTCCACAATTCCTTGACTTTCAAATTTTCTCTCCCTCCCATCCCCCCCCCCCCCCCCCCATTAAGGCATACAATCAAGTACAGGATCTGCACATACTTTCACATTAGACATTAGTCAGGTTATAAAGAAGGATTGTATTGGATGGAATGAAGAATGGGAAAGAGGAAAGAAAACCAAACAAGAAAAAGATCAGGTAGTTTGCTCTGGATTCAAATTCAGTTCTTTCTAGTTCTTCCTCTGGATGTAGACATCTCTCTCCATCATGAGTCTTTTGGGATTGACTTATATCACTGAATTGCTGAGAAGAGTCCAGTCTATCAAAGTTGGTCATCACACATACATTGTGTCTGTAATTGTGTACAAATTTGTCCTGGTTCTGCTCTTCTCACTCAGCATCAGTTTGTATAAGCCTCACCAGGTAAATATGAAGACCGTCTGCTCTTCGTTTCTTATGGCACAATAGCATTCCATTTCATTCATATACCACAACTTGTTCAGCCATTCCCCAATTGTTGGACATCCCCTTGATTTCCAATTCTTTGCGACCACAAAAAGAGCTGCAATAAATATTTTTGTACATACAGGTCCTCCTCCCACTTCTATGATCTCTTTGGGATACAACCCTAGAAGTGGTATTGCTGGGTTAAAGGGTATGAAATTATTTTAGCCCTTTGGGTATAATTCCATATTGCTCTCCAGAATGACTGAATCAATTCACAACTCCAGTAACAATGCATTAGTGTTCCAATTTTTCCATATCCTCTACAGCATTTATCATTTTCCTGTTTCATCATCTTAGCCAATCTGGCCAGTGAGATGTGATACATCAGTTGTTTTGATTTGCATTTCTCTCATCACTAGGGATTTAGAACACTTTTTCATATGCTTATAGATATCTTTAATTTCATCTTCTGAGGACTGCCTGTTCATATCCTTTGACCATTTATCAGTTGGGGAGTCGCTTGTATTCTTATAGATTTGACTCAATTCTTTGTATATTTTAGAAATGAGGCCTGTATCAGAAACACTGGTTGGAAAAATTCTTTCCCAATTTTCTACTTCCCTCTGAATCTTAGTAACATTGACTTTATTTGTGCAGAAGCTTTTCATTCCATTTTGCATTTTATAATGCTCTCTAACTCTTTTTTTGTCATGAAGTCTTCCCCTCTCCATAGATGGACATTAATTTATGCAAGGCTTTCTAGGTATTAAAGTGGTTGAAGGGATGGGCTTTAAATCAGATTCCAGAATTCCAGTTCAGTCTCTGGCACTTCCAAGCTGCATGTCCCTGGGCAAGTCTTGTTCATGAGTTCAGGGTGCACCCTAAGAAAGTTGGGGTACCACCTGAAAGGATAGGGAATGGATGCCTGGGTTCTATGGTCCTAAAAGAATAAAATCAGAGACAGTCTCCAAGTTAAAGAAAGGCATTTCTTGGGGTGATGCAGCCAATCGGGCCTGCTCCCCATGAGGCAGAACCTCAAAGGGCTCTACTCCACTGGGAGACAGAGCATAGAGGGGAGGCCTTGGTCCGTGTAGGAGGCAAAGGCAGCTATCAGGGGTAGGTGTCTGGTTTAAATACAATTTTCTGGAATGGGGAAAGAGGAGAAGTGAATGGGAGGAGGAAGCAGGGCTCAGAAAGGCTTGGGACCCCAGGGAATCAGTGCCTTAATCATACAGATAAGCACAGGGAATAGGAGAGGGGAGGGGAGGAGCTGCCCTGGCTGTGCTTTGGCAAAGCACACAGCTAAGTCCCTGGAGGGGCTTCAGTGCACAGTCTTCTTTGGTCACTTTTCTGGCTGGTCCCATCCTGAGTCTCATCTCCTGTCTCTCATCCTGTATCCTGCTTCCTCCATTTGCCTCCAGCACTGCCTTCTACCTCATCCTTATAACCTAACTCTGCCTCAGTTTCCCCATCTGTAGAATGGGGCTAATATGGACATCTACCTCCCAGGGTGGAGGTGAAGACAGAATTGAACAATATCTGTAAAATGCTCTGCAAACATTAAATATCTTTGGAAATACTGGTATTTTATGGTGATCATTCTTTGGATCATTAACCTCAGAATAAAGTCAGTTGGTTAAAACTGTGGAGAGCTCAACAGAGAGAGACAGAGGGTTAGAGAGACAGTCCCAGATCTTCCCAAAGGAAACTTGCTCACATTTGTTATTACCATGGAGGAAACACTTTTCCTTCAAACAACTGCATTGCATGTTGTTAAACATACTATTTTACTTGAAATATAGCGGTATTTTCTATTAAACAAGTGTTTTTATTTTTATCTATTTTTTTTTTTTTTTGCTTTTCGGAGGGGGGAAGGTAGGGCAATTGGGGTTAAGTGACTTGCCCAAGGACACATGGCTAGTGTTTGTGTTAAGTGTCTGAGGCTGGATTTGAACTCAGGTCCTCCTGACTCCAGGGCCGGTGCTCTATTCACTGTGCCACCTAGCTGCCTAAATAAGTGTATTTTTAAAAATAGAAATGGGGACATGATAAAAGGCAAATGATTCTCATATGAATGTACTTACTGACCCCCCCCCCCCCCACCAGCCACTGATGGGTGGGGCCCTGGTTAAGCAGATGTTTCCTCATCCCAGGGGATATCATCAAGGTCATCAGACAAGATGCCAAATGAAGCCTCTGGCAATGGTTCCTCGGAGGTGTCAGACAGGACTGAAGACCAGAGCAAGCCCAAGGTGCCAGGCCCTGTGCCAAGCTCTGGAGATACAAGAAGTGGCCAACCACAGGCCCTGCCACAGGGAGTGTCCGAGATGACTGGCAGTGAAGGTCCCCCATTCTGAACATTCTAGCAGATTCCCATTTCTTCTTCCTATTTTGTAACTACATTCAGTAGCGTTTCCCCTACATATGGGGTCAAAGTAATATAAGGTCTATTGCGTATTGCTACAATTGACTGGATTAACTATTCAGACTAAATTACAGACCTTTTTAGTTTGGAGAAAGGGATGTTAGCATGAGGTAGCAAAGGGTTAAGTTTCTATAGAACTGCAAGAACTGCTGAACAAGACTTCTGATAAAAAGTAGCAGGCAGTAGCCTTGGGAAGAAGTTGGGCTCCCAATTCCCAGAGAACCCCTAGACAGTACTGAAAGTCCAGAAGCCTTGGGAAACTCAGGCCCTGTCACTTGTTTTGGGTGTGAGAAGGAAGGTCATTTAAGGAGGGATTGTCCTTTGGGGAACCTTGAGCAGAAGGTTTTCTCCATTCTGGAGTTAGAAGACTAGAAAGGTCAGGGGTTCTTTGAAATGACCCACCCAGAGCCCTTGATAAACTTGAGGATGGGACCAAAGAAAGTTGAATAAGTATTTTTAACTGATACTTGAGCTACCAGGTCTTCAGTGGTCCAGTTGCCTCGAAGGGCTGAACTATCCAAAGACACTCTGCTTATTTCTGGGGTAAAGGGAGCCACCTTTACCATTCCCCTTACTGAAGTGATTGAATTTGAATATGAAAGAACAATGAGTCTAGGTAGACCCCTCTTGATTCTGGGAGCAGGAGTCAATCTGTTAGGAAGGGATTTGATTACCGAATTGTCCTCTCTTCCCATCCAGTAGTACCTGACCCATACACCATCCTGGGAAGAATTCCTGAAGACAGCCAGTGGTTCCATGTTATAGATTTAAAGGATGCATTCTGGGCATGTCCATTAAATCCTGAGAGGAGAGATATGTTGGCCTTTGAGTGGGAAGACCCAGAAACAGGAAGGAAACAACAATATATAGGTGGTGTGTTCTACCTCAAGGATATACTGAGTCTCCTAATTGATTCAGACAAATATCAGTGGCTATTTTGGAAAACCCCTGCTGGGGCTCAAGTGTTGCAATATGTGGATGACTTGTTGACAGCAGGGAGGAAGAGAGAAGAGGTTAGTCAAGCCTCTATTGAATTACTCAATTACTTGGGAAAAGAGGGACTTTGGGTCTCTAAGGAGAAATTACAATTTGTATAGAAGGAAGGTAAGTACATAGAACACCTCTGTAATGGAAATGCAAACTTAAAGATCTTCCCTGCCCCTAGGCTAGAGTGCACCTGGAGCCTGGGGTGGGAGGCTTGTTTTTCATTAGATACTTCTTGATTGGCCAGTGAGTCAATAAGGTTGTTACATTCTCTGAGCCAGGAGAAGGCTATATAAGCCCTGATGTGTAGCTTTGTTTTGGGACTCACTTTGAGAAGTGTTCTGTGATTTGATCTGAATTCTGGGAAGCCGTTGTTGAGAGTCCCCCGGCTTTGAAAAACCCAGAATGTGGAAACCCAGATGTTGACTGGGTATGGATGTAATGGTTGGACAGTTTGGAAATCTGTCTACTTGATGTTTCTGTCTTGATAATTATGCCTGTATATTTTGAGGTTCAGGGTGCTGACCTTTTCTCCTGAACAAGGTAAACGATATATGTCTGACTGATTAAAGTAAGCTTGTTAACCCATTTTGAGTTGCTTTCCTTTAACAAAGCAGATCCAAGAACCTGTGGTAGCTGCAAACCCTGAGGACGCTTGGGGTGCTTGCTGCTACAACCTCCTCAGTGAAGGAAGCAAGAGATTAGACCCTGAGTGAGTGGCAGGAATCCTTCAGACTGAACTTCCAAAAACTAAAAGAGAATTGAACAAATTCCTGGGACTGGTGGGTTATTGCAGGACTTGGATAGTTTCATATGCAATCTTGACAAAAACCCCTGAATCACCACCCACTGTAGGAAGGGCCTAAGTCAGGCCAATGAATGATGGAAAGTCAGCAGAACTTTCATAAATTAAAAGAAGCTTTAGCATCTTCACCAGCTCTGGCCTTACCCTCCCTAGAAAAACTCTTCCACTTATGTATTAACACTGATTAGGGGGTAGCCATAGGGGTTTTGGTACAAATAAGAAAGGTACTGAAAAGACCTGCAGCCTTTCTCTCTAAAGTTTAGTCCAGGGGCCAGAGGATGGCCTACATGCATAGAAGCAGTAGCTGCAGTTGCAATTGTAGTAGAAGAAAGTAGAAAACTCACCTTTGGGGGAAGCCTGATACTTGGTGTATCTCACCAAGTCTGATCCATATTAAGCCAGAAAGTGGGGAGATGGTTAACAGATTCCTGAATCTTGAAGTTTGAGGCATTACTACTGGAAAAGGATTATTTGATGCTGTCCCATGATTCAAATTTAAACCCTGCCTCTTTCCTTACTGCCGCAGACAGGATTTGGTGAAAGAAATGAACAACATTGTTGTTTAGAGAGAGTGGACTTCCAGACAAAATTCCATGAAGATCTTCAGGGAGTCTCCCATACCTGCAGCCAGAAACCTTTTCACAGATGGGTCCTCCTGAGAAGCACAAGGAAAAAGGAAAAATGGATGTGCTATTATTGATGGGGATCAGCTGGTATTAGATGGGGCAGGGGATTGCCAAAGGACTGGTCTGCCCCAACTTGTGAATTGTATGCTCTAACCCAAGCTGTTGGAGGGAAAGTGGGAACATTTTCACAGATTCTAAGTACACCTGTGGTGTATTCCACATATTTGGAAGAATTTGGGAAGAGAGGGGAATGGTGAATAGCAAAGGCAGGGGTTTGGTTCATTCCACTCTATTGATCCAAGTGTTAGAAAACCTACTATTGCCCTGAGACAACCACTCTCATTCATGTTAATGGACATCAACCTGGCCATACCTTTGAGGCTAAAGGAAATAGGCTGGCAGATGAAAAGGCAAGGAGGGCTTGAGATGAAAAATTTGACCAGGAAAATCAGATGATTGTCTTCATTCCTTCCTTCCCTTTGAATATACCACCTCCCTCCTTTTCTAAGGAAGAAGAAGAAGCCCAGGAGTTGGGGGCTCAAAGGGGGGTTCAGGGGAATTGGTTCCTTCCGGATGGACGGGAAGCACTAAGTGAGGACAACATGAGGCAGGTGTTGCAGTCTCTGGGACGCACAGAATTGGTGTGATGCTGCTCGGCCATGGCTTGTGCCCCCGGTGTGTATCCCATCTTCATTGGCTGGGAAGACCATGGAGGAGGGCTGCCTCGTGCGTCCAAGGCCCCCTGGGGGAGGAGGGCTGCCAGGAATCAGGCCTTTCCAGAGTGCCCAGGCTGATTTCAGAGTTGCCTCTGGTCAGTTGCCTCAGACTCTTATTGGTCATAGCTGACCACCTGACCTCATGGGCGGAAGCATGCCCTACAACCCAAGCAACTGCTCCAGCTGTCGGGAACATTCTTATGCGACAGATTCTTCCTAGGTAGGGGTTAGTGGAGCCAATAATTTGGATCAGGGAGCCCATTTTACCTCCAAGCTCCTCCAACTTTTAAGGCAAGCCTAAGATGTTTCTTGGGATCTTTGTACTCCTTGGCATCCTCCGTCTTCCGGCAAAGTAGAGAGAGCGAACCAAGAAATTAAGAGACCCGACTTCCTTGGACCAAATGTTTACCTTTAGCTCTTCTCAGGATTAGAGCAAACCCTGGAGAGATAGTGGTTTGTCCCCTTATGAACTTCTTTTTGGGCATCCATACCCCAGAGGAAAGAGTAGGGAAGGAGGTTGGGATCCCATATTCCACAGCATGGATAGATTTTTAAGGAACTGTGTGCGTTCTTTGGTAAAACACTTAAGAGTGTTGCAGCACACAGGATTCATTGCCCAGACACTGCCTTCTAGGTTTCTCATTCACAGATTTCAACCTGGAGATTGGGTGCTGATCCGGATGTGGAAAGAGGAAAGGCTCACCCCATCTTGGGAAGGACTCTTCCAGATCCTGTTGACTTCAGCACAGAGGTCTGGACCAAAGAACGTGGTTTGACACAGTATCCATGGGTGAAGGGACCAATAACTCCTCCTGCTGAGTAGGTAATCAATCCCCTGGATTCAGGGGGACTGAAGCTGCACCTGTGGTGAAAACTGCCACCCACTGGTTGGATTCATGAGTCCCGAACCTCTGTCCTTATTAGCCCGAGTTCTTATTCTTTTAAGTGTAATAATTCCCTCGCTGCTTGTACTTATACTGGTAATTGGAATCTTTGCTTGTGTCTCCACTTCTGTACGTAATCATGGGAGAGGTCTCCCCATGAAAGAGAGCAGGGCCTCTGGATGGGTGCTAGAGGGCTGAGCGAAGCAGGAATCATGGCCTGAAGGTGCCATCAAACACCACTTCTTGGTCTTTGAAGACTAGTCAGTTAGAGTACAGGTAGGCCATCTGACCTTTCTGACCTCCTGGCTCAGCCCTACCTGGGAACTGCAAGCCCAGCACTGCATTTTTAGGAGACATCTTTATCTCCCTTAGGAAAAGGGCTGCTTCTTACAGCCAGGGAGTCTGCCAGGAGACAAAGGCAGAAGTTACCTAGAAATGTGGGCAATATTGAAAGCAGAAGACCTTAAGGGCCTCAGTGAACCAAGGCCTTTCTGCAGGGGTCCACTAGTCTCTTTCTGCTTCAGTCCTGAGGCCCTCGGGACCACCCTTTTCTTCCATTGACCCTCATGACTAGAACCTCAGGCCCCTGCCTTCTTTTCTACTTCTATTCCTGGTCTCCCATCAGCTGCAGTATCATGGCCATGGCAATAATCCCTCTTCTACCTTGCCCTTGCCCTGGTGCACCCACTTCCAGTCCAAGGCTCCTATTCTAACTGAGCCAAAATGAAAACCCTGGTTCCCTCGGGAGCTCCTCTTCCCTCGTCTGTCCATCAACTCCCATTCTCCCTATTTTGGGACTGAATCCCATCCGCTTCTGAGTAGAAAGACTGTTACAAGAACACTGTGGCAGCAGATTCACCCACATGAGTGAGCCCTATATTTTGAGGTTCTGGTAGCAAATGGACCTGAGTGTCTCCTAAACTAAATTATGATGTGGTGTCCTCGAAAGTCACATGGAAACTTGGGGTGTTTTACACTCTATCAGTGGGTCATACCTTCATGAAAAATACTCTTAAAATTTGGTATTAAGGCCATATGTTCAGAGATTATTGAAGAACATCTTTGGATCAAAATGTCTCTATCCTGGTGTCTGAATACAATCAGTCTGGAGGGGGAGGTGGGGAACCTGCAACCTGCAGGCCACGTGGACCTTCTGGGTCTGAAAGTGTGGCCTTTTGATGGAATCCAAATTATATAAAACAAGTTTCTCAGATTTGGCAATTAAGGTATCGATGCTAAGTTTGCAAGGAGCCCTTTTAGGAGAGGAAGGATGGACATTCAATTGTGTCAAGGGTTAAGGAGTTAGGAGAGGGCAGCAATGTGGCCCAGTGGATAGAGCAGAGGTCTTGTAATCAGCAAGGCTCATGTGCATGAGTTCAAATCTAGCCTCAGACACTTACTACCTATGTGATCCTGAGTCACTTATCTCACTTAGCTCTGCCTTAGTTTATCATTTTTGAAATGAGCATGAGTAGTAAATGGCAAACCATTCCTGTAGTTTTGCTCAGAAAATCTCCAATGAGGTCCAGAAAAGTCAGAAGCAAGTGAAATGATTAAATGATGCCATGTACTGTTTTTAGGCCTGGGGATTCAAACAAAAGAGAAGAAAGACTGTCCTGTCCCCATCGAGATGACACTTTCAATGGAAGACAACAGAAGAAAGGAAGAGATTTTGGGCAAAAGACCCAGGGACAGGCTGGCAAAGTCAGTGAGAAGTTCCAGAGTAGTGCACCAAGGTGCAAGTTGAAGATTTACGTGTCTGGAGTCCATGAGCTCAGCCCATGGTGGGGAGGAGAATGTGGGAGGATGGGGAAGGAAAGAGATGGGCAAGAGCTTGTGCTGAGGACAAGTTAGGGATTCCAGAGATGACGAAAAGCATGGCCTTCCTATTGTGATTATTCACATTCTGAATGAACAGAATGCAATGAAGTGTCATGAATTGGAACACCTGGTGAAAAGAAAAGACTTGTAAATGCTTGGGAATCAGAAAGAATCATTAAAAGGCAACTCTTTTTCATTAGTCAGAAATTCAATAGTAGAAATAAAGGAAGCCACAAGACAAATATACAAATTTAAAAGAAACCATGTTTTAAATGAAATCAAAATGATGAAAAGGGAAAGAGATTTTAATCTACAATGAAGAGAATTACTCTACAATAATCCAACTTCTTAAACAGTGAATCATACCATTCTGCAAGAAATGAAAACATCAAATGCCAAGTGCCTTAGATAAACATATGTTTCCATCTAGCAGATGGGAAATATAGGTGAGCCCTCCTAAGCACCAAAGCATTTGAAGACGTGACCACTTTCTTGTCAGATGGCCATCATTCTGCCTCTTGACTCCCTAACCCTAAACCCATGGTCCTAGAGTTGCAGCAGCACATTGAAATAATTTCTTTTTCACAAACTATCAATGTCTTTCTTATACATTAGTGCAATCTCTAACCCCAGGTGGTACCATTTTACATGTTTAATGAAGAAATGAACCCTCTTTTCCCCAAATAGTTATTCTTATTTCTCTACCATTAAATATTAAAATGAATGTATTCATGAACAAGTGGAAGTAGTCACAAAGCAAAGACAGAAGATGTTTGAGTGTGGGTCATCATACCCAGAGTCATCTCACCCCCTCAGGATAGGACCAGAGAAGTCTTCTTCACTTGGCTGCAAACAGTCTCATACCACTCAGTTGAGGCCAGATTGTGAGGAATCTCTTTTAGAAATCTTTTCATACTTTTCCCTATTTCATACCTTACTATAGAGTTTTAGCAAATTGACTTGATCATTTCTTTGTTGTCTCCTCGGGGACCACTGTTAAGTTGCTTTTTTTCTCCCAGAATGCATAGTACTGACCAAACTCTCACAAACTCTTTACTGAATACTCTTAATGTGTGACTTAGGAAAGAGGAGGAATGACCCAAAACCTCATTTCTCTTCCCCAGATTCTTCTGTGTCACTCATAGAGTACTTATTTTATCCATAATTCCATCAAGAGAAGCATTGTCTAAAAGGCATTTTTCTACCTTTTATTATTTCATCACCATTGTCATTTCAAATGTAAATGTTTTTGTTTATATCCCATTGGGTTCCTAATAACTGCTTGCTAGTGTTGGCTGTGAAGTTCCTAAAGGTTATATGAGCTTTAAGCAAATCTCTTCTTTGGGCTTCAGTTTCCTCTCCTAACTTGAGAGTTGGGCCAGATGAATTCTGGAGTTTCTCTTTCAGCTCTAATTTTGTCATTTTGATGGTTTAGAAGTCGGTGACTTTCAAGGATGTGGTCGTGGACTTCACCCTGGAGGAGTGGGGTCTCTTGGACCCTTCTGAGAAAGAGCTGTACGAGGGGGTCATGCTGGAGAATGTCCAGAACCTGCTCTCCCTGGGTAAAGATCATTTCCTCTATTTTCTTCATCTTGTCAGGCCCGAATTACCACAAGTGGCAGAGAGTGGATCCATATTCTGGTGCATGTCAGCCTCAGAAACTTCACTGAGTACATAGTCTTCTTCCTGCACCAACTCTCCATCCAGTTGGGTCTTGGCTTGTCACCTTTTGAGTTAAATAATTTACTTTCAGTCAGGTGTCTGGCCTTGATGCCATATGTCCTGTTCTAAATTTGAAGGCAGTAGGAAGTTTCTAGAGCAGATGTTCAGGTTCAGGTACTATTATGTTTTCCATACTTCCATGTTATGGAAATGCTTGTTTGATTATGTCAACTGAAAGAAAAATGTATCAAGTAATTTGTCAAACAGGTGGAAATCATTTATTTCAGTAGACTCTGATTTCACATGATCTAAGCACCAATGAAAACCTTTGATGGGCTATAAGCAACATTATAATGGGCCAAATTGAAAGTTTGTCTAATACATGCTTAATGTCCAATATGATCCAAGTGTGGTTTCATGACAATTTATGGAATATGTATTGAAGTATCAGTATCAAATGCCAAAGCATGTCTAAAAAAAGAAAAAGAATAAAAACCCAGGAGTTAGCACAAAAGGATATATTGCCCATTAAAAGATGCTTTAAGAGTTTTAAAAAATCAAATTAGGTAGGGAGGGTTGAAATGGAACAATTATGCCATAGAAATTAATTCTCTTGAAGTTAGGTGGGAATGAGAATGGGTAGACCTGGAACCTTATTCTCATGGGGTTAACAGAAGAGGAAGTAGAATGTCTAAGTAAATCCATTTGAGAAAAACAAATTTAAATAGTCCAAAATGAGTCCACAAAATGAAACAGTCCCGAGGAAAAAGCTCCAACGGCAGAAAGATTTGAAAGGGAATTTTACCAGACATTAAGGAGCAAATAATTTGAATATTAAATCATTTATTTTGGAACAATATGCAAAAAAAGGGCACTACAAACTCTTTTTATAAAATAAATATGATATTTATACCCACACTAGGAAGAATTAAAAAGAGAAGGAAAATAATAGACCAATTTATGAATAAATATAGATGCAAAACTCCTGAATAAAATACTAGCTAGGGAATAATCACAACATATTACAAAGATTGAACCCAATTTGGATTTGTACCGGGAATGGAGGGAGGGATGCATGAACTTACAGAAAATCATTCATATAATTAGTTATATCTAAAGTAATAAAAAATCAAATGGTTATATCACTAGCTGAAGCATAAGCTTTAGATCAAATATATAATTCGTTTCTATTAAAAATCATTGAAAGTAAAGGAATCTATAGATTTTTCCTTAAATTGAACTTTTACAAAGAATTTACCTCAATAAATGAGCTACCTTTACTTGTTTTGGGGATGAAGGCATGAGACTTCTCCCCAAGATCAGGTGTGAAACAGAGATGCCCAGTGTCATGTACACTATTCAATATTGGATGGGAAATACTAAGAATATCAGTAAGAGGAGAAATAGAAGTCATCGAATGGGTAATGAGGTAAGAAAAATCATTTGTTTTGGTAGATGATGTGATGATATAATAGGAAAATCCCAAAGACTCCATCAAAGAGATTATCACAGAAGTTAATCATTTGAGCAAAGTAGGAGGGTAAAATGTAAACCCATATGAATCAGCAGCATTCCTGTTTATAACCAATGAAACCATTCAGGAAGAGAGAGCCCGTTTCACATAACTCTAGATGTTGTATCATTCCTGTGAGTACAACTGGGGAAAACAAGCTCAGGGACTGGTAGGCCCTCTAGAGTTTTCCTTATTTCTTTACTAGGTTTTGCATTTCCATGTCATTTTCATCAGACTGGTCTGGAAGTTTATAAGAGTTCTGACCCAGATGAGTAAATGTGTTGTTGTACAACAAATCTCTGAAAGCTTTCTGTTCTTTTCTGCTGGAAAACTACAAACTCTGTGTAGGCTCAGTTTTCTCCCCAAGATAGCAAGAAGCTGTTCTCCCACAGAGAATCACTCTCACCTGTTGGCATCAAGTATGGGAGCCATCTTGCCTTGTGGCTGCTGCTTTTGTTGACTGTGAATGTTTAGCTTGGAGGGAATGAGTCTCTGATGGTCCAGCACTCTGGGGTGGGCACCTTCTTTGTCACTCCCACAGGCTATCTCTTCTTATAATATTACAGTCTATTTGATGCCAGTATTTGTTCTGAGAGTACACAAAGTTTTCTTAGCATTTAGGTAAGTCATGAGTCACATAAGTCTCAAGTTACCATTGATATTACACATACCTATGTGTATATATCTTTTGATTGATATTTGTATGATCTTTTATTTTCTTTCATATGAATTACTTTATATTCTTGTAGAGTCCTGGTTCACAGTAAATAAGGTGACTAATAATCTTGGGATTTTTCTGGAAAGCCATGGCCTGAGAAGATTTATGTGAAATGGTCCCTGGGAATTCAAGTTGAGAGAAATCCATGAATCTAATATGAAGTTAGATAAAAATCCAAAGAGTGACTCTGAATTCAATGAAACTGAGAAGAGATACAGACAGTCTTGTATTCAAGAGAAACTGCTTGAATGTAATCCATGTGGAAAGGCTTTCACACAAAGCCCCATTATTACTGCATATCAGAGAATCCACATTGGAGAGAAGCCTTTTGAATATAATCAATGTGGAAAGGCATTCACAAACAATGTCAGTCTGGCTGCACATAAGAGAATCCACACTGGAGAGAAACCTTATGCATATAATCAGTGTGGAAAGGCTTTCACAGAAAGGAGAAGTCTTGTTGTACATGAGAGAATCCACACTGGAGAGAAACCTTGTGAATGTAATCACTGGAAAGACTTTCACATACACAAGCAGGCTTGCTGCACATCACAGAATCCACACTGGAGAGAAAAATTTTGAATGTAATCAATGTGAAAAGGCTTTACAATCCAGGAGAAGTCTTAATAAACATCTGAAAATCCACACTGGAGAGAAGCCTTATGAATGTAATCAATGTGGAAAGATGTTCACACAGAGATACAATCTTGATAAACATCAGAGAATCCACACTAGAGTGAAATCTTTTGAATGTATTTAATGTGGAAAGACTTTCAAACAGAGGGGCAATCTTGGGCCCATCAGAGAATCCACACTGAAAAGAAACCTATTGAATATAATGAAAGTTAAAGAGTTTCACACAGGTACTGTCTTGCTGAACATGAGAGAAGCCACACTGGAGGGAAACCTCATCAATGTAGTCGCTGTGGAAAGGCTTCCACACACAGTAGCAATCTTGCTGTACATTAGAGAAGCCACACTGGAGGGAAGCCTTTTGAATGTAATATGTGTGGAAATACTTTATCATTCAGGAGCACTCTTGTTGGCCATCACAGAATCCACACTGGAGAGAAACCTTATCAATGTAATCAATGTGGAAGGTATTTCACATGGAGGTGCAATCTTTTTTTTTTAAGCAATGGGGGTTAAGTAACTTGCTCAAGGTTACACGGCCAGTTATTTCTGGGTGTGGTGCTGAGTATCTGAGCCCAGATTTGATCCAGGTCATCCCAACACTGGGGCCGGTGCTCTTACTCGCTGAGCCACCTGGCCGCCCCTAAGCAATTGGGGTTAAGTAACTTGCTCAAGGTTACACGGCCAGGTGTTTCTGGGTGGGTGCTAAGTGTCTGAGCCCGGGATTCGATCTCCAGGTCTTCTCAACACTGGAGCCGGTGCTCTTACTCGCTGTGCTACCTGGCTGCCCCAAGGAGGTGCAATCTTTATAAACATCAGAGAATCCACATTGGAGAGAATCCTTATGAATGTAATCAATGTGGAAATTCTTTTAGATACACCTCTAGTCTTTCTTCTCATCAGGAAATCATCACTGGAGAGACCAGACCTATTGAATATGGTCAGTGTGTAAAGTCTTTCACACAGAGTTTCAGAAATCTTAGATATCAAAAAATTGATACTAAGATCAAATATTAAATCACTATGGAAATCCTGGCTATTTTTTTAGATATTATTTCTTCATCATCAGTATCATAGTGAAGTCATTTGGCTAAAACATGGATAATTCAACTGAGAAAGAAATAGGGAGGCAGAAAGAAAAAGAGTCACAGTCACAGACAGGGAATCCCAGATCTTACCCAAGGCAAATTTGCTTTCATTTCTTAATACCACAGAGGGAACCCATTATCTTACAACAATTGTAGTGTATATTGTAAAACATGCTATTTAAAATGACATATATTGGGGGAGGAGCCATGGTGGTGACCTAGAAGCAGGAAAAATCCATGAGCTCCCCCACAACCACCTCAAACACTTATAAAATATGACTTAAAACAAATTTTAGAGCTACAGAACCCACAAAGTGACAGAGAGAAACAAATCTCCCCCTGAAGGCAGCCTGGAAGACCAACAGGAAGGGTCTATTGCAGTGTGCTGGGAACAGAGTACAACCCTGTGAGCCTTTTTGGAAGGTAGAAGGTAGAACCACTGTTTTGGCATGAGGGCAGCCCCAAACAGCTTAGGCCAGAGCAGTCTTCAGGAGAGTGCATCACCAGCAGCTGTGGCAGTTTCCAGATTTATCAACCCATAAATGCCAAAGAGCAAGTAAAAGGTCAGTGTGGAACTTTGTTGGAACTGTGGGGGACAGCAGAGTGTGGTCTGACCCCTGCCCCTGTGGTGAGACGTGGTGGAGCCATGGCAGCTGTGCTGCCTCATGAGGGAACAAATGACCATTCAGAGGATAATCCCTGTTGCTTTAACCTGCTTGGATCTGGATCACTGTCTTGGGTGTAGGTCCTGGAGTGTGTGGCCAGTGGGCCAGAGCTTGTGGGGGCTGCAGAGAGAGCATCAAACTAATAGCTACGGCAGCTGTGAAAACCGCAGCAATTTGGGACAAAGCTCTCCTCTCCAGAAGCAGAGTTCTACCATGGCAAAAACTCCCAAGTAATTGACAGGCAACATGAGCAAACAGAGGAGGCAAAGCAGTCAAACCTTAGATTCCTTTTTTGGGAACAAAAAGCATCAAAGCACACCGCAGGAGGAAGACCACAAAGTCAGAACTCACTCCTGCATCCAAAGCTCCCAAGAAGAATATGAATTGGTCACAGGCCATGGAGAAGCTCAAGAACGATTTGGAAAATCAAGTAACAGATGAGGAGGAAAAATTGGGAAGAGAAATGAGAACGATGCAAGAAAATCAGGAAAAGGAAGTCACCAACCTGACTGAAGAAAATAACAACTTGAAAAACAGGCTGACTCAAATGGCAAACTTGGGCAGCTGGATTCAGAGCGGTCCTGATTCCAAAGACAGAACTCTTCCCCACCTCTCCCTGCTCCAGAGGAGGGAGGTGGGGGGAGGGCAGACAGTTGCAGGGCTGTGGAGGCCAGGGTTTGGGAGGAAGGGAAATGGGGCTGCAACTGAGATCCAGACTTACTTTCTCTGCCAAAGGCTCCCAGTTCTTTGATGTCTTCTGGGTCTGGCTAGAGGCTGAATAAAGACAAAGAGTGACACCTCTCTGGAATCTGTCCTCCAACCTTCCGTAACTCCCAATATTTTTATCTCTTCTCCCTCCACCCCTTTGCTTTCCTAGACTGGCCAGGTTAATTTAGGTTCCACCCTGCCCTGCCTCCTCCCAGCCCAGGTGGGTGGGCCTGAGGTTGTGGGATGGCAAAATGTCCACAGCTCCCTTTACCCAGCCTGGGTTAGTTAGGTGGCCTGGGGTCAGAGCTGTCGCCCCTCCTACCAAAATGCAGAGATGAGTCCAAGCAAAGACCCCTCCTTCCTTTGAGCTGGGGGAACCCATTCCAGACAGGCCCCAGACAGAATCAGATTTAGGGCTCCCAGAGATCTTAGTTACTCTTCTATACCAGAGGGGAGGACCCAAAAGTCCCTAGCATGCTCCTCTCCCCACTTACCCAGGCTCCTTTCTGCGTAACAAAACAATAATTAGCATCTTTCACCTTCATACTCCACTTAAAGTTTTCTCAATCAGCTTTTCACCAAACCTGAGCCCTAGGCTATCAGAAGAGCTGCCTGGGGAGGGGCTCTGCCTGGCTCTAGTCTCTCCCCATTCCAGCCCAGCCCCAATGTCATTTTTCTGAAGTGCAGGGTACATGGGAGGTTTTTGCTTGAAATTCATATATGTGTTAGTCCTAATCATTTTCTACAGCAAGCTTTTAGGGATCACCATATGCAAGGAGGTAACAACACCACTAATCTGTTAGCTTTAGCTGCAGAGGGAGGCAATAAGAAATATCCTTTAGACTCTCTGTGGCCTGGTGGAGACCCTAATTCTGCGCTGGCCCCTTCCTGAGGGCCTGCCTGACTGTCTTCAGTGGGAAGTTAGCTTCTCTCTGTTATTTTGTGGGTTCTGTAGCTCCAAAGTTTGTTTAGAGTCAATTTTTACATGAATTGGATGGAGGAGGTATTGCAGGAGACATACAGAAGTCCTGTTTCTATGCCACCATCTTGACTCTGCCCCCAATGTTAATTTTCTTAATGATTATTTTAACCTGCTTTGTGACACATTAGATGAGGTGTTATGCTTGAAACCACAAGACCTGAACTCCAATTCCATCTCTGGCACTTAATGGCTGTATGTCCCTAGGTAAGTCATGTCACCTAATCCTAACTGAGCTTCCCCATCTGCAGAATTGGAACAAGAAGGGGATGTAGCTCCCAGACCTGAGGTGCAGATTAAATTGAGCAGTATTTGTAAAAAGCTTCACAAGTATTAAATAACTATGGAAATACTGGCAAATTTTTTAGATGATCATTTCTTGGATCATTCATCTCACAGTAAAGTCAGTTGGTTAAAACGCATGGACAGTTTAGTCACATTTCTTTTAATTCCCTTGATATTCAGAACAGAGTAGGGGAAGCCATTTCTTCCAATGGATAGCACAGAGGTTTAGATTCAGGGAGATCTTGAGTTCCAATCCTGACTCAGATGAGCAAGGAACAACCCCTCTGCTTCACTTTGTTCATCTCTAAAATGAGGAGGTAGGAGGCAGTGGCTTTGATGGGCCCTTCCAAGTCTAACTCTGTCTTCCCATCAAAAGTACATTTCTATGTCTCCTTCCTGCAGCCTCTTCCTATATTCCACAAGGAGGCCTTGCAGGCCCAAATCTGCAGCTAAATCAGAATCCTTAGAAGTAAAGAGTTTGGGAACCTGACAAGATCAAGTATGTCATGCAGAAAGAAAGCCAAAGAGAGTACCCTTGTGTTCAGTTATTCCAAAGACCTCCCTTCCACTGCCCATGCTTACTAAGCTCTGCAAAATGTGGGATACAGTGCAAGGGAGTCTGGTGGAAAATAGATACGGTACCCCTGTAGACCAAGATTAATTCCTGATGAATACATGACTTAGAAATGTCACTGCAAAGGAGTTAGAGGGACCTTGAGGAAAATCCATTAATGTGTATTGGAAGAGTGGATCTCCACACTCAGGATGGAAAGGATCACAAAGAACTTAAGGGAGTAATTTCCATCCCACTTAATATTCTCAGTGAACAATGTGTTTCCCTCACCGAGGCCTCATGACAAACATCTATGAAGGAGAGACACTGAATTTATACAAGCATATAAGGAATGCCTGCAATAGCCATGATCCAAAGCTATGAACAGCCAATTTTCCCTTTTTTTTTGGAGGGGGGAGGACAGGGCAATTGGGGTTAAATGACTTGCCCAAGGTCACATGGCTAGTGTTAAGTATCTGAGGCCGCATTTGAACTCAGGTCCTCCTGACTCCAGGGCTGGTGCTCTATTCACTGAACCACCTAGCCACCGCAGAACAGTGAATTTCCAAAGGAAGAAATGCCAGTTATCAGTGATTATAAGAAAAAACTCTACATCTATAATCAATAAGCCAAATTACTACTAATGAGATTTTGAGCTGGGTAAAGGTGGTAAGAAAATGAACATCAGAAATATTGTAATTGGAATTGTTTTCTTTAATTATGTACTTGCCACAAGAGCTTTGTATTTTTTTCTTTTTTTCCTGTCACAGAGGGGAGATCGCTGGAGGAAGAAATAAATGCAATTTTTTTTTAAAGTCTGAGCAAAAATAATCCAAATCAATAATTAGTTAAATGCAAATTAAATCAACTCTCAGGCTCCACTAAACCCCCATCCAAGTGCAAAAAGAAAAGGAAAGATATTCGAAGTGGAGGAAGAGAAAACAGATACATCAGTTTCCTGGTGAAGCTGTGACGTTCTCCCCAAATCACAAAATCATTGACTCAGTGACACCACTAGAGGGCGTATACTTTTCAAGATAGCAAAGGAACCCAAGTGTACAAAGATACTGAGACCAGCTCCTTTTGGTATGTCCAAGACCTAGAAAGTAAGAGGTGATGTCCTACAATTAATGAGGCAAAAACTGAACAAGTTCTGGTGTGTGAATGTTATGGATCAACAACATGCCATGAAACCCAGGCAATTTCAGTGCAATCTGGGACGGTCGGACGGGCCAATGAAGACTCCAGGGAGTATTTGCTAATGATACAGCATGAGGAAGGCCAGCAACTTGGCAAGACTTCCCATTTCTTATCATCGTAATGACTAACCAGTATATCAGAGAAGTATGGAGGTCTGTGCAACCTGCCTTCTTACCTGGGTGTGATGGGTAGAAGATGTGGAATAAAAAACACTTTTGAGAAATGGACAGTGTGGAAATTTGGGTTCCTTAGCTATGTGCTTTCAGTACAAATATTTTGGTGGTTTGGGTTTTTTTCCCTAATTTTGGGTAGTGGAAGGGGCACAAATAATAGGATGGTGTTACCCCTGATCCTCTGTACCTCAAAATAATAAGGAAATTGATGTAATAATACATGGAATAGAACAGAAAGAAGGGGGACAGCTAGGTGATGCAGTGAATAGAGCACCTGCCCTGGAGTCAGAAGGACCTGAGTTCAAATTCAGCTTCAGACACTTAAAATTTACTAGCTGTGTGACTTTGGGCATGTCACTTAACCCCAATTGCCCTGCCCCCTCCAAAAAAAAAAAGATTAAAAAAAGAACAGAAAGAAGTCTTTAAAAGTATTAGTTTGAATTCATTATTACTCCAAGATAAATTCAAGCTAACCACATTTGTTTCATTCTCTTTTTCTATTTTATGGTGTATATAAAATGTTCATTTTATTTCATGGTTGTGATTTTCAAATTTAAAAAATCAAATATCAATCGATTGTTTCCTCTTTGCCATATCTACAATTTTGGAGACATGACAGCAAATGGTAAAATTATTTTCACATGACCTTCTCTTTCAATTAGTGCTTTGGAGTATGTTTTCATGTGTCATTTATGGCTGTGAGAACTTTGGAAAGCTTCCTGTCTGTTCAGCACTCATCTATTGACATTGGTTCCTTGGTACACATGGATGTCAGTTCTCTCCATAACATGGATATAAATGACTTTTTCAGGTCATTTATTATGTAATATTTGATACGTTCTTCATGCTACATTTTTCTCTTCTAATTTTGGCTATATTTATTTTATTAAAACATTTAATTTTTATGTAGTTAGAACTTTATTGGGGCAGCCAGGTAGCACATCGAGTAAGAGCACCGGCTCCAGTGTCGGGATGACCCGGGGATCGAATCTGGGCTCAGACACTTAGCACCCACCCAGAAACACCTGGCCGTGTAACCTTGAGCAAGTTACTTAACCCCAATTGCTTAGGGGCGGCCAGGTGGCTCAGCGAGTAAGAGCACCAGCTTCAGTGTCGGGATGACCTGGGGATCAAATCCAGGCTCAGATACTCAGCACCACACCCAGAAATAACTGGCCGTATAACTTAACCCCGAAACTTTATTTTTTTTTTAGCTAGATCTTAGATTAAGAATTCTCCTAGGCACAGTTGTGAAATTAGCTGAGCACTTACTTGAATTTTTAAAGAAATATTTTTTTCATCAGGACAAATTTTATGTGCTTCTCCCTCTCACTTCAAATTGAGAAAGAAAACAAAATAAAATCCCCATTGTAAATCTGTATAAGGGCAACATTCTTCTGTTGTCTGTCCAAAAAATGTACTTGTAGAAGTTCTAGATAGTGTTAAGAAATATGTCTATTGAGTAATTCCCCTTCAGGAGACACCATAAGTCTTTTTGGTTTAGTCTCTGGGGCATCCTGTTCAGATCTACTTTGTTTTCCTTATCTTTATGTGAGACTTAATCCAGAATTGATAGGACTATTAAAGTATTGTTACTTTATGGTCCTGATTCTGCTTATACTTCTATTACAGTCTTCTTTATAAATGGCTCTCTGTGGATTCATGAGAATGATGTCTTTTCCTTACTTATCCCTTCCTATGTTTTTAATGATTGTTTTTGCTGAGTCTGACAGCCAGATTAGAATGGCACTTTTTTGGTTTCCTCTAAGAAATAGCACAGACCATTATTTTTATTCTGTGTCTTCTTTAAATACCTTAAATGTATTTAATGTAAAAAAGAGACACAGGGTTTTATTTTCTTATATATCACACATTGTTTTTTGTTTGCTTTTTTTTTTTTAACTTTCACTTAAAGTCATGAGTTAGGTTTCCATCTCTCCCATCCTCTCAGGTTCAACCGTTTCCTAGATTCAGATTTTTCTTGTTGATTCCTTTTTTTTTATTCTTCTCTAAGTATTTCATTCTTCCTTTTCCCCTCAGTTAATTGTCCAATAGAATCCCTTTTCCTGTTTCCCCTCCAAATTATTTCTTTTTTTAAAAAATTTCACTTCCTATGCCTTTCCCTTGCACACATTCCCCTTATGTTTCTCCTTTCTTTTGTCTCTCTAACTCTGCCCCCTTACCTTGGCCTTCCTGATGCTCACACCTAGTTCATCCTTCTTTATTTTCAGTATTTCCTAAGACATGAACTCTTTCTCAGTCTGTGTCCTGGCTTCCCTCTTCTAAAGAGGTTCTGCTGTTGCCTTGGAGATCATTCTCAGAGAGGATTCTGGGAAGGTGGCAGAGTAGGTCAGAACTTTTCATACTCTCCAGATTTTCCTCCACCAATGAGCTAAATAGTGCCTTAGGGAGCTGGAGTCTGACCTCATTGACCCCTCCTGAAGACGACCCCCCAACTCCTCCTCTAGAACACCCCTAGATTCCTCCTACAACCTTTCTGTGTATCAGACCCCATCTTGTCTCAATGTGGGGTGAGAGAACCATAGAAAGACCTAGCTCAGACTTATTCTGTGTCAGATGATTCTGGCCTGCATGCCCAATGCAAGTGTCACAGATACTAAGGTTCCTTATGAGTCTACCCATTATGGCTAACTTTGATTTTTGCTTTTTGGAGGGGCTATGGGGTTAAATGACTTGCCCAAGGTCACACAGCTCATTCTTGTGTTGTGTCTGAGGCTGGATTTGAACTTAGGTCCTCCTGACTATGGGGCTGGTGCTCTATTCACTGTGCCACCTATCTCTTACTATCTCTTCTTCTAGGGATGTGTTGATAATATATAGGAATGCTATTGATTTATATGGGTTTAATTTACATCCTAATGATTTTTTAAAATCATTAAACACTTCAATGAACTTTCTAGTTGGGTCTTTAGACTTTTTCCAAGCATATCACCATATCATCTGCCCCCTCAAAAAGTTAAATTTCATGACCTTGTTCTCTATTCTGATTCCTTCCATTTCTATTATTGCTGTTACTAGGATTTCCAATACAATATTGAAATAACATTGGTGACAGAAGGTATCCTTGTTGAACATTTGTTCTTCCTAGGAAGGTTTCTACCTTATCCACATTACAAATAATGCTTACTGATGGTTGTAGGCACATTTTAAATATCAATTTAAGGAAAAATCTATTTCTATTTTTACTTTCGATCTTTTTAAGAGAAATGAGTCTTGTATTTTTTCACAAGTTTTTTCTATACCTTTTAATATAATCATAGGGTTTCTGTTATGTTTATTGTTTATATAATCAATGATATGAGCAATTTTCCTTACATTAGTAATATATCATGGTAATTTCCTAGGTAGTATTTTATTCAGGATTTTTGCATCCATATCCATTAATGAAATTGGTCTCTAATTTTTTTCTTTTTACCTTTTTTACCCTTCCACGTTTATGGATAATTACCATATTTGTTTTATAAAAGGAATTTGGTAGTTCCCCTTCTTTGCCTATAATTCCAAATCATTTCTTTATTTAATACTGGAATTAGATGACCTGTAAATATTTGATAGAATTCCCTGGTAAATCTGTCTGATCCAGGTCCTCTTTCCTTAAGAAACTCAATCATGGCCAGTTCAATTTCTTTCTCTAAGAAAGGATTATTTAGGTATTTTATTTCCTCTTCTGTTAAGCCTATGAGAATAACATTCCAGCATGACCAGACCTCTATTTCACCAGTTGCCTCATCTCAGTTCTTCCTTTCAGGAATTGTTTGGATATAATAACTACTCCATTTTACTCTCCCTATCCAGCTTTATTCTTAGAATCAACCCTGTCATAGTCAGCTAAGTTTAAGCTTCTCCTTCAAACTACCCAAGTAATGACATTTTTAAAGAGTAATGATCACATTTTCACATTTAAAAAGTAAGTAGCTTGACCTAATTCAGTCCCTCATAACTGGTCTTTAATGGTTACTTTATGTTTTCCCTGGATCTTCTATGTCCAATTTTCCCATTGTTTTTTAATCTTTCGTCATAGAGAACTGAATGTTGTCCAGTTTGTTACATGTCTTTTTTTCTTCCATTTGGGATTACATTTAGACTTGCTGGGCAAGTTATATTTGGTCAGAACCCAGCTCCCTTGCTCTATAAAACATGTGAAAATGTTATCACTCTTTACAAATGTCATTTCTTGGGCAGTTTAAAGGAAAAACTTAAGCTTATTTGTTGATGGTGGCTTGATTTAAAAAAAAATTTGGGTAGGGAGAGGTCAATTGGAGCAGTTATTATATACAAACAAGTCCTGAAAGGAAGGACTGAGATGAGGAAACAGGTGGGAATGGACAGCTAGTCATGCTGGAATGTTATTCTCAAAGGCTTAACAAAAGAGGAAATAAAATACCTAAAACTTCCTTTTTAAAAATAAATTGAACTGATCACGATTGAGTTTCTTAAGGAAAAAGGACCAGGATCAGACAGATTTACAAGGGAATTCTACCAAACATTTACAGGTCAACTAATTTCATTTCTAAAAGGACAAAATAATTTGGAATAATAGACAAAGAAGGGGTACTATCAAATTCCATCAATAAAACAAAATTTGATACTTAAACCTGGAAGAGCAAAAAAGAGAAAGAAAATTAGAGACCAATTTCAGTAATGGATATGGACGGATGCAAAAATCCTAAATATAATACCAGCTAGGAAATTACCATGATATATTAGTAACAGAAGGAAAATTATTCATATAACTGATTATACCAATAATAAAAGCAATAAAACCCATATGATTATATCAAAAGGTAGAGGAAAAACATATGAAAATTTCATCACTCATTTGTATTAAAAAAGCTTGGAAGTAAAAGTAGAAATGGATTTTTTTTCCCTTAAACTGATTTTTAAACATGCCTAAAACCATCAGCAAACATAATTTGTCATGTGGGTAAGGTAGAAGCTTTCCCTGGAAGAACAAGTGTTCAGCAAGTATGCTCATTGTCACCAATATTATTCAATATTGTATTGGAAATCCTAGCAACAGCAATAACAGAAATGGAAGGAATCAGAAGAGAGAATGAGGTAATAAAATTTAACTTTGGGCGGGGAGGGGCAGATGATATGGTGATATGTTTGGAAAAAGTCCAAAGACTCCACTGCAAAGTTCATAGAAGCAGTTAATGATTTTAACAAATCATTTGGATGTAAATTAAACCCATATAAATCAAGAGTATTCCTATATATTATCAACACATCCCTAGAAGAAGAGATAATAAGAGATTTCCAATTAAAAATAACTCTAGACATTAAAAAAAAAACTCATGGTAGTACAGTTTCCAAAACAAACCCAGGAGGTACATGAATATTAAAAAAAATCTTAGAATAAAATCAGATTTAAATAAATAGAGAAATATTCATTGTTCATGAGTAGGAAGAACAGATAAAATAAAAATTACAGTTTTACTTAAACCAATACATAGGTTCAATGGCATGCCAATTAAATAACCAAGAACTTATTTTACTGAGCTAGAAAAAATAATAACAAAATTCATTTGGAAAGCCCAAAGGTTAAAAATATCAAAGTAACTCATGGAAAACAAATGTAAGGGAAGGAGGTCTTGCAGTACCAGATCTTACACTCTTATTATAAGGCAGCAATTATCAAAACCATCTGGTGCTGCCTAAGAAATGGAAGAGTAACTCCATGGAACTTGGTAGCAAAACCGAGCTTCTCCTACACACCCTTGCCAGTTCCTTCCCAGGTTTTATTATTATTCCTTGTAAACATCTTTCTAAATCTCTACTTTCTGCCCTCTGTTGTGTTGGTTCCCAGTTTTCACAGGGTCCAGTGATTTTAGCCCATTCCCTTGCCAGAGAGGAATAAGGTAAATCCTCCCACCCTGGGATATTCATTTCTTCCTCTAAAGTCCTGCCTCTAAATAGAGATATGATACCTTGTGATCCTGATTGTGTGTAAGGGCAAGCACAGAAGTAGTTCACACCTTGTTTCAGCTATTGAATTAACACCTTGTTTCAGTCTGTTAAGAAACAGAACTTGTGAACTCCACAACTTGTGAACCCTAGAACTTGTGAACTCCTGGGGAGGAGCTGACTATATAAGAAGAGCCCCAGGGCTAGAGACAGCAGGAACTGAAAAGAAGACTCTTGTGGTGGGAGAGTCAAGAAGGAGAAAACTTGTGGTATCCCAGCATTCTGTTTGTCTACTCTGTCTGTGTTGATGTTTATTTGTGAGACTTTGCACAGGTGCTCTGGGATTTTATTAGAAGCCTGGAAAGAGGATTTTCTGGTTGTATGTGTACAGAAGTCCTGGAGGAGGGTTTTGGAGGTCCTGGGACTTTACTGATGGTTTATGCTGACTTCATGGACCTTGTTTATTTGATTATTTGTGTTGAGTTCTCAGACCTTGATGGTGGGTCTGAATTGATTTCACAGGGAGATAGTAAACTGATGATGGTGCTGGCAATACGCATCATTATTCTTGTGGCTCTCTTAAGCTTTGTTTTCCCAGAAACAGGAACTGTGAAGGACTTGAGGTGGACTGGACACTGTGAGCTTCAATATCGAATGAAAACTGGATGAGGAACTGGACAAGTAGGTGGACAAGGAACTGGGAGCTGCCTGCCTTTGAATTCAGGTGACCGTTGGAGCTGGGACCATGGAGGAGGAACCATGGAAGCTGAGAGCCAGCCTCGAGTCAAGCTGAAACACTTTACTTGGATACTGTGTACTGATTGAGAAGACTGTGATTTACTTGAGACCAAGGGGTGGATGGCCTGTGTGGTTTCCACTACCTCTTAAGAGGGTACTGAGTAGTGACTAATGACTGAGTAGTGACTGATGATTGAATAGTGACTGATTTGTAACTTAGTGTGACACATGAGTGGAGAACTTTGATTATTGTATTTTGTGACCTTTAAGGAGGCAAGCCTCCTTAAGGATGACTCAATGAGTTGATTGAATGATTGAGTTATTAAGTGATTGATTGACTAAATGATTATACTTTGTTGAAAACTTTGTGACTACTGTGGTGAAAACTATGTGGCCATTTTCTGTGATAAGTTGTAACATTGTGAATGTTGTACTTTGATTTACTGTGAATGTTTTGCTCTTATTTGTTATGGAATAGAGTGTTCACTATACTGTGTAATAAGAATTTAAAAGCTGTTCACAGTAGCATTCTTCTACAAAGCTGCTCGTGCATGGCATTACATTATGATGTCAAATGTAGTGCCAATGCAATGTTTACATAACCAGGAATGACTGAATATGCCAACATAGTTCTGAATCACAAAATGTAACAGACTCTTCATATAGAAGGGAGAAGCAAAGCATTTATTCAGACACCAGAAAGCCAAATTCATCATAGAAACAAAAAAAGTTAGTGCATCATAACAATGCAGGGGGCACTGCCTTCCCCAAACTTTCCGACAAACACTCACAATCCTACCTGTCTTCTTGCCTGAGTCCTTTCTCTCCTACAGCACTAAATTATCTTGTCTCTTCTCCACCTTTCCTGCCCCACCCTTCAGCAAACTCCTCCCACCACAGGCATGTTATTACATGCAGCCTATTCAAGAGCAGGGAAGATCTTTAAATTCCCTTATCATTACACAATCCTGATTCAGGTGCTCCCTAGCTCTAGGATTCTGGGCGACCAACAACCCCTCTGTGCTTCACTTTACTCATCTCTAAAATGAGGAGATTGGAGGCAGTGGCTTTGATGGGCCTTTCCAAGTCTAACTTTGTCTTCCCCTCAAGAGTACATTTCTCTGTCTCCTTCCTGCAGCCTCTTCCTAGATTCCATAAGGAGGCCTTGCAGGCCCAAATCTGCAGCTAAATCAGACTCCTTAGAAATAAAGTGCTTGAAAACTTGACAAGATCAACTAAGTCATGTAGAAAGGAAGAGGAGGAGAGTAACCTTGTGTTCAGTTACTCCAAAGACCTCCCTTACACTGCTGATGCTTGCCAAGCTCTGCAAAATGTTGGATACAGTGCAAAGGAGTCTGGCAGAAAATAGATAGGGTTCCCACTGTACACCAAGATTAACTTCTGATGAATACATAACTTAGAAATGTCACTGCAAAGGAGTGAGAGGAACCTTGAGGAAATCCAGTATTGGGTAATAGAAGAGCTGATCTTCACACTCAGGATGGAAAGGATCACAAAGAACTTAAGGGGGCAATTTTCATCCCACATAAAACCCACAGTGCATAATGAAGTTCCCCTCACAGAGGCCTCATGTCCAACATCTATGAAGGACAAATACTGTGTTCACACAAGCATATAAAGAATGACTACTATGGACGTGTTACAAAGCTGTGAATAGCCAATTTTCAAGGGATAAAATTTCAGTTACCAATGATTATAAGAAGAAAAACTAAGCCAATTGCTAATAATTAGAAAGATTTTCAGCTGCATAAAGGCAGTAAGAAAATGAGCATCAGAAATATTGTCATTGTTTTCATTAATTATGTATTTGTTACAAGAGCTTTGTATATTTTTTTTCCTGTCATAGAGGGGAGATCACTGGAGGAGGAAATAAATGCAAATTTTTTAAGAACCTGAGCAAAAATATTCCAAATCAATAATTATTTAACTGCAAATTAAATCAATATTCAGGCTCCACTTGACCCCATCCAAGTGAAAAAATGAGAAGAAAAGATATTAGAAGTGTAGGAAGAGAAAACAGATTCATCAGTTTCCTGGTGAAGCTGTGAAGTTCTCTCCCAAATCACAAAAACATTGACTCAGTGACACCACTAGAGGGCGTATACTTTTCAAAATAGCAAAGGAACCCAAGTGTACAAAGATATTGGTACCAGCTCCTTTTGGTAGGTCCAAGACCTAGAAAGTAAGAGGTGATGTCCTACAATTAATGAGGCAAAAACTGAACAAATCCTGGTGTGTGAATGTTACGGATCAACAACATGCCATGAAACTCAGGCGATTTCAGTGAAACCTGGAACAGTCGGATGGGCCAGTGCAGACTCCAGGGAGTGTTCCATAACATA
>NW_027186289.1:1343363-1347245 GCF_028583685.1 Petaurus breviceps papuanus | reverse complement strand
AGGAAGAAAGGGAGGGAAGGAGGGAGGGAGGGAGGGAGGGAGGGAGGGAGGGAGGGAAGGAAGGAAGGAAGGAAGGAAGGAAGGAAGGAAGGAAGGAAGGAAGGAAGGAAGGAAGGAAGGAAGGATAGAAAGAAGCATTATCTCACTCTAACTGAAGACCTGGAAAGGCCTTAGTCTAAAAACCAGGGCCATCTTCAGTCATCCTGATGAATATCTGACCCCTGGACCCAGATGGCTCTGGAGGAGAAAGTGAGGCTGGTGACCTTACACAGCCCTCCCTCCCTCAAAGTCAACTCTAAGTCACGCTGTCATTTCCCTGATATCATGGTCCTCTTAGAAAAGGAAGGCAAACACAACAAATGCAAAAGGCTCTTTTGGACATTCAGGTTCCTTCATCACTCCCCCTCCCCCCTTCCCAGTCTTCTTACCCCTCACTTACCCTCTAAACTCTACTGGTGCCTCCAGGCATCTCTCTGGCTGTCCCTCCAGGCCTGGAGCCCTCTCTGACCTCTCTGGTGTCCTTCATGTCCTTGCTAATGTCCTACCTTCTGCACAAAGCCTTGTCCTCTCCACTTAATTCTGCTGCCTTCCCTCTCTTCATTCTCTCATGTATTTATCCTGCATCTGCACGGATGGTGAAATGATTGTGGGGGGTGTGGGGAGGGTCCAGTAGGAACAGCAGGGGTCTGAAGTCAGGTGACCTGGTTCACTTTACACTTCTGACATGTAATTCCTATATGATATTGGACACATCACTCATCCTCCCTGGGCCTCATAGTAAGGAGTAAAATGACCTCTGAAATACTTCCTGGTTCTCCATTGGATCCTTGGAAAGAAACTCAATTCACAGCAAGGCTCAGTTAGAACACCTGTCATTGGAATGGGGTACAGTGCTCAGAGGGGTGAGGCAGGGAGGCCCAGCTCTGAAAATCCAGGGAGATGCTGCATCACTTCCAGAGAACATTCGCCAGAAGCTTCATAGGGCATTTTGGTTTGACTGTCTTTCAGATGTCCCCAGGATGGGGAAACATCTGATTACCTGAGGCTATCTTCCCTGATGAAAAGGGGTCCAGGGGATCAGTAATTACGTAGCCATAAATACGGATGATATATGTGGTGATCGTATGAATTTGATTATTTATCCACTTCCATTTTTAAGACAAACATCCCACTTCCATGAAAAATGTCAGACATTTTTCAAAACTTTGAATGCAATTCCAATGGTAAGTTAGCAAAAGGAAGATGTTCATGTATGTGGTTAACTCAGACTCTGCAATGACAGAAGAGACTTATGCTTGCTCATACTTGTAGCTTTCTATGGGGTTGTTACTTTTACCCAATGATAGTTATTCTTGTTTGAGGAATTTTTATTTATTTGTTTACTTACTTATTTTCACCACTTTCAAAGTTTATACCTATGGGCAAAACACCAGAGAAAAATGGGATATGTTCTAAAGCCCAGAAACAAGTCATGGAAGGACTCAAAAAGGAGTTTAAAAATCATATAAAAGAGGTAGAAGAAAAAGTGGAATGATATAAAATGATAAAGCTATTCACTCTCCCAGTACAGCCCCAAGGACATAAGGTCTGACCATGTCACCCCCTTGGCCCCTCAAGTAACTGCAGCTGCCCCCTCCTGTTTCCAGGGGCAAGTACAAGATTGTCTGCTTTGTGGCCCTCTGCCACCTTTCCAGTCTTCTCACACCCTTCTCCCCCACATTTCCTCCTCCTGCAGGTTGCACTCACAAGACCCTCCAGCTCACTGCTCTGACCACTGACCTTCCTGGCTTCCTGGCAGTCCCAGCCAAGACTGCCTTCAGCAGCAAGCCTTCTCTGAACCCTTGTGATCCCAGTGTCTCAGCCCCAATACCGTCCCATCCGCCCGGTGTGCAGCTTACTTGGTACAGATTCCTAGGCTGTCTCCCCTTAGATTATAAACTCCCTGAGGACAGGGACTGCTGTTTGCCCTTGTGTCTCCAGTCCTTAGCACAGATCCCAGCACATTATGGCTGCTCTACTGTTCAGTCCTGTCTGACCCTTCCAAGGAACCTTTGGCAGAGGCTTCATTTGGCTTCTTGTCTGATGTCCCCTGGGATATGGAAACATCTGACTAACTAGAGCAGTCCCCTCCACTGACTGGGAGGGGGGGGGAATTATATTCATTTAATAATCATTTGTCATTGATCATATCCCCATTTCAGATTATAAAACAACCCACTTCCTTTTTTTAAAAAAAAAGTGAATACGTCAAATAAAACACGTTTTGCAACATAAACTGCAATTGTTTGAAGAAAAATGGTTTCCTCTTTGGTATTGAGAAATGTAAGTGAATCTACTTTGGAGATTGGTCTGGGACTCTGTCTCTGACTGTGTCTCTTTCTCTTTCTGTTTCACTCTTTCCTCAGTTCAATTATCCAGATGTTTTAACCAACTGACTTTACTATGAAACTAATGATCCAAGAAATGATGATCATAAAAATAGCTCATGATTCCATAATGATTTAATGTTGTAAAACATTCAACAAATATTGTTTAATTGAATCCTCACCACAGCTCTAGAAGGTAGACATCCTTATTACCCCCATTCTACAGATGAGGAAACTCAGGCAGCATTAGTTGACATCTTTCCCAGGGACATATAACTAAGAAGTACCAGAGACTGAATTGAAATTCAGACCTTGGGGTTCCAAGCACACACTTCATTCTCCTTGTCACCTGGCCTCTTAAAGAAAGCATTACAAATATCAATGTCCAACATATACCAAAACATTTGAAGGATTTTTTTCTGCCAGGAAACAAAGTGAATACCAATTAATGGGGGACTGGATGAAGAACTAAAGTCTACAAACATCATGAAATATTGATGAGGGATGACAAATATTATGATTACAGAGAAAACAAACATTACATGTATAGGGTTTTATTTACAGGATGGATTTGGGGATATTTAATGAGATCTCTTTTGCTGGCATGTCTAAATAAGTCTGTGCTGCAGCAGGAAGCCTTCCCTTGGTAATTACATCCCAAAACTTTGTCTTCACCATGATTTCTCCATAGTACAGTCAAGTAGGAGCTCTAGGGGAAACCCTTCCCACATCTACTGCATTCATCTACCTGCATCCCAGTAGTAAGAAGGGTGTCTGCTGATCATCCTCATCCAGAGGAAAGCAAAGCCCCCATGAGCACATTTGTAAGGCTTCTCTCCACAGTGAATGCTCTCACAGAAAGTAAGAGATGGTCTCTAGCTGAAAACCTTCCCACACTGGGACCATTAGGGACCTGCTTCTCAGAATGGTTTCTCTAATCCTGAAGAAGCTCTGAACTCCACCTGGAAGCCTTTCCTTATTATCTGACATCGATCAAATTTGTATCTTACAAGAATTCTGGGATGGGAAATAGGATTATTGCCTGAAGGAATCACCACCTTGATTATATTCATAAGGTTCCACCCAAGTGTGGAAACTCCTTACATAGGTCAAAAGTGGTAACTAAAAGCTATGCCTCATTCATGACACTCATGAGATTTCTCTGTCTCCAGTGGGGATTCTCTGATATTGAGCAAAATAAGGTTCTAGCATTACTTGTCCTCATGTTCACTTAATTCCAAGAATATTCATTTCTATGTGATCACTGTTCCACTGTGGATTCTCTGATGTGCAGAAAGACTGCCCCTGGCTGTGAAAGCCTTTCCACACTGATTACATTCATAAAGTTTCTCTCTAGTGTGGACGTTCTTATGGGCCGCAAGATGGCCTGTCTGTGTAAAAGTCTTTCCACACTGATTACATTCAAAAGGTTTCTCTCCAGTGTGAATTCTCTGATGTGCAGAAAGACCGCCCCTAGTTGTGAAAGCCTTTCCACATTGATTACATTCAAAAGGTT
>NW_027186289.1:1329671-1343353 GCF_028583685.1 Petaurus breviceps papuanus | reverse complement strand
AAAGTCTTTCCACACTGATTACATTCATAATGTTTCTCTCCAGTGTGGATTCTCTGATGTGCAGAAAGACTGCTCTTGGTTGTGAAAGCCTTTCCACACTGATTACTTTTGTTAAGTTTCTCTCTAGTGTGGACGTTCTTATGGGCAGCAAGATGGCCTCTCCGTGTAAAAGTCTTTCCACATTGAATACATTCATAAGGTTTCTCTCCCCTGTGGATTCTTTGATGGCCAATAAGGAGAGAATTGTAGCAGACCAACTTCCCACATTCATGACAATCATAATACTTCTCCCCAGCAGCAATTTTATGAGACCTATCAAGATCTAAGTTCCAAGCAAAGTTCTTCCCACACTGAGGACAGCCATAACTTTCCATTCCAGGGTGAAATCTAGGCTGACAAGGAAGAGATGCGTGATGGGATGAGCTTGCTTCACTTTCATTATATTCCTCAAGCTCCTCTCTAATGGGAATTTGCTGATGAGTAATGAGCTTAGAGTTCTGACTCCAGGTCTTCCCACCTTTATTACTTGCACAAAGCATTTCTCTGGTACCATTTTTCTGATGTTTAATGATGTCTGAACCCCAGTTCATTTCCCATGGATTACCTGCATACACAAGGTTTTTTGTAACATATCAGTATAAAAAAGATGATTCTACCTCAAACTGGAAATCTACCATGGACAACTTCCAATGCCTTTCAAATTTAGAACATAATTATCATACAATCCTTGTTTTTTTTCTCTTTTCCCTCACAGGTGGCTACCGTTACATACAAATAGCATTTTCCAATTTTCTCAACAATTTTTTACCAAATAATGAATTCTAATCCCCAAGAGATTAAGCCTTTACACTTCTGAAAACAAGGTTATTATGTTTATTTGCCATTGGGTATATACACTCTTCTATTGGCCCAGCTCTCTGTTTCTTATGCTGTGGCAGAGACATCTGATACTTCCTGCCTTAATAAGCACAAGATCTGGTAATGCTAAATCTCCTTCCTTGACATTGGTTTTTCATCATTTCCTTTGATATTGTTGACTTTTGTTTTCCCAAATGAATGATTCATTAAACATTATTAATAATTATATTTAGTACTTTTTCTAAATGAGTAAAAAATTAATTTTGGTAGTTTGATTGGAATGGTATTGAATATGTAAATCAGCTGGATAAAACTGTCACATTTATTATATTGCCCCCCCCATGAAAAATTAATACTTCTCAAAATTTATAAATCTACTTTTACTTCTATATAAATGTTTTTATAATTTGATTTATATAGTTCCTGTTTTTGTTTTGGCAGTCGGATTCCCAGAAGTTTATACTGCCCAGAGTTTGAGGCAATTTGTTTTCTTCCTTTAAGGAGATTCGTGGAGAGTCCGAATCCCCTTCTATTCTTTTTGGTTTTTTTTTTTTGTTTGGTCTTTTTGCTTTTAGGAGGGGAGAAAGGCAGGGCAATTGGGGTTAGGTGACTTGCCCAGGTCACAGGGCTAGTAAGTGTTAAGTGACGGAGACTGGATTTGAACTCAGATCCTCCTGACTCCAGGGCCAGTGCTCTATTCACTGTACCAACTAGCAGCTCCCCTTCTATTTTTAGCATGACATTTGAAGTGAAATTATTAGACACCTGATTGATGATAAAATAATTAACTTGAAAAGGTGACAAGCCAAGACCAAAGTGAACGGAGTTTTGGTGCATGCAGAAGACTGTGCACTCCATAAAGCTTCTGAGGTGAGATTCACCAGAATATGGATCCATTCTCTGTCACTTGTACTAATTTTGGCCTGACAATTAATATCAAGAAAATAGAGGAAATCATCCTTACCCAGGGAGAGCAGGTTCTGTATATTCTCCAGCATGACCTCCATGTACAGCTCTTTCTGGGAAGGGTCCAACAGGCCCCACTCCTCCTTAGTGAAATCAATGACCACATCCTTGAATGTCACCAACTCCTAAGCCATCAAAAGTCACATGAATTAGAGCTGAAAGACTCCAGAATTCATCTAGTCCAACCCTCGTCAACTTAGAAGAGGAAACTGAAGCCCAGAGAAGAGATTTGTCTAAAACTCATAAAACCTTTAAGAGTGGCAAAAGCAACAGATGAAATCAGTTACCAAGAACCCATTGGAATGTGGAGAAAAAGAATTTTAGAATCAAGATGGAATAATAAACGTTAGAAAAATGTCTTCATTAGACAATGCTGGAATCGGGGGCAAGACAAGTGATCCCTGAAGACAGAACAAAGAAATGATCACGTCAATTTGCTTAAAAAAAAAAAAAAAAGCAGAACATATGGGAAAGCATGAAGAGACTTCTAAAGAGAGATTACTCATGATCTGGCCTCCAGTGAGTGGAATGAGACTGTTTCCAGTCAAGTGAAGAAGAGTTCTCTCTTCTTACACTGAGGGGCTGAGGTGACCCTGGATGTGATGAATCATCCTCAAACACCTTCTGTCTGTGCTTTACGGTTGCTTTCAGTTGTTCATGGAATACATTCATGTATTGTAATATTTAACTATACAGAAATAAGAGTAATTATGTGGGGAAAGGACGGTTCCTTCCTATATTAAAATGTAAAATTTTACCAACTTGCATTAGAGATTGGGCTAATTCATAAGAAAGGTGTTGATCCTTTATGGAAAGTTGTGTCAACATGCTGCTACAACTCTAGAACATTGGGGTGAGGGTTAGGGAGTCAGGAGTCAGACTGATGGTGATCGTACAATTGAGTGACCACTTCTGCAAGTCCTCTGCAGCTTGGCAGGGCTCATCTATTTTCCCCATCTGCCACATGCAAAAAACATGGGTGTAGGTAAGGCACTTGGAATTTGACACTTTCATTTCTGGCAGAATGGGATAATTCAGTTTTTTGTTTCAGAACTTTTTAATATATTTTTAGTTTTCAACATCCATTTCCACAAGATTTTGAGTTCCAAATGTTCTCCCCGTCTCTCTCCTACCCCCACCCCAAGATGGCGAGCATACTTATTGCTCCTTCCCCCAGTCTGTCCAGCCGTATGTTGCACCTATCCCTCCCCTTAACTCTTACTTTCTTGGAGGACAAGATGGATCTCTATACAACATTGCCTATATATCTTATTTCCTGGTTGCATGTAATAGAAATTTTTTTTTTTGTCTTTTGGAGGGCAATAAGTAACTTGCCCAAGGTTACACGGCTTTTTTGTGTGTGTGGGTTTTAAGTGTCTGAGGCCAGAACCGAACTCAGGCCCTCCTGACTCCAGGGCTGGCGCTTCACTCATTGCGCCACCTGGCCACCCCAACAGCAATTTTCTAACATTTGCTTTTAAAACTTTGAGTTCCAGATTCTCACCTTTCTTGCCTCATCACCCACCCCCCTGGGAAGACTAGCAATTCCACATTGTTTATACATGTGTAGTTATGCAGAGCATTTCCATAGTAGGCTTCTTGTGAAAGATTAACTGTATTTACCTCCTCTTTCCTCTTAATTTTGTCTTTTGTTTATGTCCCCAGGCCTTAACACTGTGCACGGCAGTATTCAGTTGTTTCAGTTCTGTATAACTTTTCTAGAATCCATCTGAGATTTTCTCAGCAAAAATACAGGACTGGTTTGCCTTTTCCTGCTCATGCTCATTTTAAAAATGGTGAACTGAGGCTAACAGAGTTAAGTGACTTAAGTGACTCAGGATCACACAGCTAGTAAGTGTCATCAACAGGAGAGCCTGTGTCTATGTTCTCTATGGAACTGTGAGATCCACATGCCCATCAGGAATGCTGTCACTCTCGAGTGGATCAATGACCCAGTTTCCTGTCTGTCTGTTACCTGTGCTCCCTTATTCTTCCTGTCCCTGGCAAGGACCCTGACAATCATCCCATTAGGATCAAATGAGACAATATTTATATGGCTCCTGGCACATAGCTGACATTATGCATCCATTTCCTTAATCCTTTCCAGTCTCCTTCCACCTTTGCCCTCTTCTCTCTGACCCAGGGACAATGGCTTCCTGGCTGATCCTTGGCTGACCCTCCAGCTCTTGACCCTGAGCCTTCCCAATGACTGTCTCTGAAACTTGGCCTGTCCTCCCCCCTCATGTGGGTGTCCTGGTTTCCGTTATATCTCAGGTAACATCTCCCCTGAAAGCTAGCTGTTCCTGGTCCCTCCATCTCATAGGCCCAATGATTTGCCAGTCTGTGCCTTATAATGAAATTCATTAATCAACTGCCTGATTAACGGCACTGTTTCTGTCATTCTCAGGGCACAGACTGGCTCAGTAAAATCATGCTAACACCTCCATCTTCTGCCGGGACCCCTCGGCCACCCAGCCCTCCAACCCACACAGAAATGGATGTTCCTCAAGGACAGAGGCTTTATTTCTCTCCCTTCACAGAGTGTTTTGTGCTTTCTCTTACCATGTACACACATGTCTCAGTACACAGGTGTGTGTGGGAGCCAGCATGAAGCAATGGCCAACAACCCACTGCCCACTGGCCTGAGATTCCTGAGTCCTGGGTTCAGATCCTGCCCCTGTCACTGGAATCAAGTCACAGTCACTGTCTGGGCCTCAGCTGGGGAGGCAGGAAGGCCCTTCTAGGACCCCAAGCACATCACAAGCTTTCCTCATTTAACATTCTTTCACTAAGGCTTCATTCCCATTCACTGTTGGCCTGCCCCAGGGGTGGGGACTGGATTCAAGAACACAGGGCCTTCATCTGAATCCCTGACAGGGGAATGTGGATGCAATCATCAAGACCTGAGGTCCCCTTGGGCCTCAGACACTTGTGTCTGAGGTCTGTGTGGCCCTGGGCAGGTCACTTCATCTCTGGCTGCCTCCATTTCCCCTTCTGTAGAAGGGGATAAAGCTTCCTTGGCTCTCTTGGATTCCACCGTGGCTGATGCTGGTCAGGTCTGTGGATGGACTGCACTTGATATGAGGTGCTTGGGATCTATGTTTGTAAAATCAATTTGTAATTACCAATTTATAACATCAGTAGTGATGGGGTGCTTGGGATCTATATTTGTAACATCAGTCTGTAAAACTTTGTAACATCAATTTGTAAAACCAGTTTGTAAAATCACACTCCACCCCCCCCCCCAGCCTCAGAGCATTAACTCTGCCCAGCAACAACTCATGACTTTTTCCTTCACTAAAGTATCTATAAACATTCCAGCTTAGGCAACTATTATCTCCCTCTTGTACAGTGTCCAGCTGCCCCCATGAGTCCTTCAGGATCCTATCTCTAGATTGACTCCTTGGCCTATTATCCACACACTGAGTCTCTTTAGCCTTGGTTCCTAGACATCCATCTTGTCAAACATGACACTGATGGGAGGCAGACTGGGCACTTCTCAGTCAGCCCTTGACCATTGGCCCACTTAGTGACGTTTCAAGCCTAAAACCACACCTCCAGGTAGCCCCCCTTTGGGTTTTTTCCCAGTGAATCATGGGCAAAACACCTGTGTAGTTACATTAAAAATGCATGTCCCTTTAAAAACTGGCCCCACCTTAACTCCTCCCTAATCCCACCCTTAATCACCTAGTTAGCCTAATTGGCAGGGGTTCTACTTTGGATTACCCTATAAAAATCTTAATTCTACCCCTTTAAGGTTTCAGGTCCCATAAAGGACTCTTGCCTGCTGTACAGCCTAATTACCCCTGCCCCCTGTAAAGCGTAAAATAAACTTTTACAACTCTGACTCCAAGTCTGCTTGGGCCTACTGAATTCTTTCCAGACTGAATCGAAGGCTTTCTGATCTTAGATAAAGATCAGAGTTCCTGCTGAACCTATTATGAGCCATTCCACTCACCTGGGATGAGGGTCTCTGGGTCTCAGGGGCCATTCTCCTTGGTCTCTCTCCTAGGAATAGGCTTTGGACCACAGCAAGCTGACCTGGGGAAGGAGAAGAACCTCAGGGTGGGAGAAACATTGACTTAATTTCTCTTCCTAGGAAGGATGCTGGAGTGACTGAAGGTGAGCTCTCAGAGCAGGTACAAAGGCCCTGCCCTCAGGGGAGAGACTTCACCGGGGGGGGGAGGAGAATGGCAAGTGAGACCGGGAGAGCGTCGTCAGAGCAGTAGGGAAGGTCAGGTTTGGAAGTGAACTTCTTCTTAACAGGAAGACTTGCCACCCTCCAGAACTCCTACTTTTTGACCTCATGCCCCTCCCCCATCCTCCTAGAGGGACCTGGAGGCAGAAGGGACTTGGGATCCCACAAGGCATAAGACCAGTCATAGGCTCAAGGGCTCCAGACCCAGAGCCCTGCCTCTACCTGATACCATGGGTGAGATCCTCATTGAAAGCATTTAACAACATGAATGAAAAGATCATGTAAGCTGTGCATCAAGGTCAGCTAATGCACTGATGGTAAATTCTTCAGCTTGAAAAGGCCAAGACCAAAGTGGAGGGAGGGTTGGGGCAGGACTTTCTGTTTGCAGATGACTGTGCACTCAGTGCAGCCTCTGAAGCTGAGATGCAGCAAAATCTGGATCAGTTCTCTGCTGCTTGTGCTCATTTTGACCTAACAATGAGCACCAAGAAAACACAGGTGCTCCATCGTCCAGCCCCAAACAGCCACACCTGGCACCAGTGGGTACAGCAAATGGAGTCACAAATACAGAGACTCCTTAAGAGTCTACCAATATGGCGAATGTTTAATAAACTTTTCTTTGTCCGAGAGAAGACTTGAGTTAAATTCATTTTGAAGGACCCAACGTGGTGGTATTTTGGGCTCTCAGGCTACCCAACCCTATACCTCATCATTTTATGATGGCCCTCACCAATAAACATTTCAATAATGCACATGCTTACAGGAAAGGTGTAACCCAGAAGAGCTGGAACCAATCACAGCTCTGAAGGGAGGAACAGTGGGAAAATTCAAATGAAATGAGCGTAAGAAGGGCTTGCCCTAGTCTGATCCTTTGTAGTCCTTTTAGGGAGGCTGCCCTTTTATTCATTACAGAATAACTGAAAATAAAGATCAGGAAACTTCCTGGATTCTCAACTTGCCTAGTTATTCCCTTGACAGAGCACATAGATTTTCATTTTTTAGCAAAGATTTCACCCCAGGACAGAAAAAAATGTCAATACCAGGCTACCCCAAGTCTCCCAAAATCCAGACAAAAGAATCTGTGTCCACCTGAGCAGGAGCAGAACTCAATGAGCTTCTCTACCTTAGATTAAATTATTTGTAAATTTAAGTGGGGCTTGACCAGGAACAGGGGAGTCAATGCAATCCCTTTATCAGCAACATACTTCACAAGAAAAAGTGGAATTACAGTCAGTTCTTCAGAAGGAGTAGGGTGGGGGAGAAACTCTGAATCATCAAGATATTAGTTATTAATAATTATTTTCACACCTCCTACCTGCCCTCCTGACTAGAGGGCCTGAGTTCCAATTCTACCAAGGCATTTATTTCGGGACAGTTACTTGACCCTCCTCTGTAATAATTAAGTTTATGGGGACTTCTCTTCAAAGTTTCTATCCCTAGAAAGACAAAGCTTAACAGAACTACAATGCTATTTCCACAGATTGCTGGCACCAACATTTCATGGAGACCAAGGCTTGTAAAAACCCTTTGCCCAATATGAATGGGATATTATGTCTTCTACACCAGCCCCTAGCTCTACAAATTGGGAAATGGGGAGATAAGAACTGATACCAGGTGCTGCAGCCCTCCCAGTTCTTCTTAGGTGATTCCCCTTCCAGGAACAGGCCTCAACCTCAGACAATGGGAAGACTATCCACCCTGGAAGGCCCTTCCAGTCTCCCAAGGGCCTGAGGATCCTTGAAGGTGGAGCTCAAACCCTCCCTCCTGCAGCCCTGCCCGGTTGTCTTCCTCCGTTCCCAGCTACTAGTCCCTCCCTCTCAGAGATTACCTTTCATCTGTCTCCTCTCTTTATAAGCTTCATCTAAGGAATCATGTACAGGCTATGTATAAAAAGTTGTCTCTTGGGAAGAAAGGAGAGGGACGAAGAGAGAGTAAAAGGATTCTGAGAAATGCTTCATTTCCTGCTCCAGAGGTTCATCTACCAAAGGAGGTGGGGGGAGGGCAGACAGTTGCAGGGCTGTGGAGACCAGGGTTTAGAAGGAAGACAAAGAGTTGGGGGAGGGGATCCAGACTTACTTTCTCTCCCAAAGGCTCCTGGTCCTTTGATGTCTTCTGGGTCTGGCTAGAGAGCTGAATGAAAAGGGAGAGGGATTACTCCCTGAAATCTGTCCCCCAACCTTCCACAACTCCCAATATTTTTATCTCTTCTCCCTCCACCCCTTTGCTTTCCTAGACTGGCCAGGTTAATCTTGGCTCCACCCTGCCCCACCTCCTCCCAGCCCAGGTGGGTTGGAGTGAGGTTGGGGGAGGGCAGAATATCCACAGCTTCCTTTACCCAATTTGGGTTAGTTAGGTGGCCTGGGGTCAGAGCTGCTGCCCCTCCCCCAATAATGCTGCGATGCCTCCAAAAGACCACTCCTTCCTTTGAGCTGGGGGAACCCATCCCAGACAGGGCCCTGACAGAATCAGATTTAGGGCTCCCAGAGATCTTAGTTACTTTTCTATACCAGAGAGCAGGACACAATGATCCATAGCCTTCCCACTTCCCCAGGCTCCCTTCTGCCTAACAGAACAAGAAATTATAATCTTTCACTTTTATACTCCACTTAAAGATTTCTCAATCAACTTTTAACAAAATGCCACCACCTGAGCCCTGGGTTATCAGAAGAGCTGCCTGGGGAGGGGCTCTGCTTGGCTCTAATCTCTCCCCATTCCAGCCCAGCCCCAAAATAATTTTTCTAAAATGCAGGGTACATGGGAGTTTTTGCTTGTAATTCATGTGTTAGTCCTAATCATTTTCTACAGCAAGCTTTTAGGGATCACCATGTGCAAGGAGGTAACAAACACAACTAATCGGTTAGCTTTGGCTGCAGAGGGAGGCAATAAGCAATATCCTTTAGACTCTCTGTGGCCTGGTAGAGACAGACCCTGGTACTTGCTTAGAGAATATGAAAAAGCTAAAGAAGGAAGTAAAGAAAACTGCTGTCCCAGTTTTGTGATGGAGATGCAGACACAAATCATGAAATCCCCTTAGCAGTTCCTCATAGAAATACCATAGTGGACAGCTCCCCCTTCTTATAAGCACCTACTTCAGACTACTGATTCCAGAAAGAGGGCACCTTCTTTTGAAGGTGCTGGATAAGATTACATGGTTAACATACTAAGATTAATAGAGAAGAGAGAAATTTCCTCCAGAAAGAAGAATAAAAAGCCAGCAGCTTCAAAGTCAGAACAGATGGAAAAGAAAAGAATTCTTTACTGCTCTATTGAGAGCTAATAACAAAGGTTTGGGCAGAGCCACAGTAAAAGGCCTATGGCCTCATCCAATGGGAAGATTCCATCAGAGTTCAGGGGGTTCCCAGAGCCTGCACCTCATCACCTGGACTTTGTTGATGAGCTTCAGTGAATCAGAGGAGAGACAAGGACTTCACTCTCTTTGTGGTGATATCTTACCTGCTTGGGGGGGGGGGGAGCCTAGGATGTGAACAGCTGGGGTATAAATGCAGAGGCAACTAGAGGTTGGAAGATAGCGGTCTAGTGGAGGAGAATCAAGCAGTAGCCCAGTGGATGAGCAGAGCAGTGGAAGACTTGAGTGTCAGTGAGCAGAGAAAGCTAATGGAGAACCTTAGTAGGACAGGCTGTGACAGTGAGTCACCTTCATTGAGTGAATTTTCTTAGCAATTTTGAATTTCCCTGCATTGAACTTATTCCAGATGGCCCCAGGGAAGAGGTTACCCATAAAGAGGGTAGGATTGCTCTGGGGACCCCAAAACACTAACACACCGGGTCCTGCCGAATGAGTTAACCGGAAGGGTTCGGTCAAGGGTATCTAAGAGTAAGGTTTGATATTTGGTGATTCTGCCACAGGGTTACACTGAAACCTAAGACTTTGGAATGTGACTTTGGCAACTACATACAAGAAGACTGGGTAAAGGAGACAGCATGGAGGAAGAAGGCCAATTAACAGGGGATGCCAGTGTTTCAGCTGAGAGGTACCAGGGCCTTGACTTCAATGATGGCCCCACAAACAGTGAAGGACAAAGAGATCATGGACCTAGACTGTAAAAGATCTGGTAAATGGGGGCATTTATACTTTCTTTTAGTCTCTTTCAGACTTGGAGACGAGGACTGAAACCACAGAGGAAACACCAGACAATATTTCAGAAGATGCATCGTCCAACAGGTTGACAGTTGAAAGACTCAGAAGGCAAGGTCTTTGGTACTGTATTGATGAGGAATCTGGAGATCAGAGGCACCATGGAAATCAGGAGAGTGATTTGAAACACAGCTAAAAACCAAAAGATTCATGTAAGGGATAAGACTTATGAAATGTGATGAATGTGGGAAAGACTTCAGTCATCACTCAAAACCTATGAGGCACCAGCTGTTTCACACTGGAGAGAAGCCTCAAAATGTAATGACTCTGGGAATCCAATCAATCAAAAGGCAGACCTTACTGTACATCAGAGGATTCATACTGGAGAAAAACCTTATACATGTCAGGGATGTGGGAAAGGCTTCAAGACAGCTTCAAGTTGTACTGTTCATGAGAGGATTAATTCTGGAGAGAAGGCTTATCATTGTCAGGAATGTGGGAAAGACTTCAAGACAGCTTTAAGTTGTACTGTTCATAAGAGGATTCATTCTGGAGAGAAGCCTTATCATAGTCATGAATGTGGGAAATCTGTCAGAGAAAGCTGCGAACTTATAAATCACCATCAAATTCACACTGGAGAAAAGCCTTACCAATGTAATGAATATGGGAAAGCCTTCTCTGGTAGGTCAAGCTTTGTTAGACATTAGAGGAGTCATTCTGAAAAAAAAAATCCTACAAATACAGTGATTGTGGGAAATTATTCAGTGAAGGTTCAAAGGTTCAAACTATTTACGATCATACAGTTCATATAAGAGAGAAGTCTTATAACATGTCAAGAATGTCAGAAAGTATCTCAGATTTTCAGTCTTATATTACAATTTAAAGAATACATATTATAAAGTATATACATACACAGACACACACACATACATACATATAATTGGAAGTCTTCCTGCCTCCTCAGACCCTCTTATATACATCAGAAAATTCCTATTGGAGAGTAGCCTTGCAAATGTAATGAATGTGATACAATGTTCAGACAACACTGAATCCTTGTCAAACATCCGAAAATTCCTATGGGATAGAATACACACAAAGTTAATGAATAAGGGGAAATCCTTTCATGTTAATTCAGCAATAAGTACTCCTACTGCAGACAAGCCTGACCTCTCACAGGTAACTGTTGAGAAATGGGTTTCACTTCTGCAATGTGTGTATTTTTATTCCTTGGTTTTTGATTCATGTTGCAACTTATTTTTGGAAACAAGGAATTCAGACCATTCATGCCTATTGTTGTAAATAATAAGTGCTATTTTTCTTATGTGACTAGATACAAAGGAATGTAATTCTGAGACCTTCTATTTTTGGGAAAATGCTGCTTTGTGTCGCAGGTCATGAGAAGGGTTGGGGAAGGGGATATGCTTTATTTAGTGCCTTTCATTTAATCTCCATAGCAACCTTGGAGGGTTAGTGCTATTATTTTCCCTACTTTACAGTTGAGAGCACTAAGGCAAGCAGAGATTTAGTGACTAGTCCAGGGTCACACAGCAAGTAAATGTTTGTGGTTGGATTTAAGACTTTCTTCTTGCTGGAAATCCTTTGGCAGGCCACAGCCTTTGTCCATATGTTGTGCCAGGAGCTGTGTTAGTGCTGGGGGTACGAAGAAAGGCAAGAGATAGTCCCTATCATGAAGCAATGCATGAGTGGTGAGGTGGTACTGATGGGGTACCTGGGGTCTAAACCAATTTGTAAAACCAGTTTGTACAATTGTAACTGCAATTTGTATTGTAAAATTGTAATCCGTAAAAGCCCTTTCCCAGCCTCAAACTCTGCCCCTTCCCCCTAGGCAACACCAGGGGCCTGATCAACTCTGAGGGCAAGTCTTCCCACCAACCACAAGGTCCACTACCAGGCCTATCACCAAAGGGCTGGGACTGGAAAGAGCAAGGTAAGAAGCAAAGACAGGGGCCCCTATACTGGACAGCAAACACTCCTGGGGCTACCACTTCATAGCACAGAAATCTTTTTTTAAAAAAGCCCCTTTCAGGACCTCCAAAGACGAGGATGACAGAGTGAACCCCACTTGCTCCAAACCCCCCCTCTGACCCTGAAAATATAGTAACTATTGTCCAGGGCAAAACACTCTACAGTAAAGGCTTGGGATCCTAGAGGAAGGGCGTGGTTAGGACCCTGCCTCAAAATGGGTAGAAAGCAGACTACAAAGACAAAGACTCTGGAGTCCTACTATCCTCAGAGGGAGGAACCAACCTCAGAGGGAGACAATGTGGACTCCACACCCACAGCTGAAACTTCAACAGGGAATGGATCCCAAGCACAGAAGGCTCTCCTAGATGAGATCAAAAGGAACTTTGAAAGCAAAATGAGATAGAAGAGAAAATGAATAATTCTCTCAAAACAAAAATAGCAGAATTAGAAAAGCATTATAATGAGGAAAACATCTCTCTAAAAAGAAAAGTGTATGATATGGAAAAGGAGCTTCAAAAATTAACCAAGAAAATGATTTGCTAAAAACCAGAATTAAACAAATGGAAACAACTCTATGAGGAACCAAGAAGTAGCCAAGCAAAACAACAAAAATGAAAAATTAGAAAAAGAGGTAAAATACCTCAAAGAAAAAATAACTGACCTGGAAAACAGATCCAGGAGAGATAATCTGAGAATCATAGGCCTATGTAGCAGCAAGCACCCCAAGCGTCCTCAGGATTTGCCGCCCATACAGGTTCTTGGATCTGCTTTGTTAAAGGAAAGCAACTCAAAATGGATTAACAAGCTTACTTTAATCAATCAGACATATATCATTTACCTTGTTCAGGGGAAAAAGGTCAGCACCCCGAACTTCAAAGCACACAGGCAGAATTATCAAGACATTAACAGATCAAGTAGACAGTTTTCCAAACTGTCCAACCATTTCATCCATACCCAGTCAACATCACGGTTTCCACATCTGGGTTTTTCAAAGCCGGGGGATTCTCAACAACAGCTTCCCAGAATTCAGATCAAATCACAGAACACTTCTCAAAGTGAGTCCCAAAACAAAGCTACACATCAGGGCTTATATAGCCTTCTCCTGGCTCAGAGAATGTAACAACCTTATTGACTCACTGGCCAATCAAGAAGTATCTACTGAAAAACAAGCCTCCCACCCCAGGCTTCAGGTGCACTTTAGCCTAGGGGCAGGGAAGATCTTCCAAATTTGCATTCCCATTACATTCAGCCCCAAGATCTTTCATGCCCATAGCATGGACAATTTACTTTTGAATTAGCACTAAACATCTCTTAGGTCACATTTTCAAGGTACAGAACTAAAGTTACCAAAGTGGCCACTGGGCCTTAAACAAACACAAAGTACATAGCATTATTACCTCAATTCAAAACAAGAGTTCAAATAAAGTTCTCTGGGGGGGGAGGGGTATCCTTCCCCTCACACAGCTCCAGCCCCTGCCTCCAAGCACAGAGAGGGGGCTGGGCAACAAAACCAACAAGGTGGGGTCCCTGGGGATCCAAGGCACTTCATCCCACCCACCATAGTCACAAGTCCATCCT
>NW_027186289.1:1275243-1309671 GCF_028583685.1 Petaurus breviceps papuanus | reverse complement strand
TTGCTTCCCATCAGAAAATCCACACTGGAGAGAAGCCTTATGAATGTAATCAGTGTGGAAAGGCTTTCACACAGAGGGGCAATCTTGCTGTACATCAGAGAATCCACACTGGAGAGAGCCCTTTTGAATGTATAGTGTGGAAAGGCTTTCCTACAGAGCCCCAGTATCCCTAAACATCAGAGAATTTACACTGGAGAGAAACCTTATAAATGTAATCTATGTGGAAAGATTTCATGCTGAGCTCCAATATTTCTAAACATTAGAATATCCCCACTGGGGAGGAATCTCATGAGTGTGAAGAATTTGACAGCGTGTTTTGGCCACCACTCTTACCATATTTAAAAGAAGAGGTTCCATATTTAAGAGAAACTTTTGGATATAATTAAGGTGGTGATGCCTTCAGGCAACAGTCATCTCATTTTCTATCTCATAATTCAGATGAGATAAAAATCTGCTCATTGTCCTGAATAAGGAAAGGCATTCAGATGCAGTTCAGAGCTTCTTCAGGTTCTGAGGAACAGGTCCCTGTGCACTCAGTGTGGGAAGGTATCATCTCTTACTATCTCACCAAAGCATTCACTGTAGAGAGAAGCTTACAGAAGTGCTCGTTTGGGCCATGCTCTTCTCTGGAGGAGGGGGATCCTTGTTGCTACTGGAATGGAGGTGGGTAAAGGCATTGGATGTGGGAAGGTCTTTCTCTAGGGCTCATACTTGTCTGTACTTTGGAGAAATCCCGCTGGAGACAAAGCTTTGGGATCTAATTACCAAGGGAAGGCCTCCTGCTGCAGCACAGACTCCACTAGACCTCCCCACAACAGAGACCTCATTAAAGTCCGTCCTGTCCATAAAACCCTAAGTATGGCATGGTTTTTTTTCCTTTGAAATCCCGCTGTGCATCATCCCTCCCCCCTTTTTCATGATGTTCATAGCCTTCTTCGGCCATTCTCCCATGAATTTGCACTCAGTGTGTTTCCTGTTGTCCGCTGGCAGAATAATTGCTTCTTTAAATACATTGGCACCTGTTGAACATTAATGTCTGTCATGTTTTCTTTAAACTTCGAGGTGGCACGGGGCGAAGTGCTGGAGTTTGGACCACGAGGCCTGAATTCCAGTTCAGTCTCTGGCACTTCCTCACTGTATGTCCCTAGACAAGTCATGTCAGCTGTCTTGCATGTTTCCCCTTCTGTAGAATGGGGATCATAAGGGCATCTACCTCCCAGAGTTGAGGTGAGGATTTAATGAAGCAATATTTGTTCAATGCTTTGGAAACATTAAATCACTATGGCAATCCTGGCTATTTTCGGGACTAACATTCCTTGGATCAGTAGTCTCATAGTAAAGTCAGTTGGATAAACCATGGAAACCTCAACTGAGTAAAAGACAGGGAGACAGAAAGAGAAAGAGACCCAGTCAGAGACAGAGAGACCCAGGTCTTACCCAAGGCAGGTTTGCCTACATTTCTCCATACCGCAGAGGAAACCCATTGTCTTCAACCAATTGTAGTGTATGTTGTAAAATACACTTTTTTATTTGAGATCTATTGATACTGTTTTAAATTTGTGAACCTTTTTAGAAAAGGAAATGGGGAAACGATAAAGACAAATCATTATCATATGAGTGTAAAGAGTGTAAATACTGACACCCCCCCCTTTGTCAGTGGAGGGGATGGCCCTGGTTAATCAGATGTTTACATGTCCCAAGGGACATCAGCAAGGTCATCAAACAAAATGCCAAATGAAGCATCTGGTTAACGTTCCTTGTGTCAGACAGGACGGAACACCAGAGCAACCACAATGTGCCCAGCACTGTGCCAAGCCCTGGAGATAGAAAAAGTGGCAAAGAACAGTGCCTGCCCTCAGGGAGCTTACAATGTATCTGCACAAAGTGAGCTACACACAGGATAGATGGGGCATGATGAGGAGGTAAGACCCTGAAAGTGAGAGGGGTTGGAGAAGATCCTCTGCCAAATGCTGGGTTTTAGCCACAACTTGAAGCCAGGATGGTCAGTGGTCAGAACAGAGGGTAGAGAGTGTTCCAGGAATGGGGGACAGCCAGAGTAAATGCTGGGAGCTGAGAGAAATGGAGGGTCTTGTGAGCAAAACTTCCAGGAGGCCAGTGTCACTGGATGGAAGAAGAAATATGGGGGAGAAAAGTGTAAGAAGATTGGAAAGGTGGGAGAGGGCCAAGTTATGCAGGGCTTTGAATGCCAAGCAGAGAATTTTGTACTTGTACCTGGAAAGAGGAGGGAGCCACTGGAGATTATTGAGTGGGAGAGGGACCTGTGCTTTAGGAAAGTGACTTTGGGGCTGGACTTGAATGGGGAGAGAATTGAGGCAGGCAGAGCCCCTCCCCCAGCAGCTATTGTAATAGTCCACGTGTAAGGTGATGGTCTTTTGGTGAAAGCTGATTGAGAAACTTTAATGTGGGGTATAAACGTGAATAATGATAGTTCATTATTTTGTTGCGCAGAAGGAGCCCTGGGTCAGTGGGGAGAGGAGCCGGTTCCATGTCTTTGTTTTGTCCCAGGCACAGAAGAAAACCTGAAATTTCTCTGGGCAGTCCTAAATCTGATTAAATCTGGTATTTGGGTGGATGGGGGATGAAATCCCCAAGCTCAAAAGAAAGAATGTCTGCTTGGAGACATCTCAACATTATTGGGGTAGGGGTGGCAGCACTGAACATGGGCCGAACTCATTCAGACTGCGTAAAGTGACCTTTGGCCTTTCAACCCCCCCCCCCACACACACACACACACACTTACCTCTCCCACACCTTGACTAAAAGGAGATTACCTGCACAGGGTGGAATTGAGTTTGAACTTGCCTGCTAAGAAGTTCCCCTGAGATCGATATGTTCATTTTGCATCAGTTACCTTAGCAGGCACATGCACTAGACACTGAGTGTGTTTGATGGAAGGAGCCTGCAGTGAGCCACAGTCTTGCTCACTCCCAGATGCCTTTGTTCACTGGTTGACCTCATTGGTGTACACCTCCCTCCCCAAACTAGGCCCAACCAGCCTTGCAGTCAACTCCTCATGCTAAACATCCTGCTTCTGGGTCCCCCTGATCCTGGGAAAGATTATCCATCCTTTTCCCCAACACCCTGAACTTCCCCGTTTGTAGTTTTCATTCATAAATCTCTCTGCATCTCCTGGGCTGTAGAGTTTTTGTATGGCACTAGGGTCTGATTTTCTTTGTAATAAAACTTTTCTCTTTTCAACCTATCTTGGACTCCTCTGCATTTTCAGGAATGGGCTTCACCTGGTTGATAGAATACAGCACTCTTTGGAAGGAAAGAATTCATCAGACATTACTTCTTCCTACCACTGGCACACTGGCTACAGTCTCATAGGATCTATGGAATGCTATGGAATAGTTTCCTTGAAAACCTCCTAGACAGAAAAATAGTAACAGACAGAAAAGAAGTTCAAATCAGAAAGTAGCCTTAACACTTCAATGAGAGGCAACATAAGGTCTGCTTCTGAAGAACATTTGGGGTGGCCCATGATGGTTTCCAGATGTAAGGTGCTTTCCTACTGATCATGTGTTTCTTTCCTGCCATGAAAGAACAGAAACATCTGTAGCATCTTGATGTGATTACAGTTCTGAGAAAATGAGATTACAAATAAACTTGGATTGAAGTGACTACTTTGATGCAGTGTGCAGAAAAGCATTGAAGATTTGTGCATAGCTTTGGTCATCCCTTGGGAATTCATTTGCACTTGCATGTCCTACCTGTCTGCATTTTGGAAACAATTTGAGGTAAAGTTGAGAAACTGAAGGAATATCTTTTATTGGGGGCAGCTAGGTGGCACAGTGAATAGAGCACTGGCCCTGGAGTCAGGAGGACCTGAATTCAAATCTGGTGTTTAACTTACATAAAACTAGCTGTGTGACCTTGGGCAAATAACTTAACCGCAATTGCCCTACCTCCAAAAAGCAAAAAACAAAACAAAAAAGAATATCTTTTATTAGAAGTGGACAGTTTGCTGTAATTACTGTATAACACCAACATCATTGTATAGTGTACATGTATTGATCATGATACTTTGGAATCACTGAAGATACATTTTTTAAAATACATGGGTAATAACTATTCTAAAAAGTGATTGCTTAAAAACATTAAAAACTATTCTGTCTTGGAAATAGAAAAAAAAGTAGCTGCCAGTCATGTTGTGGTCTCAGATCTGTCAACAGCAAAAAATAAGATTAAAAAGCTTCAACAGGGAAATTATTGCACTTAATGATTTAATAGATAGCGAAATCATATGAACATTTCCTATATGTGCAGCAAATCTCAAAATATCAATTGGTCTCAATATAGAATGAGAAAAGTTGCAGAAAACACTGAATATTGTTGGTGTATATTACTACATGACAGTTCAAAAGGGTAAAATGATTTCTCATTTTTATCAGAAGAAATTTAAAAAGAATAACCATGTGATAGTGCACCAAAACTGATTAGTACAGAAAAGGAAGATTACATGAGGCTGACAAAATAAAAAGTAAATTGAAATAGGTATTTGAAGAAGTTACTGAAAGTTCGATGGCAAAAGGCTTTCTAGTACTGTGGAAGGAGCCCCCCTGGTCACAGGGTTGAAGTCCTAATTCCAGCTGCAGGGATTTGGGTCAGATCACTCAACCATTCTGAGTTCCTGGCCTGAGGTGTGAAGCCATGACATGAAGGTCATGCTGATCTCGGAGATGTTCCAGGGGATCAGGTGATTGCTGCAAGGAAGGTAAGGATTTTCCTCCTTGTTCCTCTGGATGAATTTAGTTCTGTCACTCTGCCATTCTGAGGCTATGGAGTGAATTGTAAAGTATCATGAGAATCCTGCCCTGAATGTATCATGGAGCTCATACGAAGATCCAGTGTCATTGTACATGATGCTCTTTGTAAATTAAATCATCCTGCTGATGTGAGCCTTTGTTTTTTGGAAATGATCGCTTCTGCCTCTTTAAGTTTGAAAATTCTTTTTGACTAGGGAAATAGAAGAAAAATCAGTTTCCTTCCAGTCATCAGAGAATAGAGGATATGTTCATGTGTGTGTTTTTGTTTATATTTCTTTCTTCAGATACAAGGATCATGTCTGAAGCAAATTAGACTACTAAAAACCGAGCATTTCTGAGAAAGAATCTTGTCACCTTAGATTCATGAGTGATGGCCCTTGTGACTTCAGTTTGTGAGAAATCTCTTGACTGATAGTAAGGTAGGTAAAAATCCAGAGTCTCTGTAAATGTAATTAAAGGTAGAAAGAAACTGATAGAATATTCAGTGTTATGTCACTATAAGAACATGACCTCAAGGAATGACTTTCCAGTAAATCTAGGAAATGCTTTAGTGCACAGGTAGAGTTTATTCAATCCCTTGAGAAGCCAACTGAAATGCAAATTTATGAAGGTCGTCAATAGAAAAAGGCCTTCAACTTCAATTCAGCCTTCACTGGATAAGAGAAAAGTTATATCTGCAAAAATATTTACATATGATATGAAGTTTGGTTAAAGGAGACAATAGTCTAGGTGATAATATATTTTTATATTATTTATTTCCATAAAGCTAGCAGAAATATGAACATGGGGTCAGTAGAAATTGCCAACCGACTAAACAAAAGAATCAGAGAGCTTAAATACATTTTAGAACAATCCTACTGCAAGGTAAAATTTGTGATTACAAGAAAGGAATTTTCTTAGTAAGAGAAGAGAGCTGACAAGGTGTCAATTGATTTTATGACCTAGAACATCTTTGTTTTCTTTATCATTAACATGCTATAGCATAATACATGGCCACAAAATATTTAGATAAGAAAAAGTTCATTATTCAAAATAGTGTCTTCAGTTTAGGGTCTTATCCTTGGCAGAAGAAAGAATGCTCTTATGTCAGCCTCATCTGGAGTTGATGACATAGGAAGAGGGATTCTCTGAGTTTACTTGGAGAACAAAGAAGCTGTTGGGTCCAGGCTCTTCTTCTGGTTGGTTAGTTGAGGCTCTGGCCCTTATTGTGGTTATTAATGATTGTCAGAAGGAAGAAAGCCCTTCACGGACTCTATGATTATTAGCCATCAGAAAATTTACTCTCTAAAGAAACCCTATGAATATAATGAAGGTATAACTACATTATTATCTCTCCCCTGCCCACCTAAATTTCAAAAGTGGGATGAAAACATACATGAAATCAGTATGGAATAGTCTTTTGTCGGGACTCAGATCTTTCTAGGCATAAGAAGATTCATAGCAGAGAGAAGCTATATAAATTTGGGAAGTGTTTCTTTTTTTTAAATTACATTTTTTTATATATTTTAAAAAAAATTTTGGCTTTATTTTTTGTATTAATTTGTTTGTTTACTTTTAGTTTACAAGATTCAATTCCACAATTCCTTGAATTTCAAATTCTGTCTCCCTCCCTCCCCCCTCCCCCCATGGCAGCATACAATCAAGTATAAGATCTTCAAATACTTTCACATTAGACATTAGTCACGTTATAAAGAAGGATTGTATCAGATGGAATGAACAGTGGTAAAGAGGAATAAAACCAAACAAGAAAAAGAAAAAGATCAGGTAGTTTTCTTCAATCTGGATTCAAACTCTGTTCTTTCTACTTCTTTCTCTGGATGTAGACATCTCTCTTCATCATGAGTCTTTGAGGATTGACTTATATCACTGCATTGCTGAGAAGAGTCCAGTCTATCAAAGTTGGTCATCACACATATGTTGTGTCTGTAATTGTGTACAAATTTCTCCTGGTTTTACTCTTCTCACTCAGCATCAGTTCGTTTAAGCCTCTCCAGATAAATATGAAGTCCATCTACTCTTCGTTTCTTATAGCACAATAGTATTCCATAACATGCATATACCACAACTTGTTCAGCCATTCCCCAATTGATGGGCACCCCCTTAATTTCCAATTCTTTGCTATCACAAATAGAGGTGCTATAAATATTTTTGTACATATGGGTCTTCCTCCCACTTCTATGATCTCTTTGGGATATAACCCTAGAAGTGGTATTGCTGGGTCAAAGTATATGAAATTATTTATAGCTCTTGGCCATAATTCCAGATTGCTCTCCAGAAAGGTTAGATCAGTTCACAACTCCACCAGCAATTCATTAGTGTTGAGATTTGCCCATATCCTCTCCAGCATTTGTCATTTTCCTGTTTTGTCATCTTAGCCAATCTGACTGGTGACATGTGGTACCTCAGAGTTGTTTTGATTTGCATTTCTCTAATTAATAGTGATTTAGAGCATTTCTTCCGTGCTTATAGATAGCTTTAATTTCTTTCTCTGAAAACTGCCTGTTCATATTCTTTGACCATTTATCAATTGGGGAATGACTTGTATTCTTATAGATTTGACTCAATTCTCTGTATATTTTAGAAATGAGTCCTTTAACAGAGATATAGGTTGTAAAAATTCTTTCCCAGTTTCCCACCTCCCTCTTAATCTTGGTTGCATTGGCTTTATTTGTACAGAAGCTTTTCAATTTAATGTAATCAAAATTATCCATATTGCATTTTATAATGCCCTCTAATTCTTGTTTGGTCATAAAGTCTTTCCCTCTCCACAAATCTGACAGGTAAACTATTCCTTGCTTTCCCAGATTGCTTACAGTATCAGCCTTTATACCTAGATCATGCACCCATTTTAGACCTGATTTTGGTATATGGTGTTAAATAATGGTCTATGCCCAGTTTCTGCCCTGTCTATTGAATTCTTTCTTGGATACACACTTCTTTCTACTTATCTATAATTAAAGTAAGATTGTTGACCTCTTTGAAGCTGTCTTTTCTTTATTTTTTATCTACTTTTAGTTTACAACATTCAGTTCCACAATCCCTTGAGTTCCCAATATTCTCTCCGCCTCCCCCCCCCCCCCAGCCATGGCCACTGCATGTAATCTATTATAGGCTCTACAAATAAGCATTAGTCTGGTTGTAAAGAAGAATTATAGCCAATGAAATGAACATTGAGAAAGAAGGGACAAAATAAAACACAAAAGAGAGAGAGCAAGTAGTCTGCATTCAGACTCTGTAGTTCTTTGGTGTGGAGGTGGATATCCCTTTTCCATCATGAGTCTTTTGGAGTTGTCTTCTAACCTTGTATTGCTGAGAGGAGTCCTGTATATCAAGGTTAGTCATCACACCTATGATGTGTCTGTGATTTTGTACAAAGTTCTCCTGGTTCTGCTCTTCACACTCAGCATCAGATCATATAAGTCTCTCCAGGATATCATAAAGTCCATCTGCTCCTCTTTTCTTGTAACACAGTAGTATTCCATTTCATTCATATACCACAAATATAGAGGGCCAGTGATGAGCCAGTCCAGTCATGGGTAGAATCTGGGTCAGACCTCGCTCCCCACGTGGGCTAATTAGTGCTCAGGCTGTTGGCTCACCATGTTTCTGTGACTAGCAAGGAAACAGGGTGTGAACTAAGAAGTGACCCTCAAAGATTGCACAGCTGCCCATAATTAAGTACAAGCTGGTGTAATGCCATGCAAAAGCAACTTCCAAGGTTCCGAATACCAGCATAGCTGCTCTGTTTTATTCAGTGACAAATTAAGAACAGAGAAAATCAAAATACAGCATATTTCAAAATATAGCATTCACCAAGTGTAATTCAATCATTTCCCAGTACTACTCCACCCCTGGGAAGTACATTCATTTAGTCAATCACAAAGTCCCTCTCCTCAAATGGAGATTAGTTTCCAGTCATAAACAAAGTACATTCATTTGGTCAGTCAGAGAGCACAAAAAAATCGAAAGTGTCCCACCCCTGGATCACAACTGAATTACAATTATCATCAGTTAAGACCTAGCACCTTCTCAAAAGGGACAGTAGAGAGCACAAAGCCCATCTACCCCTGAGTTACACCAAGGTTAAGATATCATCACAGCATCTAATACCCAAAGAAAGGTCTTTTCTTCATCTGGACCTGAGGCAAGTTCTCGGCAATCTTTGTTCCTGGGAAGACAAAGCTTAACAAGGCCACAAGATACATTGCCAGTGTCCTCATTAATTCAATCTCTGTCTGCAGAACAGTCCTAGGACCCCTGAAAACATTAGCAAAACCCTCTTCCAGGATTTCTGTAAACATACAAGAAAATCCTTCTTCAGGGCTTCTGAACCAACAGCAAGTTTCTAGAACCTATGCAACAACAGCACTGTCCTTCACCAGTGGACAAATCTGGCAAAACAACATCAAAACAGACAGACAAAGTACCAGCATAACAGCCATGTCTCCTCAGTCCTTGGCAGCTCTCAAAAGTCCTGGGAAGTTCAAACTGGACCTCAGCAATCCTCTCTGTCTCTCTCATTGCTGCTTCCAAAAAGTCTTCTGCCTCTTTTCCTGCTTATGCCTCTCTAAATTCAGGTCACCAGCTCCAACCAGTTCAGCCCTCTCTTTTAATGTCAAAAACCAAGCCAATTCAGGGTGATCTTTAAATTCCATCACTATTACAACAGGGTGTAAGCATATGGGGGTGGGGGTGGCTAGGGAGTGATTCTCAGAGGATTGCTGATACTCCATGTTCAATATTTGCTGACTAGTGACTTCTGTGAAAACACATCATGGATGAATAGTTATTTTTTTCTAGCTCTATAAAATAACTTTTTGGAAGTTTGGTGTGGTTCTGAATAAGTAAATAAATTTAAATAGAATTGTCATTTTTATTATATTAGCTTGGCCTACCCATGAGCAACAGATATTTTCCCAATTATTTAGATCTGACTTTATTTGTGTAATAAGTGTTTTGTAACTGTGTTCATATAGTTCCTGGGTTTGTCTTGGCAAGCAGACTACCAAATATTTTATATTGTTTACAGTTATTTCAAATGGAATTTCTCTTTTGGACCCTCCAGACTCCAAAGGGATCCAGCCCTTTCTTACCATCTCCCCAATCTTCCCCTTCAGTGGAACTGCCCTGCTCTGCCTCTTTTTTGTGAGATAATTTTCCCCCTCCTATTTCCATGCTGTTCAGATGCTAAAACAATGTTTGCATAAAGACTATTTCATGGAGAAGACATGCAAGGAAGGCTCTCACAGGGGATTAGAAGAAGTGATTAAAGGGAATTTCCAGAGTCTCTCTGAAGAACTCTGTAAATCAGTGGTGAGACATGGGAGACACAGTCAAAGGACGACCCCGCATGGCGTGCCCACCTCAGGGAATGGCCTGTGCCCTGTGAGCAAAGCAGAACTGCAGTAACTCAGAAGAACAGGAAGACGTGCAAATTCAGAGCCATCTCCACCCAGGTGGTCACATGGATGTTTTGTGCCCGACCTCTGGTAGGGCCTTTTGGGCCCCGTTAGTCTGGGCATCCATGGACAGACGCACCTTGACCCTGACATTGGGATGTCATTTGGTCCTCTTTGAGTACAAGGAACGACAAAAATGACCAACTATGGTAACTGCATATTATAATAAAGAAATACAAGCTATTGCTGAATGAAAGTCACCATAAAACAAAGGCATGAGATGTCTGGCCCTGGCCTCTCACACCAGGGCAGCCTCAAGCCCTGAAAGGGACAACAGCTAATTCTGCTTCCCTTGGCTGGAAGGCCTCATGTCCCTCAGTTCAGTCCTGCTGGTAATTACTGTGACTTATGGATCCTTTCTCTGTTTGATCTAGAGAAGACTTGGTTTCAGCTTCTCAGGAAGTCAAGTAGATCTTTTCTTTCTCTTTCCTCTCTTTTCTGTAATCACACAGACATTCGTGCCCCTTCCCAGAATCCCCTGTACCTGTGAGCTTCTCACACACTCCCCACAGAATCTGAGAAGGGAATTCCCATCATCTTCTCTTTTTTTCTTCCCTAGATCCTCCTGCCTCACACTGCCAATAAATACATTCACACACATTCCACAGGGAGGCGCATTCCATGGTAAGACCTTTTAGTCCTTATTCCAACTCACCATGCCAAATGCTTATCTCAACATTCCATTGGCCTCTTATTGACTGTGGTGTCAAGTGTTGACTGACACTCATGAAAGTTATAAGCACTGAGTAAATCTCCTTTCTGTGCTACAGCTTTCTGTTCTTGCTTGAGGGAGGTGAGACTACAAGAAATCTGGAGTCTCCTTCAAGTCTAAATCTTGTGTCTTTTGTTGATGTAGGAGTTGGTGACATTCAAAGAAGTGTCTGTGGACTTCACCCCAGAGGAGTGGGGCCTCTTGGACCCTCCTCAGAAGGAGCTGTGCAAGGAGGTGATGCTGGAGAATGCCTGGAACTTGCTCTCCCTGGGTAAGGACACTTCCTCTGTTCACTCTCAATCTGCTATCAGAGGGAAGATCTTCATTCATGAGTGTGCTGGTTTTGGAGCATTTATCAGTTACCGGAAAGGGAAATGTCTTGGTCTCCTGTGTCCCAGAGACAGGGTCCTCCTGCTGCCTGGCTTTCCTGTAAAAGGTCAGTACATTGTGTGTAGAGAACCTGGAGGTTGCCTAGTTGCTTCTGAAGCTGGCTCTCGCCAGTTCTATGTAGGTTGAAGTCCCAGATCAGATCAATGTTGAAGTATGTGGATGTAATCCCACATGATGTAGTCCAGCCTCTCCCTGGACGTGAATTTTGTCTGCCAAGTCTCTGAAAACTGCTCAGGCGGCTTTTCCCTGCACGCCTTCCTCTTTGGGATGGGCCAAGTGTTTAGGACATTCTTCTTTGTGAGAAGCCTCAGTTTGTAGCTCCCAGCTATACGTGGTTGGGCACATTTGTCCTTCGTCTTCCTTTACATTGTCCCAAGTTCCAGCCCAGATGGTAGGAAAGGAAGGAAGGGAATAAGCATTTCTGTTCAACAACATCTCTTGTGCTAAGTGCTGTCTTTACAATATGATGTCCTTAGGTGATATTATTATCCCCATTTGATATTTGAGAAAACTGAAGCAAACAGAGGTTAACTGAGTTGTTTAGGAGCACATTGGTAGTAACTGTCTGAGTCTGGATTTAAACCCTGGCATTCCTGGCTCCAGGCCCAGGGCTCTGCCCACTGCACTACCAGCTGCCTCTAATTCTAGAGAATGGAAACTGTGCAGTGAGTCCCTCATCCTGTGAAGAAGGTGTACCATGACCAGTTTTCTTTTATTCCTTTTTGTCTCCATGATCTTCTCCCCATCTCTCCCCAAAGCTCCCAAAATAAATGCTATGGAAACTTTGCTTCAGGACTTCTGGGAACCATCCTGTGCTCCTTGCTTGCAGGCCCCTGTCACTGACAGGAATAACAGACTGGCCAAGAATCAGAATTTGGACTAACTGAGGTTCGTTGAGTTCCCCAGAAGGAGAATCTCACTAGAAGGGGTAAAAGCTCTCTGTAGAATCCCAAAGTTTTTATATATGAAGGAGTGAGGAGCAGGGTAGGGGACAGGGCCAAAGGTGACTCAGCAGGGTCTGATTTTCAGGAGCTCAAGGCTAATCTGATCCATCCTAGTTTGGGTTACTGCCTTTAGAAGCTGTAATGGGAGAATAAGGCAGATCCAGATCTGTGCTAACATGATGGAGTGATTCTCAGAATGGAGTAGCTTTACATGCACACTCTTTTCCCTAAAGAGACCTAAGTTACACGGTTTTCTCCATCCGCTTCCCTGATTCCCCTTGCCTAGGGCTGCCAGTTCCCAGAAAAGATATGATCTCTCATTTTGAGCAAAAGGAAGACCTGAGGAGCTGCCATACAGGTGCATCACGTGAAAACAGGCATATGAAAGCTGTGATGACAAGAAGCTTCTAGGTGTGGGGGTGAAGCAAATGCTAGATTTGGGGGCAAGAAGACCTGACTTGGAAACATTTTTGAGACACTTTTTAGCAGTGGGACCCTGGACAAGTCACTGAACCTCAGTTTTCCCATCTGTAAAATGAAGGATTTGGACACCATGGCCTTTCAATGCCCTTCCAGTGATCAATCTGATCCTATAAAAAGTCAGTGTTTGGAATCTGGGGGCAGGAACTCTCCTGAAAGAGCAAAAGGGGTTTGGCTTTCCAATATGGGCTCTTTCTTAGACCTTCTTTAAGTGAGTGAGAATTTATTAAGGGCCTGCTCTGTGCCAGACCTCCTGATAAGCACCAGGGATATAAAGAGATACAGGGAACATCCCCTGCTCTCCTGGAGCTCAAAGACTGGGGGCGCAGACAAAATACTAACAACAGTGTGGAAACCTGTTTTGGACTGGACATAGGGGAACTCACTGAGAGAGGGAAGGCCCTGAGACTAAGGAGGACTAGAAAGGCGTATTGTGGGAGGTGGGCTCCGGCTGGGGCTTCAGGGAAGCCAGCACAAGCATTCTAGGCATGGAGCTGGCACAGAGCGTCCCCAGAGTTGAGAGGTGGAGTGTCCTGGTCCCCGGACAGAAGGAGGCCTGCACCCCTGAAGTACAGCATGTTTGGGGGGGAAATGAGATGAAAGAAAATGAGAAGAGGAGGAGGAGGAGGGCAGATGGTGAAGAGGCAGGTGATTAACAACCCAGAGAGGGTTTACATGTGATCCTTTTGCTAGGGAGGCAGTCGTACTGTTGTTCAGTCATTTCAGTCACTTCTGCCTCTTCACGATCCCGGCTGGGGTTTTAGGCAAGACACTGGAGTGGTTTTCCTTTAACTTTTCTGCATCGTTTTGCAGATGAAGAAACTGAAGCCAAGAAATCTAAGTGACTTACTGAGGATGACACAGCAAGTAAGGGTCTGAGGCTGGACTTGAACTTGTCTTCCTGAGCTTTGCTCTATCCCCTCTGCTTCCTAGCTGCCCCAAGGGAGACAGTTAGGGAGGTGCCAAAGAATAGCCCTGCTACAGTGAGATTATGCTGCAAGAGCCAGAAAGAGAATTGGGGCAGAACATACAATTGCCAAATAAGAGCCTACAGTATTTGGGGTGTGGTAGAGGCTGGGCCTGGTGCAGCCCTGGGCCCAGTCAGTTACTCAGCATGCATGGATTAAGCACCTCCAGTTTTCCTGGCACTCAGCTCAGCTTGTGGAAGGGAAAAGTCAGTCCCTGCTGTCAAGGAGCTCCCAGTCTGGCACACCAACAGGGAGATGGTTTGAGAAGAAGCAGCAGATTGGGAACTTTAGTCTTAGCTGATTCACAGAAAAGAGGGTGTTTGGGAAAGGAAAGAAATTTTATTCAGTGGGAGATAGGGGAACTCAGGGAGTGAGGCTAATAATGGTTTAAGAAAGAAGGAGAGGAGAATTAGGGAGAAAAGAGTCAAAATCATAATAAGAATGATAAGAACACAGACACACTTCAGAAACATTGTGGGTTTGGTTCCAGAGCACATAACTAAATTGAGAGAGCAATAAAGCAAGTCACATGAACTTTTTTTTTTGTTTCCCAGGGCATATAAAGGTTCTGTTTACACTACTCTGTTGTCTATTATGTATACAATATTATTGTGTGTAAAATGTCAATGTTCATGCCTTAATTAAAAAATACTTTATTGCTACAAAAATCTAACCATCATCTGAGCCTTCCAGGACCCATAATCTTGTTGGTGGAAGCTCTTGGCCACAGTTGATGGCTGCTGACTGATCAGCCTGGTGGTTACTCAGGGTTGGGTATGACTATGACACATAATGTGATGGTGAAGTTGGCCACATTAATTGATGCTTCTTTTCACTTGAACACTTTAGAGCCCATCATGGGATTATTAATTGGCGTTTTTTCAATATCATTGTGTGTCAGGGAACAGGAAGACCCAAAGAGAAGAAGGGAAGAAGTCAACATGCTATAAGAAAATACATTTTCTTAAGAGCAAAAGGAAAGACAGTTTGATGGAGAAAGGCCCTCTAGTACCGTGGGCAGAGCATGCTCACTTGCAGAGTTGCAATTGTAGTCTCAGCTACTCAGATGTTGGTCAGGTCACTCACTCAGCCATTCTGAGCTCATGGCCCAACTTGTGAATATAATGAGAATGCTGGTCCTGCTGTTGTTACTGGTGTTTGTGAGGATCCAGTGTCATTGTCTCTGAAGGTCTTTGTAAATCAGGTTATCCTGCAGATGTCAACTAATGGCATTTCAAAATCATTGATTCTGTCCATTGAACTTTGAAGAATTTTCTCTTAGCCTGGGGATGTAGGATGTAGATCAGTTAGTTTACTTTATCCCAAAGGAGGGAAGGGGTTATAATTATTTATGTGTGTGCATGTTCCTCTGTATGTATATATATTTTATTGTTTCTTTCTGGCAGAAGGAGAGATTAGACCTAAAATACAAGAGACTGCTGAAAAGCCAATCATTCCTATGAATGAAAATCATGAGGAGATTTTCATGAGTGATGGTGCCTGTGAGGTCAGTGGGAGAGAAATCTGTGCTGTATTTCTCAGAGTCGACATAGGAGAGAAACCACATGATTGTCATCATTATGGGAAGGACTTGAGTCAACAGTCATCCTTTATTAACCATCAAAAAATTCCAACTAGAGAGAAACCACTTGAGTGTCCTGAATGTGGTGAAGCCTTTAGTGAACGCTTGCCCTTCCTTATCCATCAGAGAATTCACATCGGAGAGAAACCTTATAAATGCAATCAATGTGGAAAAGCTTTCAATCAGAAATCTCACCTAGCTGTACATCAGAGAATCTACACTGGACAGAAACCTTACAAATGTATTCAATGTAGAAAGGCTTTCAGTTACAGCAACAATCTTGCTATACATCAGAGAATCCATACTGGAGAGAAACCTTATGAATGTGATCAGTGTGGGAAAGCCTTTTAGAAGGAAGTCTATACTTGTTGAACATCAGAGAATCCATACTCGAGAGAAACCTTATGAATGTAATGAGTGTGGAAAAGGTTTTAGAAGAAGCTCTGATCTTGCTGAACATTTGAGAATCCATACTCAAGAGAAACCTTATGAATGTAATCAATGTGGAAAGGCTTTCACACAGAGGGCCCATTTAGCTGTACATCAGAAAATCCACACTAGAGAGAAACCTTATGAATGTATTCAGTGTGGAAAGGCTTTCAGTTACAGTAACAGTCTTGCTATACATCAGATAATCCACACTGGAAAGAAACGTTATTAATGTAATCAATGTGGAAAGGCTTTCAGAAGGAAATGTAAATTTGTTTTACATCAGAGATCCCACACTGTAGAGAAACCTTAGGAATGTAATTAATGCATAAATGCTTTCCCAAAGGGCTTAAGTCTTGTTCAACATCAGAGAATCCACACTGGAGAGAAGCCACATATGTGTCTGGAATATGATAAAACTTTTTATGTCCACTATCTCCTTACCAAAGAAATCTAAAGGATAAAGTGTCCAAGAGACACAATTTCTGGTCAGTGGTTTCACTAATTAGGGCTAGTGAATAGTTAATAACACAATGGTCATTTAGCTCTATCTTATAAACTAAGAGGAATCATGGAGGGGTCTCAGCACTTATGTGCCCTTAGATAAGTGGATGTTGCCAACAGGTACAAATCAGCTCTAATACTTAAAAATGATTGAGAATGAAGATTACAGTGAGAGGCAGACTCGTCTTCAGGAGGGGTTGGGGGATATGATGCTGTAATGGGAATGCAAATTTGGAAGATCTTCCCTGCCCCTAGGCTAAAATGCACCTGAAGTCTGTGGAGGGAGGCTTGTTTTTCAGTAGATACTTCTTGATTGGCCAGTGAGTCAATAAGGTTGTTACATTCTCTGAGCCAGGAGAAGGCTATATAAGCCCTGATGTGTAGCTTTGTTTTGGGACTCACTTTGAGAAGTGTTCTGTGATTTGATCTGAATTCTGCGAAGCCGTTGTTGAGAGTCCCCTGGCTTTGAAAAACCCAGATGTGGAAACCCAGATGTTGACTGGGTATGGATGTAATGGTTGGACAGTTTGGAAATCTGTCTACTTGATCTGTTTCTGTCTTGATAATTCTGCCTGTATGCTTTGAAGTTTGGGGTGCTGACCTTATTCCCCTGAACAAGGTAAATGATATATGTCTGACTGATTAAAGTAAGCTTGTTAACCCATTTTGAGTTGCTTTCCTTTAACAAAGCAGATCCAAGAACCTGTATGGGCAGCAAACCCTGAGGACGCGCTTGGGGTGCTTGCTGCTACAGATGCCTCCCTCAGTCTCGGACCAGGAGACTCTTCTCTTCCCAGACCAGCCCTGGGCACTGCGGTCTAGACGAAGCAGAAAACCCACTTCCTCTCTAAGCTGGCATATTAAAGCCCCCCTGCCAGAATCCCTCAGACTGACACCTCTTCCCTAGGTGGGCATCTCTCACCTCTCCCAGGTGGGCAGGTCTTGCCCAGATTTCTCCTCCTCCTCAGCCCCTTCACTTTTCCTGGGACCCAGGAACCCCTGGCCTTCTAGCCTCCCCTCCAGGGCCAGGTGTTCTCTGTCTCTGTGACCCCAGCTCCAGGTGAGAGATTTACCTGGTCCCTGTGAGAATCGTCCCGCCCCTGGGACCCCGCTTTGGAGGCAGGACCCCAAGCTCCTGCCTGGCTCCCCTCATTCCCTGAGCTGGTTCCGTACCAGATCCCAGCACTGGCTCCCCCAGAACATCCCAGGAGTCCTCCCTACCTCCTAGTCCTGCCCCCCAATCTGTTCTGCAGAAACTGAGTCAGTAGCTTGTTGCACCAGACAAGCGTGGAGCCGCAGCAGCAAGGACCTTGTGACCCACTTTCCTCCCACTCCTCTGTGGCCCCATAAAGATACTGGATCTCCCTGAATGGTGTGAACTCTACCTGAGTGAGAGAGCCGCCCTCCTATCAGACTGAATGTACCTTACTTTGGTTCACAAGTTTATGGAGCAGTGACCTGGATATTTCATCCCCACCCCACCCCCCAGGCCTGAGTCTTCATTTTAGCTCCTGTATTCACAGTGTGGGCTGTCACTTCAAGGCCATCCTTGTATTGATGGGTAGTTGTTTCTCTAACTCAGTCCTGAAGAGCTTTTCCACCCTCTCTCCCTCTCAATCCTCCCCCATCCATCCCCCAGCACCATGGGTGGGGCCATGGCCTCTGACTGCCCATCTTCTCATCTCTCACTTGGCTCCAGGACTTTGGGATTCCTGACTGACTGCTCTCCCCTCCAGTGGCTGCTCCAGTGGCTGGGGGCTCCTCTGACCCTCTCTCCCTTTGCAGCTTCTTTTCCTGTGCTGTCTCTCCATCAGAGGTCAAGGATTGTCCTTCCACCTTTGTCTTTTAATCTCTAGTCCTTAACAAGGTATCTGGCTTATTGACCTCTGACTATTATAGGCCACAGAAACTCTTAAGGGTGCTAGGTGCTACCAAAGTGGTCAAGAACAAATTTATGCGATTTAGTTCTAAGACCAAAGAAGGTATGGAAAAAAAATCTATTTTCATGATAGCTTTTCCAATATCCCTATCTAGGTGAATTCAGGTTTTTCCCAATCATTTACTGAAATAAGGGGCACTAAGGATAATAGTTGAACAGTTAGACATCCCCAGAGATGTGAGGCAATTGCAATACAAGCAAGAAGAACAAGCTGCAAGGGGGATCAAGGTAGGGAGCACAATGGGAATACAGAGAAATGAAGTAAAAATAAGCTAATACTGTAACAAGATATAAAGAACCAGTCTTGGTTATGAAAAAGGAATTCCCAGGGAGGGAGCAGTTCTTGTGAAGGCCTGGTCTGGACTCTTGGGAAAGCCATCTGCATCTGATGTCGTTTTCTTCAGGTCCTCAGGAACAGGGGTATTCTTTTGGATGCCACAAGCTGGAGTACTCAGACAGACCTGACTGGGGCTCCCAGGAACATATGATTTGATACCAAAGGCACATAGAAACAGTTCAGTTTCCCAGCCATGGAAGGCTAGGTTCAAACAGGAAGTAGAATGAATGGTCCAGGTTTCTAGCCACACAGCGCTAGGCTCAAATAATGCAAATAGGTTTTTTCCCCCAGTTTTGCAAAATTGCATAATTACATTAAGTCAGAAACAGATTAAACTACTTAGGTGGCTCACAATATACTACTTTTGGGAAGGGAGATTACATGTCACTAAGATCACCAATAAAACTTACAAATGAACCATCCAAATGAACAGAATCTTTATTACCAATGTTGATTAACATCAGTTCCTTGTATCCCAGTGACCTATTCCCAATATTCATTTAAACAGCACTTTTTTGAATCATAGATGTCTCATGGAATTATACAATTTTAAAAGGGAGTTCTGCTTCTCTGGTTCAGATATAGAGGTTCCAAGATAATTCTGACTTAATATAAATTAGTACAATCACTTAAAGTTGGTTCCACATTTTTAAACTTCAGAGAATTTTCAGTTTATTTATTATTTGTTATTTCCATCCTTACCTAAATCCTGTACCTGGTATAGGAATCCTTTAAAATGTGAAGATCTATCTCTAAGATGAGTTCATCTGCCTTTCAAAATGATCAAACACATACTTTAATAAAGAAGAATAATTACACTGTTACCATTCCCTTACACAGTTTTTGTGCAAAAATCCAAACTTTTGATCTTATTACCAAACATGCTTAAAGCTTGAATTTCCATAACAGAAAAGTTTTAGAAGCCAATCTTATACATCTGTATATACTTCTTAGGGGAATCAGTCTGATCCTGTTGCTTTTCTCAAAAATTGCTATTCCTTTTACTTGGTCTAGTCATTTCCTCCTTTGAAGGATTTTATCTCTATATTTATCTATTTATTTGGCCATGAATATAACTTCTTGATAAATTTGCTATAAAAGAGAAAGAGGGCAATGTCATATAGCTTACCAGAAGGAAAACTTCCTTAGCTGTGTTTGACTCCAGGCATGAGTTATCTCTGATAGGCAATCATATAGCCACTAGTTGCTGAAAGCAGGGCTTAGGCATAGGTGGGGATTTTCCTTCCCAGAAAGGAAAAAGGCACAATTTGGAAAATAGAGTTGAAGATTCTACCTAGGCACTGTCCAAGGTTGTCTTCAACACCTTTCCCAGGCACAGTCATCCACCTTTAGCAGTTCTTAGCCTGCAGTCCATGCCATTCCATTATAGGCTATTATGACAACTATCCCTGTAATTAAAGCTTTAAACAATAATAAATTGCAGTCCCCAAAAGTCTTAAATAGCAAATAAATCTAGACTAGTATCCTTCAGATAAGGCCAGCTAAAATTTGATTGAACTATTAATTATACAATCAAATTACAAATTTTTCTGCCTTCTAAAAATACTTCTTCACACTCTCAACATACTTAAACCCTATAATACTAATACAAAGGTATCCAGACCACTATCTAGAGACAGGAGGGGCTTGAATAACCCCATTTATCCCTAAACCTTCTTATCTGCCTTCCATATTTCCAATCAAACCTTTATTGATCTTTCCAAGTCTCTCAAACCCATTATCTAGATTATTCAGCTTTCCTTTACCCTGTTCACCATCAAACAAGATAGCTCACAAGTTATTATTCTTTTACTAACATAACTCTGCCTGTAATCCTAATTAAAAAAAATATGTCATATATTCTTCCCTAATTATACTCAGTCTGGAAGAGTGAGATACTTCAGGAATCTATTTTTTTTACTTATACATTCAATTACAAATGTTAACTTTTGCTTATGCCATGCAATAACCACAAATTCAGATCAAAAAAAGAAAGATCTTTTCTGCTTTACAAATTATTGCATCAGGTTAACAATAACTCATCTTGGAAATTTACTAAGCCTTCAAAAATTATCACACAAAACTTTTCAAAACATCTTTCCTAAAAGTATTTTCCTTTCTTTAAAAACAGTTTGAATTTATCCTGGTATTAAGAGGAATAATTACTAAACCTTTATGAAAGAAAAATTAATTGGAAAGTTTTAAATGATATCTTTCTTTTTCACCTCAAAGGAAAAAAAACCTTTAAAACTGGAATTCATTAAACTAAGTTAGTGTCCTTGAGTAACATAAATTCCTAAGGTACTATACAGAATTCCTAGATCACAGTCAGTGCTTTTTAAAAGCTACTGCTTTTAGGATCCCTTTAAGCAATGGGATTGTTGCCTGCACTTGCAGCACCAACTGAAACATGGGAGCTTGAATGATGAGTTCCTTGGTCAGGTGGAGATTGCATGCCAAGCAAATCTCAAAAAAGCATCTGAGGGTTCAGGTTTATGTACTATAGCTAAATCACTTACATCATATTTTCTCATGGGAAACTTCATGTTGTTTGCTACATGAGGCATCTAGCTTGCAACTTTGGGGAGGGCATTCCCTTGGGACACTTCCCTGCTTTCTTATCTCATGCATCACTACTTTATCTATAGTGCTCAAGCAGTCTGTGTTTCAGGGATGTTCCAAGCCTCCCTTGCAAGGAGGGGGGTGGCAGGGCTGAGTAACAGGGGGTGGTGAGTCAACATCCTGAGATACTGGGCCTAGGTGGGTGGAAACAGGCTCAGGGGGGGTCCTTGTCCTGAATACACGCCCATGGCATACCCCTCAGAGCTAACCCTGGACATTGCCCCCCTCATGGGATGACAGGGATTCCATTTAGCACCTTTCTTTCTCAAAGGTAAACTTGTCCTGCTGTAAAAGCCAATTGTTAGGAATCCCTTCTACTTATTTCACATAGATTTGCAACTTCTCAGCAAGCCAGGTTCATGGTTTAGGAAATACAAGTTCTTTTCCTGGGGCTGATACTGGTGCCTGAACCTGCCACTCCCATACATAGAGTAATCAATTAACAATTTTAGGTTTTAGCATTAAAACAATATCTTATACATTTCATAAATGAGATCAAAACAATCTTAACTGAAACTTTCTTTTAAACAAAGAGAAACGTGGAGGCTTATGATTTCCCAAATTACAATACCTTAAAATTGTACAACACATGGTCAGACTACCTCATTTATCATTTTTCTGTTCCTCTGACAGTATAATTCTCAATTTAACAGCTTTTAGACTGTATAAGAGAAACTGCTTCTGTTAAAACTAGATAACAACTGAATTCACAATTATTATGTTCTTAAATTTAAACTTTGAAATCAAAACCAATTAATTAACAATCTGGTGAACAATCAGCTGGATGTGCTTTTCAAATTGTTTTACACAGACTAAACTTTCTTAGTGTCACACAGCCAATCAACTTATCACTAGAAATCACTTACATTCTGGAAACATTCAAATTAACACAAATACATCTTTAAATGGGGCAAAGTTGAAAATCACATCCCTATAGTTTTCTTTCAGGGTTTGTCATTTGCTCAATAAGCAGAAATACCTTTCCAATTCACTTTGAACAGAATCATTCATCTCATCATTAATAATGTGGAAACTAGGGCTGCTAGGTGGCACAATGAATAAAACACTAGGCCTGGAGTCAGGAGGACCTGAGTTCAAATCTGGCCTCAGACACTTAAAACAAGAAAACTAGCCATATGACCTTGGGAAAGTCATTTAACCCCAATCGCCCTCCAAAAAAAATTGAAAAATAATAAAAAAAATAATAATGTGGAAACTAAAACTTTAAATCGTTACATATTTTCGTAGTAGCCAAAATTTTAAATGAAATATCAGCAGTATATGTGTAAATACACACGTGTGTGTGCATGTGTGCATGCATGTATTTTTTATGGTGCGCTCCTCTTCCCCAGTTGAAACCTGTAGGGATTGATTCACACTCTTTACATGTATCTTTGTGTCCTGACCACACAGTCTGCCTTCATAAACGCTTGAGGAATGGTTAGTGGAAACATCCCCCGCCTTGTGCGATTTTCCATTAAAAGGGAAAGATAACATTTAAATTGAAATAACTAAATATGTGGATGAGAAGGGAAATTTAACCTAGAAGGGAGGCTCAACCATCTGGAGCCATCTGGAACACTTTCAATGCAGGGAAATTTAAAATTGCTAAGAAAATTCGCCCTCAAGGGAGGAGACTCACTGTTACTTCCTGTACTTCTGGGATCCTCCATTAGCTTTCTCTGCTCACTGAACCTCAACACTTCCACTGGGCTGCTGTCAGAAGCTGTGCTCATCTGCTGGGCTGCTGGGCTGCTGGTCTCCTGGGGTTCTGAGCTCCTGGACTCCTGTTCTGCCGGGCTAGTGCTTGAATCTGCTCCACTGGGACACTATCTTCCAGCCTCTGGTTGCCTCTGAATTTATAACCCAGGTGTTCACAGCCCTGGCTCCTCCACCCTGTCAGGCAGGATATCACCACAAGGAGAAATGAGCTCCTTGTCTCTACTCTGATTCACAAATGCTCAGGAACAAAGTCCCGAGAGGGAAGAGACTTACTCTTACTAGTTTTCAATTTCTCTAATTCAAGAGTGGAAGGAGGCTGGCATTGGAGAGGGTAAGGAGAGAAATTTCTGCCTTCAGGGACCCCTCCCAAAGGGAGGCTACCTCCTGCCATCTTGGCCACAATAGCCACGGGAGTTTCGTTTTACCACAAAGAGCCCAAGGCATGGAAAGTGTACTAGGAGCATATTTTCCCTCCTTATAAACAAAAAGAGAAATTTATTTCCACCCAAAATCTGACATCACTTGAAATCATCATAGTATATGATTACTATGGAAGAGATGTTAATGTATTAAATTGTTGTTGATATCTAGCCTGCCCTTTATCAAAGTAAACCCCTTTCTCTGATGGCAATCAAGAAAATCAGGCCATTGATACTTCTCCAAGACTCTGGAGACTTTCCTACCTGTGACTTGATCTGTTCCCCTCATGGAGGCAGGAGTGAGTGAGAAATTTTATCTCCCTTTGCCCCATCAGCCATGGTGTCCTTTTGTCATCCCCAGAGTGCTCCTACATTCATGACTCACATGACTCCTAGAACCAGAGAATTGTTCCCCACCTTCAAAAAGAAGCTTTCCTCCATGTTGGAAGAGGAAGAAAAGGAACCTAGGGGCTGGAGGATGACATTGACATAACTATTGTGTCTTGGAGGACCTTGAGAAAACTGAATTAATTCCCAATATCTTTGCAATCTCTTTAAGAAGTGGAGACCTTTCAAAAACAAGGAAACCTCAAGAACAAAGTTAAAGGCGGCTTCACTTTTTTTTTTTTAGCATTCCTTTTTTATTTTTACACCAGAATTTCTGAAATAGCTTGCTAACTGATCTGCCTATCTCCATTCATCCTTTTCTATTCAATCTTTTGGTCTTCTTCAGCCAATCTACTCTTCCAAAAGTGCCCATTTCTGTATGCCTTGGGCAGCTTCACTTCTAAGGATTCTTTTCCTTCTTGAACCTTTCTTGTGAGCCTGATGGGGTGCAGGCTCTGGGAAATCCCTAGAATCTTCCCAATTGTTGAGGCATTTGCCTGAGGGCAAAAGCTTTTCATTATTACTAGGCTCAAATCTGTTACTCTTGACCTAACCAAGCCCTCCAGTGTTTTAATGGCCAGAAAAGTAGTACTTTCAGCTTATTTCAGCAATCAAGTGCATTTTAAAATCTCCTTTGATTCTACCAAGTTGGAAATAGTACACATTGTGTTGCCCTTAAAAAGGCTAAGGGAGGTTAGAGACCTTCCCTGCCCTTTAAAGACCTATGGTCATCACCTGAAGTCCATGGTGAGAGTAGTTTGCCAAAATAGAGGAGCAAGAAAAGAGGAACAGGAAGGGTGGAAGAGGAAGGAGCAAAGCAGAAAAAAGCTGAAGCATGAGCTGGCACCAAGCAGAAGTGGGAGGGAGCATGCTAGGGATGTTGGCACTCTGTTCTGTCTGTCTTAATGTAACTTTGTCAGAATGAAGCATTCTGTCTGGTGAAAGAGGACCTTACTGCTGATACATGAGCCTTGAAAAAAAGACTTTACTTCTCATAGAGAAGCATTGAAACAGGACTTCAGTGCTGTTACAGAAGTCCTGGGTCTTTACTGTTGACTTTTCTTTAATTTCTCAGACTGAAGCTTTTGTTTTATGATTTGTGTTACTTTGTCAGACTTCTCCTCCCACACATTGCCCTGGTTATCACTTGGGCAACTATGCCAGGGGGTAGAAAAGCTGTATGCAAGTTTCTTGTGTTGTTTCTTTTGCTTTCTCTTAACTAAAGGTACAATAACTCCTTATTCTACCACCTGAGACCCTCCAGCTTGCTCTTCTGAAGAACACTAACACTGTGGTTTGGAAAAATTCTCACACAAACCAGTCATCAACTCCCTTTTCTTCTGAGCTTTCTCCTCCAGCAGCTTATCTCTGCTTTCATATATAACACGATAACTTGATATCAAGGCCCAGCCTCTCCTACAAATCCCTGCCAATTCTTTCCCTGGTTCTATTGGTATTCCTTGCCAAAATCTTTCCAAATTTCTGGGTTCTCCCTTCTGTACCTTCACTTCCCACTTTTCACAGAGCCCTGTGCTTTTAGCCTATTCTCTTTCTGGGGAGGAATAAGGTAAATCCTCCCATGCTGGGATATCCATTTCTCTCTCTAAAGCATACCTGCCTCCAAAGAGAGGTGTGATATTTTGTGAACTCATTGTCTTCTGCCAAACATAATGGCAATCCAATATTCATAGTACCCATAGTGGCTAAGGATAAGCTGATGTAGTTGTGAATCACAAAATGTAACAGTCTCTCCACATGGAGGACAGAACCAAAGAATTTATTCAAAAACCAGAAAATATAATCCCTAAACCAGAAAGCCAAATTCATCATAGCAACCAAAAATTAGTATGCATAAACAATGTAGCAAAAAATAAACATTTCCAAGACTTCTTTCTGGAAGGCCTTCAAAACAAAACAGGTCCAGGCAAGCAAAAATGCCCCCCTCTCACTCATGCTGTTCGCTCAGCCTCCTTCTTGTTCCACCCTTCCAGGAAGCTCTTCCCCCTGTGGGCTACATGTGATTACATTTGGCCTATTAAGGGCTGGGAAGGTCTTCAAATTCCCTTAGGCCTATTAAAGGTCCTGGAAGATCTTCAAATCCCCATTACCATTACATAGGACCCCATACAACGATACAAAAAGAGATATTACAACAAAGCTTGAAGAAAATGGAATGTATTATTTTTCGTATTTCTTGACTGGTGAACAGTTTACGAATAAATAAGATAGAGAGCAGTTTGAGGTATAAAATAGACTATTTTGATTACATAAAATTAGAAAGGCTTTCTACAGATTAATGTAGCCATGGTGAGAAGGAAGGCAGAAAATTTGAGAAAAATTTATAGACAGATTCTCAGATAAAGGTCTTGTGTGGGATGAAAAGCCCCATAAAATTAAATCAAGAACACGGAAGTTTCTTAGGATAAGACCAGGAAATGTTATTCTCTTCCCCCTGGAAGAAGAAGGAGGGCTTCCCCATGACTGGTCATGAGGAAGGGGTATGCAATGTGTGTCTAACAGAGTTTTTAAACCCTAATACAGCAGGGTCATATTTCCCCCATTGTCCCTCATTCCCATTGCTTGGGGGGGGGGGTGAGCTTGGGCAGTCCCTGACTCCCACTGGCCAGTAGGAGGGACCCACAGAGGCGGGAAAGTAGACAAAGGTCTGAAGCTAGGTGGGGGTCAAAAGACTCCTAAAAGGGTTTGCTGCTGATTGACAGCAGCAATGAAGGAGGAAGAGGGAAGTCAACCATCCTGAGAAGTTTTCACTCACCACAGTCTCACCTCTTCTTTTTACCCTCTGAAAACTTTTCATATGACTGCTTATCTTCCCAAGATGGGGGCTTCAGCAAAGAAGAAATTCTATTAAAGGCTAGGTCCCGATTCTTGGGAAAGCTGTCTGCATCTGATGTCATCTTTTTCAGATCCCTTGGTTCAGAGAAGGGGGTAATCTTCAGATGCCTAGAGTTCATATACACAAGCTGGCAGAGCCAGACAGACCTGACAGGGTTCTCAGGAACATATGATTTGACACCAAAGGTACATATAAAGGTCCAGTTTCCCAGCCATGCAAGGCTAGGTCTAAACAGTATAATCAAATTGTTTAGTTTTCTTAGCCACACAGGGCTAGGCTCAAACAATACAATAAACTTTTCACGCAATTTTACAAAATTACATGATTACATAAAGTCAGGTACAGATTAAATTTCTTAGATGGCTCACAATATATACTAGCTTTCAGAAAAGTGATTACATGTCACCAGGATAACCAAGAAAACTTACACACAAACGATATAAATTAACAGAATCATTATTACCAATGTCAATTAACATCCAATTCCTCGTATCCCAGTGACCTATTCCCAATATTCATTTAAACAATACTTTTGAATCCCAGATACCTCATATAGTTACACAATTCAAAAAGGGAGGTCTGCTTCTCTGGTTCATATCTAGAAGATACCAGATAATTCTGACAATATAAATTAGCACAATCACTTAAAAATTAGTTCCACATTTTGAAACTTCAGAGAATTTTCAGTTTATTTATTTTTGGTTATTTCCATCTTTCCTAAATCCTATACCTTGTATAGGAATCCTTTAAAATGCAAAGATCTATCAAGAAAAAAAATGATTTCATTTGCCCTTTTTAAAATTATCAGACAGATGCTTTAATACAGAAATATTAATTTCACTCTTGTTACTATCATATACAGTTCTTGTGAAAAATCCAAACCTTTGATCGTGTTCCCAAACATGCTCAAAGCTTAAATTCTCCTAAGAGGCAATTTTTGCAAACCAATCTTATACATCTCTATACAGTTTTAGAGGAATCATCTAAGTCTGGTCCTGCTGCTCTCCTCAAACTTTACTATTCTATTCAATTAGACATCTCTTGCATTACATTTTTGCCTTATTACTAGTCATTTACTCCTTTGAAGGATATTATCTCTATATTTATTTATTCATTTATTTGGCACTGAATATTATTTCTTAATGAATTTTCTATAAAAGAAAAGGGGGGAAAATGTCATAAATCTTGCCAGAAGGAAAACTTCCTTAGCCTGTTTGATTCCAGGCATGAGTCATCTGCATTCAGAGAGCCCCTTGGTGCTGAAAGCAGGGCTTTGGCATACTTGGGTGGAAATTTTTCCTTTTGAGAAAGGAAAGGGAATAGTTGGGAATAGATTTGAAGATCTCACCTGGGCAGTGTCCAAGGTTGTCTCCAAAGCTTTTCCCAGGCACCAAACATCCCCCTTTAGCAGCTCTCAGCCTGTGGCCCCTGCCATTCCATTACTGGCCTTTATGAAAACAATTGCTGTAATCAAGTCTTAAAATAATAGTAAAATTTCCAGTCCCCCAAATTCTTGCTTTTTGGGGGGGGGGCAAAATTCTTAAATGGGAAATCAATACAGACTCGTATCCTTCAGGTAGGGCCATCTAAAATTTGATTGCGCTACTAATTATAAAATCAAGTTACAAATATTTCCGCTTTCCATATTTCTAATCAGACTTTTATTAGCTTTCCAAATTTCTCAAACCCATTATCCAGATTATTCAGCTTTCCTTTACATTTTTAACCAGAAAATAAGATAGCTCATAAGTTATTATCCTTTTTACTAACATACCTGTTTTACACTGGAATCCTAGTTTCCTGGAAAGTTTGTTTATTCTACCCTAATTGTACTCAGTCTGGAAGAGTGAGATACTTCTTGAATTTAAATCTTCACTCATATGTTCAAATAGAAATGTTAACTTTTGCTTATGCCACTCAATAACCACAAATTCAGATTAAAAGATCAAGATCTTTTCTGCTTTACAACCTATTGCATTAGTTTTAACAATAACTCATCATTTCTTTAAAAAGTTTGAATTTATCCTTATGTTAAGAGAAATAATCACTAAACCTTTATGAAGAAAATTAATTTGAGAAGTTTTAAATATCTTTCTTTTCCTTTAAACAATAATAAACCTTTAAAATCAGAATGCTTTTTTTATCATATGCTTTATAAATTTATAGTTTACATCATTCATTTCCACAAGATTATGGGTTACAAATTTTCTCCCCGTTTTTCCCCTACCCACCACCCCAAAATAGCAATCCCACTGGATATCCCCTCCTGCAATCTTCTCTCTCCCATATCTTCTCTAATACCCCCTCCAACTTTCCAGTATATTCCAAATATATATATAACATTTGATTTTTAAAACTTTGAATTCCAGATTCATTCCCTTCTTCCCTTGTCACCCAACCTTACTGGGAAGATAAGCAATTCAGTATAGGTTGTACATGTGTAGCTATGCAAAACATTTCCATAGTAGATATATTGTAAAAGACTGACTATATTTCCCTCCCTCCTATCCCATCTCCCACATGTTCTATTCTCTACTTTGATCCTGTCCCTTTTCAAAAGTGAGTGCTTCCAACTTCCCTTTCCCCCAGCCTGCCCTGCCTTCCATCATCCCCCCCTTCATCCCATTTCTCCCCACTCTCCTGTAGGGTGAGACACCCTATTTAGAGTGTATGTCGTTCCCTCCCTAAGCCAAATTCAATGAGATTCCCTTTCGCCTTCCTATTCTTCCCCTCCATTGTAACCATTTTCCCTTGCCTCTTCTATATGAGATAGTTTACCCCAATCTGCTCTCCCCATATCCTCTCATTATATTCCTCTCTCACCTCTTAATTTCACTTTTTAAGTATCATCCCTTCCCATTAAACTGGTCCTGTGCCCTCTGTCTATGTATACCTGTACACATATATACACACACTCACATATGTATTCATATGCCCATATACTCTCCTATAAAGACATATATATGTATGTGTGTGTGTATACACACACACATTAATATTCCCTTCAATTTTTCTCATACTGAAAAAAGTTTGATCAGCTACAATTATTGTTTTTCCATGTAGGAATGTTAATAGTTCAACTTTGATAAGTTCCTTATGATTTCTTTTCCCTGTTTAGCTTCTCATGCTTCTCTTGCTTCTTGTATCTGAATGTCAATTTTTCTATTCAACTCCAGTTTTTTCATGAAGAATACTTGAAAGTCATCTATTCCACTGAAAGACCATATTTTCCCCTGAAACGATACTCAGTTTTGCTGGGTAGGTGATTCTTGGTTTTAATTCCAGCTCCTTTGACTCTGGAATATTATATTCCAAGCTCTTAGATCCCTTAGTGTAGAAGCTGCCAGATCCTGTGTTATCCTGATTGTGTTTCCACAATATTCAAATTGTTTCTTCCTGGCTGCTTGTAATATTTTCTCCTTGATCTGGGAACTCTGGAACCTGGCTATAATATTCCTAGGAGTTTTCTTTTTGGGGTTTTTTCCAAGAGTTGATGGGTGAATTTTTTCAATTTCTATTTTGCCCTCTAGTTCTAGGCTATCAGGGCAATTTTCCTTGAGAATTTCTTGAAGGATGATTTCTAGGCTCTTTTTTTATCATGGCTTTCAGGTAGTCCAATAATTTTAGATTATCTCTCCTGTATCTATTTTCCAGGTCAGTGTTTTTTCCAATGAGATGCTTCATATTGCCCTCTATTTTTTCATTTGTTTGGATCTGTTATATAGTATCTTGATTTCTCATAAAGTCATTAGCTTCCATTTGCTCCAATCTAATTTTGAAGGAATTATTCTCTTTAGTGAATTTTTGAAATTTTTTTTCTATCTGGGTAACCAGACTTTTTAAGGCATTCTTCTCATCATTGACTTTTTGAGACTCTTTTGCCATTTGAGTTAGTCTTTTTTTTAAGGTGTTATTTTCTTCAGTCAGGTTGTTGACTCTCATTTCATAATTTTCTTGCATCAATCTCATTTCTCTTCCCAATTTTTCCTCCACTTCTCTTATTTAGTTTACAAAATCCTTCTTAAGGTCCTCTATGGCCTGTAACCAGCTTGTATTTTTCTTTTAAGTTTTTGGTGCAGGAGTTCTGCCTTCACTCTCTTCCTCCTGTTCCATCCTTTGATCCTTTTTGTCCCCAAAATAGGAGTCTAATGTTGGATTCCTCTGTTTGCTTTGTTTCCCTCGTTTTCTCATTTTACCACTCAATTCCTTGACTTTTGGGCTTTTTGCCACAGTAGGACTCTGCTACCAGACAGGTAAATGCTCAGGTGCCGAAGGTATTAGTTGGGTGCCCTCTCTGAAGCCTCCACACTCTCTGGCAAGCTGATCACACACCCCAGGACCTCCACCCTAGACCACAATCCAGATCTAAGCAGGTTAAAGCAAGAGCAATTACTCCTCAGACTGGTAGCTTGGTTCCCCTACAGTCTACAGCCAGGAGCTGAAGCTGCCATGTGGCTGTGGCTGTATGGACACAGCATCTAGTGGCTTCTCCTTCCAGGGGATAAAGGCTGACCACACTCCCAAATTCAAAGATCCCAAAGTAAACACTGCACTGACCTCTCACTTTGTCCTTAGCATCTATGGATTGATAATTCTGGAAACTGCCACAGCTACTAGTGATTTGAAGTCCCTCCAGCTGGTGGTTGGTCAGGCCTGCCCTGGGGCTAAAATCTCCGGCTAGTTCGGGGCTGGGGTTGGCACCCAGAGCACTGTTCTGGCTACTCCCTGCTGGCCTGCCGGGCTGTCCTCAGCAGGAGGTTAGCTTCTCTGTGGCATTTTGTGGGTTCTGTAGCTCTCAAGTTTGTTCAGAGTCACCTTTTACATGAATTGGATGTGGTGGGAGCCGGAGCCCAGTGGAGGTCCTGTTTCTACTCCACCATCTTGACTCTAAAATCAGAATTCTTTAAACTTGGTGTACAATATTCTTAAATGACATACATTCTTAATGTATTATACAGAATTTCCAGATCACAAATTTGCAATCTTAGAGATATGACAACAATATAACAATGAATTTCAAATGACTTATAAATTGATAGATCTTATCACTCTCGGCATCCAAAAACCACTTCAAAGTTAGATAATGATGTTGTATACATCACATGCCAGTTATTAAACCTTTTACAATCATTATATCATTTTAATCCCATAATACATTATTTTTCCCTTCACAAATTCAGAAAACAGGTTAAACAATGATAAAATACATTTTAGCAACTGGAACAGAGAAGTTCAGAGCTTCCCTGTGCAGTTAGGTGAGGCTACTGCCAGTCTGTGAACACCATCACCACAATTCTCCCACGTTCTCCTCTCCCAACTGATCTGGAATGAGAAGGGTTAACAAAACTTCTGGTTGCTTAAAGACAGATCTCCACGTTGCTGAGGTACTCCAGCAATCCCATTAACCAGTTTCCGATTTTGTAATGATTAATTCCCAGATACACCAAGATGCTTTAGCTATGTCTAACTTTCATTATAATTCTAGGCTGGCCAGCCCAGAAAATACAAGGAAAGGAGTTTTACAGATTTGTTTGAACAGTTTTAGGTTTTAGCATTAAAACAATATTTTATTAAGTTTCATAGCAAAACAATCTCAACCGAAACCCCCTTTATAAACAAAGACAAACAAATATTGTAAAAATTTGTTTTTTGGAGGCTTAAGATTTCCCAATTTACTGTATTTCAAAATATTACAACCCATGGTCAGTGAGTCCCATTCCTCATTATTCTATTCCTCTGACAATATAGCTCTTAGTTTAATACAACTATTTACCAATTATTATGTTCTTAAATTTAAACTTTGAATTCAAAAGCAATTAATTAACAATCTGATGACCTTAATTTAGTCATTTTCAAATTACTTACAATTATGTCAGCAAAATACCCTAACGTAATATAAATTCTCAAAATATTATATATATATACATATATATATATATATCACATACATACAAATTAACATACATAACTATATCCCTAGGTGAAACAGACTTGAAAAATCATTGTACAAAGTTCATAAGAACTTTAGGGTACTTACAAGCTTCTGAGTAATAATAAGAAAAAAATTGTTTTTAACACAATTCATAATTTTACCGAATTACATAATTTAGAAATGTACAATGTTCCAAACATTATGTATTTAAAACTTTAAAACAGAGGTACGGGCAGGTAAAGTAGTTTTGAGAATTAAACTGGACCTTTGAGATCACCAAGGAAAATAGTATAGAAGGAGAAGAGAAGAGTACCCAGGATAAAAGCTTGAGGGACACCTATGTGTGGTTCAAGGGTATACTCAGAAGGACAATCCAGCAAGAGATAAAGAAGGGGTCACAGAAGTAGGATGAAAAGCAAAAAAGAAGGGTGTCCCAAAAACCTAGAAAGAAGAAAATATGAAGGAGAGGGATCAAAAGTGGTTTATTGCTTTGTTTTGTTTTCTGAGTCAGTAAGCATTTATTTAGCACTTACTGTATGTCAAGAACTGTGTTAAACATTGAGAATGCCAATAAAAGCAAAAGAAAGATGGTCCCTGCCCTCACTTAGCTTATATTCTTTTTAAAAATTTTTCAAATGCTTTATTAACTTCTGATTTACATCATTCATTTCCACCAGATTTTGAGTTACAAATTTTCTCCCCATTGTTCCCCTACCCACCGCTCCAAAATAGCAGTCCCACAGGATATCACCTCTTCCAATCTGCTCTCTCCCATGTCTTCTCCCATACCCCCTTCAACTTTTCCAGTAAGGCATGGTGGATCTCTATGCCCCAGTGTCTGTATATCTTATTTCCCAATTACATGTAAAATAGTATTAATAATAGTATATATATGTATTTTTTTAAACATTTGATTTTAAAACTTTGAATTTCAGATTCATTCCCTTCCTTCCTTGTCACCCACCCTTACTGGGAAGATAAGCAATTCAGTATAGGTTGTACATGTGTAGCTAATACAAAACATTAGCATAGTGGGGGGTGGTGTTAGCTTTTCTGTGTCATTTTGTGGGTTTTGCAGCTCCCAAGTTTGTTCAGAGTCCCCTTTTACACGGATTGAGGAAGGCGGAAGCCAGAGCAGCGGGAGGTCCTGCTTCTACTCCTTCATCTTGACTCTGCTTCTGAGTAGCCAATTTTCAAAGGAAGAAATGACAGTTACCAATGATTATAAGAAAAAAATCTAAGCCAATTGTTAATAATTAGAAAGATTTTCAGCTGGGTAAAGGTGGTAAGAAAACGAGTGTCACAAATATCGTAATTGTTTTTGTTAATTTTGTATTTGTTACAAGAGCTTTATATATTTTTTTTCCTGTCACAGAGGTGAGATCACTGGAGGAGGAAATAAATGCAAATTTTTTAAGAACCTGAGCAAAAAATATTCCAAATCAATAATTATTTAACTGCAAATTAAATCAATATTCAGGCTCCACTTGACCCCATCCAAGTGAAAAAATGAGAAGAAAAGATATTAGAAGTGTAGGAAGAGAAAACAGATTCATCAGTTTCCTGGTGAAGCTGTGAAGTTCTCTCCCAAATCACAAAAACATTGACTCAGTGACACCACTAGAGGGCGTATACTTTTCAAGATAGCAAAGGAACCCAAGTGTACAAAGATAATGGTACCAGCTCCTTTTGGTAGGTCCAAGACCTAGAAAGTAAGAGGTGATGTCCTACAATTAATGAGGCAAAAACTGAACAAATCCTGGTGTGTGAATGTTATGGATCAACAACATGCCATGGAACCCAGGCCATTTCAGTGAAACCTGGGACAGTCGGATGGGCCAGTGCAGACTCCAGGGAGTGTTCCATAACATACAACATGGTGAAGGCCAACACCTTGCAAGGGAAGAGGTCCCACTTCTTATCATCGTAACGGGTATATCAGATGTAATAAGATCTAT
>NW_027186289.1:1262571-1270243 GCF_028583685.1 Petaurus breviceps papuanus | reverse complement strand
GGACAGTGTGGGAATTTGGGCTCCTTAGCTAGGTGCTTTTGGTCCAATTATTTTGATGGTTGGTTTTTTATTTTCCCCGTTTTGGGTAGAAGAGAATGAAAGTAGGAGGGGCACTAGCAATACACGTGTCCTGCCCCTGATCCTCCACACCACAAAATAGTGAGGAAGGAAATCGCTGTGATAATACACGCAACACATAGAAGGAAGGCTTTCAAAGCATTATTTGGAATTAATTATTATTCAAAGAGAAATTCAAGCTAACCATATGTGTTTCCTGCTCTTTTTCTATTTTATGGTGAATATAAATGTTCATTTTGTTTCATGTTTGTGATTTTCTAAATTAAAAAAAATGAAATATTGATCATTTCCTATTTGTTAGTTCCTTCAGTCTTGGAGACATGACAACAAGTGATGAAATTATTTTCACATGACTTTCTCTTTCAATCAGTGCTTTGGAGCATGTTTTCACATGCCATTTATGGTTGTCAGGAGTGTGGAAAACTTCCTGTCCTTTCAGCACTGATGTGTTGGCACTGGTCCTTGGTACACATGGATGTCAGTTCTCTCTCTATAGTGGATATAAATAACTTGGGGGGGGGGAGCATTTTTAATGAAATTTTTTATATGATCTGCCTACTACATTTTCTCTTCTAATTTGTCTGTATTTGCTTAATTAAAACATTTAAGTTTTACGTAGTTAGAATTTTATATTTTTTTACCTAGATCTTAAATCAAGAATTCTCCTACCCACAGTTGTGAAGTTATCTGAGTGCTAACGTGCATTTTTAAATAAATATTTTTTTCATCAGGAAAAATTTCATGTGACAAAACCCCATTCCACATATGTATAAGGGCAACGTTCCTCTATTGTCTATCCCAAATATATATCTGTAGAAGTTCTGTATAGTGTTGAGAAATGTGTCTATTGAGCAATTCCCCTTCAGAAGACACCATAAGTCATTTTGGTTTAGTCTCTGGGGCACCCTATTCCTGTCTACTTTGTTTTTCTTATCTCTATGTGAGACTTAATCCAGAATAGAGAGGACTATTAAAGTGGTGTTGCTTTCCTGGTCCTGGCTCTGCTTACACTTCTAGTACTGCTTTCTTTATAAATGGAAATGGGAAGGCATTTGGAGCCTGGCATCTTAGCACTGCTCTTACTTGGCTCCCTATGAATCCTCCAGAATCATGTCTTTGCCATGCTTATCCCTTCCCATGTTTTTCATGATTGTTTCTGCTGAGTATGACAGCCAGACTGGAATCCTGCTTTGTCAGTTTCCCCTCAGTAGCACACCTTCCAGCAGACCATCATTTTTATTCTATGTCTTTTTTTAACTATTTTAAATGTGTTTCATGTAAACAAGAGACATAGGGTCTTATTTTCTTTAATGTCATGTGCTGGCTGTTCTTTGCTTTTTTTTTTAACTTCCACTTAAAGTTACAATTACATTCCCATCTCTCCCATCCTCTGAGGTTAAACTGTTTCCCAGATTCAGATTTGTGCTTAATGCTCCGTTTTTCCCTCTTATCTAAGTATTTAATATTTCCTCTTCCCTTCCCCCTCAGTTAACTGTCCAGCAAAATTCCCCTTCCTGTTTTTCCCTTCATGTCACTTCCTTTTTTGATTTCATTTCCTGGGCCTTTCCCTTGCACACACTCCCCTATTTCTCTCCATTCTTTTGTTTCTCTGACTCTGCCCCCCTTTCTTGGCCTTCCTCTCCCTCACACCAAGTTCCTGCTTCTTTATTCTGGGCCTTTCCTAAGCCATGAACACTTTCCCTTTCTCTATTCTGGGTTCCCTCTTCTAAAGAGATTCTGCTGTCACCTTGGAGATGGTTCTCGGAGAGGATTCTGGGAAGGTGTCGGAGTAGGGTCAGAACATTTCAGGCTCCCCAGATTTTCTTCCACAAAAGGGATTAAATAGCATCTGAGGAAAAGCTAATTAGAGTTGTGGCATGGCCTCGATTTCCTCCCTGGGAGAAGTAAACAGGGCCAGGCTAGGGTCTCTATAACACCCAGGGGTGAGCCCTGGGGTGAGTGGGGCAGGGAGGTGGCCCCAATCCAGTCACAGGGACTTTTAGCCCAGGATAGTGAGGGGAGCTGAGCGTCTGAGCTCAGGAAGATCAAGGGAACCTCTGCTGACCAGGAGTGCCAGAGCCAGCTGTGCTGGGGGGAGGGGCCCAGAGTTAGGTCTGAAAAATAAAAAGTTTTGATTTGCTTCTTTGGGGGACTCAGAGAAATAAAGACATGGTTATGGGAGCTGGGAGCATCATCAAGAATATTTTTTGAAAATGAGCCCCCTAAAGCGTGGGACCCTTGTGGAAAAGAAGTTTAGTTATTTTCACTTACTAAAAATGAAACACTGATTTGAGGGGAAATTGTGCTGAGAAGCTACCTTGTAATTTTAGAATATCGGGGAATTTGACCAGCCTTGGAGAGTACAGGGAGATGATGATGGTGATGATGATGGTGATGATGATGGTGATGGCCCCTCCATCCCAGGGCTGTTGGAGGAATGCAGTAATTCTAAAGTGCCTCACACTGAGCACAGGACGAATGCTGAGGCTTGTCACTGGATTTCGGAGGAAATGACATATCTAAGACAATAATGTAGATGATTTTCTGAGGACAAGATTTTATCCAATTCAATGGATGAAATTTGATTTAAGAACTTGAGGAGTTTGGTGTCATGTTTAAAAACAGACATGATATTTTTTAGACTAGTGGTTTTCATGTGGAATTTAGGAACAATATTAGACGTATTCTTAGAAATGTGAAGCCTTTCCACTGGAAGAAGATGCTTTTAAAAACACTGTTATGTGAAATTTTTCTGAGATACTGCAAATGTGGTTAGAGGGGCCCATTGCCTATTGAGTTTTGAAAATGAATGTGATAAACATCTTTAAAAAATAATAATAATGAAGTGACTTTTGCCTTGAATTTTTTTAATAACAGGATTTTGATTTAAATTTTGTGATTCTGCTTGGGTAAAATTACTTTGAAATGGACTAAATTCTTGTCATTTGGCAAAAGTAAGGTTTATATCTTACAAAATGGACTGTTTAAAAATACTGCTAAATACTCAATGGGTTTTATTTTCCTCTAGACTAGCCCCTTGAAAGGAAGGACTTCAGGCTGCCTATGTATAACTACCCCATGAAGTAAGAAAGCAAGTGGTTCAAGGAATAACTGAGAAATCAAAAAGGAAGCATTCTACAGTACTACAGAGAGCAGGCCTCTGACATTCTTGTTCTTTAAGTTTCTTAAAAGTGCCTGCTTTCATTTGACCTGGTCTTAGATCAGTGATCAAGTAAATCTTCTCCCCTCCCCCTCCAAGTAATGTTACCAACCTCATAATACTCTTGGGGAGACTGTAAAGTCTTCCTTTCCATCTGTGTTGGGAGCAGGGATGGAATTTAGGGGACCATTCACTTACCCTCTGACAATTAAAAAAAAAACAAGTAGTAAGGCAGAAGATACAAAGTTTTTCCCTCAAGGTTTACCGGTAAAGCATGTATTACCGTGTTTCCCCGATAATAAGACCTATCCCAAAAATAAGCCCTCCCCTTACTGTGTAAGATTCTTCTAAAATAAGCCCTCCCCCGAAAATAAGCCCTATTGAGATTGCTACTGTAGTGAAGGTGATCCCCTGCTCTACATGATACATTACAGCACCGTCCCCCTCCTCCCCCCTGGGTGAAATGCACGCCGCGCTCTGAGCTGCATCCAATCAGAGCTGCAGCAGTGAGCGCGTCATCCTGTTCTTCCCCAGTGATTTGCTTATTGAATAAAGGTACATTTTTTTGTTCACATTTACCTGTTTATTAAAATTGCTGTCAATGTTCATTAAAATAAGCCCTCCCCTGAAAATAAGCCCTCTGGTGTTTTTCTGTCCAAAAATAATAATAAGACAGTGTCTTATTATCGGGGAAACATGGTAGCACCTCCCCTGCCCCATCATCCTCTCCCTGCTCTGGATTGATCTAGAGGCAAGTAACTGTAACATTACATTATACAGTATTAGAATGATCATTGTAAAAATGTACGATCAGAGTCTTTGAGACCACAGTAGAACGTTGAGGATGTTTACCTCCAACATATCCATCACCTTCACTTTTCCAGTTTTTAAATGCTGAGTCAAGTTCCCTCCCCTCCAAAAGGCATGGCAATCCCATTTTTTATTGGGGGCACATTCATCATTTCACACTCTTTGAACAGAACAAAAGAAAAAACATTAAAAAACATACAGCCTATTCAGAAGCATTTGTGGTGGATGATGGAGAACCCAGATTCATCTCACCCCTGCTTGCTGATCCCCATCTGTTGGAAGGTGGAGAGAGGTCAGGATGGAGAGTCCAAAGCAGGCAGGATATTTGTGCTCAGGTGGGGCAGGTCTTGATTTTCATTGTGCTGGCGAGCTAGGACTGTCATCTCTTTCTGCATCCTGTCAGTATTGCCTGGGTCCAATGTGGTATCAGCAGACAATATGGTAATGGCATAGGAATCCTTACAGATGTCAACTTAACATTTCGTGATTGAGTTGATGGTAGTTTTGTGGATTCCATAGGATTCCAAACCTAAGAAGGATGGTTGGAAAAGAGCTTCTGGGCACCAGAATCGCTTCACAATTCCACCAGCAATGAAGTAACAACAATGAACAAACACCAGCAACCAATTTTTCTATACCCCCTCCAACATTGGTCACTCTCCTTTTCATTCATTTTAGCTAACCTGATAGGCGCAAAATGCCGTCTCTAGGTTGTTTTAATGTGCATTTCTCTGCTTAATAGTGATTTAGAGAATTTTTTTCATTTCACTATAAATTCTTTGGATTTCTACATTGGAAAACTGCTTCTTCATATCCTTTGACTGTTTCTCAATTGGGGAATGATTCCTGTTCTTATAGATTTTACAAAGATCTTTGTCTATTTGGTATATTTGAGATACGAGAATTGAATCTGAGAAACTGCGTATAAATCCTCCCCACCCACCGATTTTCTGCTCTCCTTCTGATCATTCCATTGCTTTTATTGGGAGAAAACCTTTTTAATGTAATGTAATCAAAATGACCTATTTCGCGCCTCATTCTCTTCCTCTCTTGTTTATCCATGAATTGTTCTCCTGCCCGTTGGTTGGTTGCTTTCCTTCCTTCTGGAAGAGGGCCACAGTGACATCACTGTGCTGAAATCAAGTTTCAATGTATCTGACTGTGACTGGTCAGACCAATATGAACGTGGAAGGCTCTACCACAGGTTGGGCACAAATAGTCCCTGAGAACATTTGGGCTGAGTTCTCTAAATTTGGGCATCCTGCATTTCCTTTGAGCTGTTTCAATTCTGCTTTACTCACAGAGCACAGCACCTTCTTGGATGTGGGCACACCATGCTAAGTGGTCCTGTGCCAGTGTCTCCCATGTCACAAATCAATTCCAGAGTTCTTCAGAGAGACCTTGCGGGTGGCCTTGTATCTCTTCTTGTGACCACCATGTGAACTCTTGCCCTGTGTGAGTCCTCCATAAAATAGTCTTTATGGCAAGGGTACATCTTGCATTCGAACAGCATGGTCAGCCCATCAGAGTTGTGCTCTCTGAAGCAGAGTCTGAATGCTTGGCACTTTAGCGGGAGTAAGGCCCTCAGTGTCTGGTACCTTCTCCTGCCAGGTAATCAGAATCTTCCTAAGACAATTCAAATGAAGGCAGTTCAGCTTCCTGGCATGGTGCTGGCAGACTGTCCAGCTTTCACAGGTATACCATAATGAGGTCAGCACCACGGCTAGTAGACCTTCAGTTGGGTAGTCAGTCTAATGCCTCTTCTCTCCCATACTTTCCTTCAGAGTCTCCCAAACACTGAGCTGACTCTGGCAATGCCTGTGTCAACCTCATCAATGTGTATATCCTGAGAAAGCACACTAGCAAGGTAAGTGAATTGATCCACAGCATTCAAAACTTCTCCATTTGCTATAACCCATGGTTGAAGGTACGGATGGTGTGGGGGTGGCTGATGCAGCATCTGTATTTTCTTGGTGTTGATTGTTAGGCCAAAATGAGCACAAGCAGGAGTGGCTAGGTGGTGCAGTGATTAGAGCACTGGCCCTGGAGTCAGGAGGACCTGAGTTTAAATCCAGCCTCAGACACTTTACACTTACTGGCTGGGTGACCTTGGGCAAGTCACTTAACCCTAATTGCCCCTGCCCCCCCCCAAAAAAAAGCAAAAAATAAAATGAGCACAAGCAGCAAAGAACTAATTCATGCTTTGTTGCATCTAAGCTTCAGAAGCTGCATTGAGTGCACAGAATATCTGTGAACAGAAAATCAGGCACCAACCCTCCGTCCCCTTGGTCTTAGTTCTTGTCTAGAAGTCTAATAAGTAATATGTTCCCTGATCTTCAACCTTCTTGTAGTATCTCTCATTAGAAATAGCTCACGTTCACAAAAAAACTAGCCGTGTGACCTTGGGCAAGTGACTTAACCCCAATTGCCCTCCAAAAGGCAAAAAAAAAAAAAATAGCTCATGTGTCCATTTTGACCTTGTCTTGACAAATAATATACAATGTTGGTCTATGCATAATTTCTGCCATATTTCCTTCTGGTTTTCCCAACAATTTTTACCAGATAATGAACTATCCCCAAATCCTAAGTCTTTTCACTTGTCCAGTACAAAGTTCCTTTATTTGTTTGCTGTTGTAAATTGTATGTCTACCATGTTCCATTGATCTGCCTTTCTAGCTCTTAGACATACCAGGTAGTTTTGATAATTGCTGCCTTATAAAACAGTCTTAAGATCAGGTTCTGCTAAACCTTTTTCCTTTATGTGACTTTTTTTATTAGTTCCTTTCATTTTCTTTACCTTTTGTTCTTCCAAATGAGTTTTGTGATTACTTTTTTTCTAACTCAATAAAATAAGGTTTTGATCATTTAATTGGGATAGCATTGAAGATATTACTTAGCTCAGGTAGAATTGTCATTATTTTGCTATTTACCATGCCCACCCATGAAGACTTAATATCACTCTAATTATTTGAATCTGACTTTATTTGTATACATTCTTTAATATTTCTATTAATGTAGTTCCTGGGTTTCTTCTGGCAGGTGTACCCCCGGGAATTTTATACTGTCTAGAGTTATTTTAAATGGGTTGTCTCTTACTATCTCTTTTTGTGAGGTTTTGTTGGTGATATATATGAATGCTGATGATTTATGTGAGTTACATTATATCCTGCTACTTCACTATAATGATTATTTCAACGAACTTTTTACTCGAGTCTTTCAGATTCTCCATGGATGTATCATCATATCATCCATAAAAAGAGATGTTTATATTTCCTCACTCCCTAGTCTGATTCCTTCTATTTATTTTTCTTCTCTTATTGCTATTCTCAGATTCCCAGGTTGTGTTTTCCCTTGTTTTCGAAGAGGACCATAGCTTAAGGGAAATGATGACATGACTTGCAGTTGACTTTGATTTGAGTGAGGGAGGGCTGTGCAAGGTCACCGGCCTCACTTTCTCCTCCACAGCCATCTGGGCCCAGTGGCCAGATATTCATCAGGATGACTGGAGATGACCCTGGCTAGATTCCTTCCTTTCTTTCCTTCCTTCCTTCCTTCCTTCCTTCCTTCCTTCCTTCCTTCCTTCCTTCCTTCCTTCCTTCCTTCCTTCCTTCCTTCCTTCCTTCC
>NW_027186289.1:1252978-1262561 GCF_028583685.1 Petaurus breviceps papuanus | reverse complement strand
TCCTTCCTTCCTTCCTTCCTTCCTTCCTTCCTTCCTTCCTTCCTTCCCTTTCAGATTTCCAATACAATATTGAATAATATTGGTGACAGTGACCATCCTTGAACATTAGATCTTACTAGGAAGACTTCTAGCTTAACCCCATTGCAAGTAATGCTTGCTGATAGTTTTAGATAAATTTTTTTTATCAATTTAAGATAAAATCCATTTTGGGGGCAGGAGAGGTGGCGAAGTGAATAGAGCACTAGCCCTGAAGTCAGTAGGACCTGAGTTCAAATCCAGCCTTAGACACTTACCACTTACTAGCTATGTGACCTTGGGCAAGTCACTTAACCCCAATTGCTGTTCCAAAAAATAGGCAAAAAAATCCATTTTTGCATATGCTTTCAAGTTTTTTTTAATAGAAATGAGTATTGATTTTTATCAAAAGCATATTCTTCAGCAATTGATATGTTCGTATGAATTTTTTTTTATTATTAAGTCACATGAATAATTTTCCTTAGGTTAACGTATCCCTGCATTCCTGGCATATTGTTCACAATATTGTTGTAATCTCCTGGCTAGTATTTTATTTAGAATTTTTGCATATATATATACACTACTCTTCTTTCTTCTTATTGATTTGAATCTCAACACCATATTTGTTTCATAAAAGGAGTTTGGTAGTACCCCTTTCTGGCCTATTTTTCCAGATCATTTCTTTAATACTAGAATTAGGTGATGTTTCAGTGTTTGAAGAATTCCCTAGGAAATCCATCTGATCTTGCTGCTTTATACTAGGAAGCTCATTCATGGCCGGTTCAATTTCTTTTTCTAAAAAAAGATGATTTGGCTATTCTATTTCTTCTTCTGTTAAGCCCATACATATTGACTGAGTATTTAGTAAGGAGTAAGCAGTCAATTAAAGAGGTAGCAATAGTTCCTTTCAGCAGTTTTTACCACATGCCTGGCTTTTTCTCCTTAAAAATTTCTGAGAGCTGTGAGGTCTTCCACCCAGCCTGCACTTGCCTTCCCCTGCCGCTAGGGGCCATGCCACCTCCTGTCTCCCAAGGGTTTAAACTTGCCATCTTCACACTGGAAGATGATATGGCTGCCTTTGTTGTTGACAATTGCTGCAGAACATGCGAAGCTGACTTTGCAGGAGACAGTGCCCCTTGAATTTTCTTCCCTTCCATTATTGGGCACCCCAGATATCAGGGTGTGATGGGTGGGTATGGGTCAGAAAGACAACTCTATGGTGCAGAGCAAGAAAATGTTCGAGGGGTGGCTAGGTGGCACAGTGAATAGACCACCAGCCCTGGAGTCAGGAGGACCTGAGTTCAAATAATGACCTGAGGCACTTAACACTTACTAGCCATGTGACCTTGGAGAAGTCACATAACCTCAATTGCCCTGCCTTCTCCCCTCCAAAAAAAAATAAATAAGAAAGCTGTTCTGACCCTGAAGTGCCCCACTGAACATGGCATTACAACTCCATAGTTCTTTCTCTGGATGTGGACAGCATTTTCCATCACGAGTCTTTTGGAATTCTCTTGGATCATTGCATTGCTGAGAACAGCTAAGTGTAACAAAGGTGGTCATCCCACAATGTTGCCCTTACCTTGCCCAGTGTTCTCCTGGTTCTGCTCACTTCACTCAGCATCAGTTCATATAAGTTTTTCCAGGCTTTTCTGAAGTTCATCTGCTCATCATTTCTTGTGGAACAATAGTTTTCTATTACATTCATATAGCACAACTTGTTTGGTTATTCCCCAATCCATGGGCATCCCCTCAAAAATAAAGGCAGTCCCCACCCACCTGGACCTTATCTTGCAGTGGGGAGTGGTGGGCAAGGAGGGGCTCAATGGCTGAAAAAGCTACTGGACTGGAGAGTGAGGCTTTAGGACATAGATTGATACTCATCGACCAGGTACTGGATTGGAGTGGATATTGATCTTGATTCTTGTTAGCTGAACTGGAAAGAAGAGGAAAAGTTTGGGGATAAAAATGAAGGCAGAAGAAGGAATACACACACACACACGCACACATGCACATACATACATGTATACATACACATAGATACATACAGATATGATGCAGTTTGGGGTTGCTGGGCTGGGCCAGATGCCTCTGGAAAAGTCAGGGACTGGGTTGTGTGGGAAAATTCGAGGTCCAGGTCATATCACCCTTCATTCCCCCCTCAAACAGATGGGGCCCAAAATCTTTTGGGGTAAGGGGCAAAGGTCTTGGTTTCTGAAACTGCTTTCTGCTGGCAGAACTGTCCTTGCCTTGAAGGGGTCCCCAGGAGGAAGTTGACTGGACCTGAGCACAGGTTGCATCCAGGGATGATGGGGAGACATGGGCAGGTACCCCTCTTTGCTGCCAACTGTAGGTGAATGGGCTACAGTCTCAAAGACAAAAGTCGGACAAACAAGTTGGATTTGTGGGGCCCAGATATAGGGAGAATCAAAGTGATGTGAGAATGGGGGAAAGAAAGAAAACAAGAGCCCCATTAGAATTATGCCCATTTGACACAGAGGATTACCTGATCTTGTTACTTCCCCAAGCTTCCACTCTGATTCCAGTCCCTGTAGGGGGATCAGACACTATTGGGAAGTAAGGACAGTTTTGCAGGTAGAAGTTTTCTATCCTGTATAAGTGTTATTGTTACTGTCACTATTACTGTTACTGTTACACATCATCTAAAGAATTAAATAGAACCAGAAAACAAGACACACCATAACTCCACTGTAACTGGGAAAAAATAAACAGGACAAAGCATCTGAGGCTGAATACTGTGATGTTATCATGCCCGACCTTGGCCTTGAGCTGGGGATGTGAGAATTTCCTCCCCATCTCCCACCCCCATTTCTTTGCAGAAGTAAGAAGGAGATTCTGGGCATGGAGCACTGACTCTAATGCCTGAAGGTTGAAATGGTGGTTATTTCGCCTGGCTTTTCCCCTTTCTCATTCTACATTATGTGGGATGGACTAGAGACAGGAGCCTTGAGACCAGGAGACCTTTGGGAGGCCATCACAGTAGTCCCTGGGAGAGGGATGAGAGCAGTGCTAGGATCCTGAGAAGGGATGGATGAACCAGGAGAGAAGAAAGAGGGACCTGAGAGGGGAGGAAACCGTGGGAGGGGCCTGGCTGGGAGAACCAGGAGGGCTGGGGGCTGGGCATATCCTTGTGAGGAAGATGAGTGTAGCAGGGGGAGAGCCGGGAGACCAGGAGATTCTGCTGGGGAGGTCTGGAGTCTCAGAACAGGCTAAGGGCAGGAGGGAGGGAGAGGGTGGAGCAATGGGGGAGGGGAGCTGAGAGGTGACCAGCCAGGTGGGTGGTGGCCCTGGTGGAATTCACTCCCTGGAGTGAAGCTTGGAAATCTGGGGCGGGGAGAAGAGTGAGGATCAGCAGGTGAACAGGGCTGGGCAGGACTCAGGATTAGCAGCCAGAGGAAGCTGGCTGGGAACAGAAGCACCAGCTGAGCTCTCCCTACCTTCTTTGGACCCAAGAGCTCTCTACATTCTTCATTGAAGCTAAGGTCTCTCTGCCTTTTTCCTTTGGAGCTAAAGTCTCTGCATTCTTCCCTCAGAAGAGAGACTATTCTGTGTTCCCTGAAGCTGAGATCTCTCTGCCTTTTACTTTGGAAGCTGAGATCTCTCTGCCTTCTTCCCTAAGAGCAGAGATCTCTCTGGCTTCTGGGAGCTAGTTCTCCACATGGGGGTGCCAGGAAGGTCTGAATAAGGGCCCCTCCCCACAGCCCACTTCTGCCTGCTGACCTTCCCAGTGGGCCTCATCTTCCCCCACAGACCTCTTGCTGAGTGTCCTCCTGGCTTGCCAGGCCCGCCCCTCCCTCTAAGTCCTGGCTCTGGGCGTTTCCCCTGCTTCCTGTCCAGGCTCCCTATCACATCCCAGCAGTCCTAGGGTATGTAAAGTATTTATGATTCTCCTATTAATCGGTACAATATGTGGAATGAATATACTAACACCTAGACTTTTCAGAACTACTATTTCCGTAGGGGATTTTGGCTTGGGAGTCAGGGATTCACAGCAGCTTAAAGCGATCAATCAGCTTTTGCCAACTTTGACATTCCTATGCATGTATATTATGTACAGAACACTGGTTCTGTACCCCACAAAGGAATCACGACCCTCAAGACCTGAGACAGTCAACTTAAGCACTGTTTCCCACAGGACCCAGGAAGGCCATGCATGAGTCTGCCCTGGAAATAGCAACTCAAGGCCTAAAGATGATTGTCAGGATCCAGCCCTATTGTGATTTAAATGTGTATAAACTCTGCCTTTCCCCAGCTGGGGGAGCCTTCCCAGAAAAGAGGACTTCAGGTTTGCAAAGCCCCTCCCTGACTCTGAAATGAATTCATGAAACCCCTCCTTGATTGCTGGCACAACTGCCTCTGACCTGCTGAGCTCTGCCTCTGGGCATGCCCAGGTTAGAGACCTGTACAGTAAAGTTCTGTTGACAGGTGCCATCCCCAGTTTTCCCACTGGGTCACAGCTGCCTGACCCACACGTCTCACCCACGGTATCAGGTGGAGGCAGAGCTCTGGGTCTGGAGCCATTGAGGCTCTGGCTCGTCTCATCCCATGGGGCTCCCAAGCCCCTTCTGCCTCCTGGGGCCCTGTAGGAAGATGGGGGAGGAGTTCTGGAGGGTGGCATGTCCTCTTCCTGCTCAGAAGAAGTTCACTTCCACCCCTGACCCTCCCTGTGGCCCTCCACTGGTGGTGAAAGTCACTATTTAGTATTTCCACCCACTCACTCTGTGCTAGGAGGGCAGGGACCTGCTGTCCAATCTGGGACGTCCAGAGTGAATTTGGATTTAGGCTTGGTCTTCTTTCCATTCAACACAAAGGGGAAAAAAGCAGTTCCCTTTTGGCTGGGAACCCTGAGGGTCCTCCCCTCCCAGCTGGATTTTCTTTTTCTTTTTTAAAGGAGCCACCCCTTGATTAACTTCTTACAGAGGCCTATTCACTGAATGGGCTTTACCTCACTTAAAGTGAGAACCTAAAAAGGCCTTAGCCTAAAAGGGCCAGGGTCTCCCAGTGCATCCTGGGCCATCTCCAGTCTTCCTGATGAATGTCTGGCCCCTGGACCCAGATGGCTCTGGAGGAGCAAGTGAGGCTGGTGACCTTGCCCAGCCTCCCTCCCTCTAATCCAAGTCAGCTACAAGTCACGTCCTAATCTCCCTGATTTCTGGGTTCTCTTCCAGAAGGAAGGAGAGACTACAATGCGACAAGCTTTGGTGGTGGAGTCTCCCCTGAGGGCAGGGCCTTTGTGCCTGCTCTGAGATCTCGCCTTCAGGCACCCCAGCATCCTTCCTAGGAAGAGAAATCAAGTCAATGTCTCTCCCACCCTGAGGTTCTTCTCCTTCCCCAGGTCAGCTTGCTGTGGACCAAAGCCTATTCCTAGGACAGAGACCAAGGAGAATGGCCCCTGCCACCCAGAGACCCTCCTCCCAGGTGAGTGCAGTCCATCCACAGTCCTGACCAGCATCAGCAAACCTGGAATCCAAGAGAGCCAAGGAAGCTTCCTCCTGCCAGACTCAGGCTATCCTTGGCAGGGCTGTCTGCAGAGCAAAAATTGCCCTCCTGGTTCTGCTCGTGTCCTCCTCCTGCCTCAGGCCACATAAGGCTTGTTTGGTCTCTTGGACTGGCTCCCAATTACCATTTCTTTTTTTCTTTTTTCTTTTTTTGTGTTTTGGAGAGGGGAAGGCAGGGCACTTGGGGTTAAGTGCCTTGCCCAAGGTCACATGGCTAATTGGTATGTGTGTGTGTGTGTGTGTGTGTGTGTGTGTGTGTGTGTGTTAAGTGTCTGAGACCAGATTTGAACTCCTGATTCCAGGGCTGGTGCTCTATTCACTGTGTCACCTAGCTGCCCTCCAATTACCATTGCTTAGGTCAAGTCAATAAGCATTTAGAAAGTGGCTTCTCTATGCCAAGCACTGTGCTAACTGATTGGTTGTGCAAAGGAAGTTTAAAAAATGACAGGCCCTGATCTCCATGAGCTCAGTCTAGTGGGTGGGAGGCACCATGAGAGGAAAGAGACCAGGAACAGCTTGTTTTCAGGGGCGATGTTACCTCAGATGTGAAGGAAGCCAGGAGGCCCAGGTGAGGGGGGAAGACAGGTCAAGATTCAGAGACAGTCATTGGGAAGGCTCAGGATCAGGGGCTGGAGGATCTGGGTCAAAGATTAGCCAGGAGGCTGGTGTCCCTGGGTCAGAGAAGAAGGCCAAGATGGAAGGACACTGGAAAGGGGACACTAAGGGGCTGGTTGCATCATGTCAGCTGTGTGCCAGGAGCCACATAAATATCTCATTTCATCCTATTGTGAGAATTGTCAGGGTCCTTTTCAGGGATGGGCAGAATAAGGGAGCACAGGTCACAAACAGACAGTAAACTGTGGCTCCTTTATTCACTCAAGATGGACATGTGTGTCTCCCAGTTTTACAGATGACATACAGTGTTTCCTCCTAAGGGACATGACCCATGCTTTGGGGAGGATCCCTGAGGTCTTGTAGGCAGACTTACAAAGAAGTCTGGGATAAGAAGAGGGTAGGGGACAGAGAGGGAAGATGTAAATTTAGAGTTGTAGTTGGGAATGTCTGTTACAAAGGTCTTTAGTATGGCCTCTTACACCTGTCCAAAGAAAACGGTAGCTTCTTGATTAGTTAGGTAGGGTAGCTACTCAGCATTTGCTAAGCCCTTTCTGCCTTCTTAGACAGAATAGCAGGACAGGAAGTGTGTCTTGTGAGTTTTCTCAAAGAGAGTGGGGGAAGGGAAGTACTGAAGGGGACACTGAGGACACTGACCTCAAAACAGTCAGTAGAGCTATGTGAAAACCTCAGTGGATTCAGGTTGGCCTTGTTGAGGTGGACTCTCTCCAATCAGGAGGCAGGGCCTCTGGGGGTGCTCTAGAGGGCTGACTGAAGCAGGAATCATGGCCTGTAGGTGGTATCAAAGACCCTTTCTTGGTCTTTGAAGGCTATTCACTTAGAGTACAGGTAGGCCATCTGACCTTTCTGACTTCCTGGCTCAGTCCTACCTAGGAACTGCAAGCCCAGCACTACATTTTTAGGGAACATCTTTATCTCAAGGAAAAGGGCCGCTTCTTCCAGCCAGGGAGTCTGCCAGGAGGAGGAGACCAAGGCAGAAGTTGCCTAGAAATGTGGGCCATATGGAAAGCAGAAGAAGGCCTTATGGGCCTCAGTGAAGCAAGGCCTTTCTGAGAGGGTCCACCAGTCTTTTTCTGCCTCAGTTCTGAGACCCCAGGATCATCCTGTTCCTTCATTCACACTCATGACTAGAAACTCAGGCCCCTGCCTTCTTCTCTACTCCTGTTCTTGGTCTCCATCAGCCATGGCAATGACCCTTCTTCTACCTTGCCCTTGCCCTAGTGTACCCCCCTTCCACTCCAAGGTTCACATTCTAGCTGTGCTAAAATAGAAAACCCTTATTCCCCCTGGGAGCTCCTGTTCCCTCATCTGTCCATCAGCTCCCATTCTCCCTACTTCTTCCTATTTGGTAACTGAATCCCTTCTGCTTCTGAGTAGAAAGACTTCCATAAGAACACTATGGTACTAGACTAATCCACAGGAGTGAGCCCTATATTTTTAGTTCCTGACCGCAAATGGAACTGAGTGTGTCCTAAACTAAATTATAATGTGGTCTCCTCTAAAGTCACATGGATACCTGTGATGTTTTACCTTCTATCAGTGGGTCATACCTTCATGAAAATATACTGAAAATTTGAAATTAAGGCATATGTTCAGATATTATAAAGATAAGAATGAAGAATGTGATTGGAGTAAAGCACCGGCCCCAGAATCAGAAGTCAAGAGGACCCCAGTTCGGTTCCAGCCTCAGACACTTAACACCCACACAAAAAAACTAGCTATGTAACCTTGGGCAAGTTACTTAACCTCAATTGCCCTCCAAAAAGCAAAAAGCCAAAAAAAAGAATGTGATTGGATCAAAATGACTCCATCCTGGTATCTGAATGCAATCAGTCTAGAGCAGGAGTGGGGAACCTGCAGCCTTCAGGCCCCATGGCCATCTGAATTCATAAGTGTGGCCATTTTACTGCGTGAGTTTGTCAGATTTAGCAATTAAAGTATCAATACTTCATTTGCAGAGAGCCCTTTCAGGAAAGGAAGAATGAATGCCCAGCTGTATAATGGGTTAAGGAGTGAGTAGAGGGCATCAAGATGGCCCATTGTATAGAACACTGGGCTTGGAATCAAGAAGGCTCATGTGTATGAGTCCAAATCTGGCCCCAGATAATTACTAGCTGGGTGATCCTGAGTCACTTAAGTCTGTTTGCCTCAGTTCATCATTTTTAAAATGAGCATGAAAGGGACAGCTAAGTGGCAAAGTGAATAGAACACCAGCCCTGAAGTCGGGAGGACCTGAGTTCAAACCCACTCTCAGACACTTAATACTTACTAGCCATGTGATCTTGGACAGGTCACTTAATCCCAATTGCCCTGCCTTCCCCCCTCCAAAAAGCAAAAAAAAAAAAATTATGAAATGAGCATGACAAGGAAATGGCAAAGCACTCCTGTATCTTTTCTCAGAAAATCTCAAATGGGGTCTAGAAAAGTCAAACACAATTGAAACAATTTAATAATGTCATGCATTGTGTTAAGGCCTGGGGATTCAAACAGAAAAGAAGACTGTCTTGTCCCCATAGAGATTCTACATTCAATGGGAAGACAACACCCCAAAGGAAGAGGTTTTGGGCAAAAGAAACTGGGACAAGGCTGGCAAAGTCAGTGAGAAATTCCGAAGTAGTGCACCAAGGTGCAAGTGTGGAGATGTGTGAGCTGACCCTCTTCATATGTAGGTGTTGGAGGCCATGAGCTCAGCCTGTGGAGGGGAAGAGAGAATGTGGGAGGATGGGGAGGAAAGAGATGGGCAAGGGCTTCTGATGAGGACAAGTTAGGGATTCCAGAGATGAAGAAAAGCATGGCCTTCCTACAGTGACCACATTATGTGTGAATGGAATGCAATGAAGAGTCATGACTCAGAACACCTAGTGAAAAGAAAAGAATTGTAAATTTGGGGGAATCTAAAAAAATTAGGAAAAGACTAACAAAAGTCTTTAATTGCTCAAAAGTTCAATAATAGACATAAAGGAAGCTACAAGTAAAATATACCAATACAAGATAAATTAGGTATTTTAAATTAAACCAAAATGATAAAAAGGGGAAGACATTTTTATCTGCAAGAAAGAGAATTGCTCCACAATAATCCAACTTCCTAAACAGTAAATCATACCATTCTGCTAGAAATAAAAATCATCAAATGCCAAGTGCTTTAGCCAAACACATGTTTTGCATGTAGCAGATTGAAAACATGGATGAGCCCTCCCACTCACCAAAGGATCTGAAGGAATGGCCACTTTCTTGTATGATTCCCATCAGTCTTCCTCTTGACTTATTGTTTTGACTCCCTAATCCTTACCCCAATATTGTAGAGTGTCAACAGCATGTTGAAATTATTTCTTTATTTTTCATGAGCTGTCAATGTTTTTCTTATACATTAACTCAATCTCTAACCTCACTTGATAAAATTTTACATTTTTAAGGAA
>NW_027186289.1:1178294-1252578 GCF_028583685.1 Petaurus breviceps papuanus | reverse complement strand
CACATAGAAATTAATCCTCTTGGAATTAGGTGGGAGTGGGGGCAGGTAAAGCTGGAGCCTTATTCTCATGGGATTAACAGAAGAGGAACTAGAATATCTAAGTAAACATTTTAGAAAAAGAAATTGAGCAGGTCAAAAATGAGCTTCCTGAGGAAAAACCATCAGCATCAGATAAAACAAAAAGGGAATTTTGCCAAACGTTAAAGATAAACCAATTCCAATATTAAATCAACACTTTGGGGAAATGGACAAAGAAGTGGTACTGACACCCACACCACGATGAATAAAAAAGAGAAGGAAAATAATAGACCAGTTTAATGAATGAATATGGATGCAAAAATCCCCAATAAGATACTAGCTAGGGAATTAACACAATATGTTACAAAGATTGCACAATGAGCCCAATTTGGATTTATACAGGAAATGGAGAGGTAGTTCAAGTTACAGAAAATTATTCACATAATTATATAACAGTAAGTAATAAAAAATCATATGGTTATATCAATAGTTAAACAATAAGCTTTTGACCAAATACAACATTCACTTCTATTCAAAATCCTTGAAAGTATAGGTATTTATAGATTTTTCTTCATAAAAAAAGCATTTACCTAAGCACATCAGCAAGCATTATTTGTAATGGGGATAAGCTACAAGCCTCCCCAGCAAGATCAGGTGTGGAACAAAGATGCCCACTATCACCTATACTATTCAATATTGTATTTGAAATACTAAGAATGACAATAAGAGAAGAAATAGAAGTAATCAGAATAGGGAATGAAGTTATCAAACTCACTTTTTTGGTAGATGATATGTTGATATACTTGGAAATCCCAAAGACTCAATTAAAAAGTTTATTAAAGCAGTTAATAATGTTAGCAAAGTAGTAGGGTATAATTTAAACCCAGATAAATCATCAGCATTCGTATATATCACCAATAAAACCATGCAGGAAGAGATAGTTAGAGATACCCAATTTAAAACAACTCTAGACAGTATATAATTCCTAGGAATACAACTGCAAAAACAAACCCAGAGACTGGTGGGCCCTGTAGAGTTTTCATTGTTTATCAGCTTTTGCATTTCTTCATCATTTAACTGGTTTGGATGTTCACAAGTATTCTGGCCCAGATGAGTAAATGTGGTGCTGTCCAACAAATCTCTGAAAGTTCCTCACTTCTTTTCTGCTGGAATGCTGCAAACACTGTGTTGGCTCATTTTCTCTCCAAGTTAGTAATAAACTGTACCCCCATGGAGAATCATGAATCTGTTGGCATTAAGTCTGGGAGCCATCTTGCCTCGTGGCTGCTGCTTTTGTTGACTGTAAATGTTTAGTTTGGGGTGAATGAGGCTCTGATTGGTCCAGCACTCTGCGGTTACACCTCCTTTGTCACTCTCACTGCCTGTCTGTCTCTTCTCCTTACAGTGACACAGTCTAGGGAATGCCAATGTTTTCTTCAAGAGCACACAGAGTTTTGTGGCATTTAGGTTGGTGTTGAGAAGTTCCTCAGCCACATAAGTCTCCAGCAACCATTACTATTGCATATACTTACATGTGTATATCTTTTGGTGTATATTTGTTTGATTGTTGATTTTCTTCAGATGTAGAGACCAGGTTTGAAGTAAATGAGGTGACCAGAAATCGTGGAATTTTTCTGGAAAACCATGAGCTGCAAAGATTCATGAGTGATGGTCCCTGGGACTTCAAGTTGAGAGAAACACATGACTGTAATCCCAAGTTAGATAAAAATCCGAAGAGTGACTGTGAATTGGATCAAGTTGGAAAGAGATTCAGACAGTCTTCTATCCTAAGTCACAGTAAGAAAATGACCTCAGGGAATGAATGTGTTCAGGATAGTGACTATAGCAAAGGCTTTATTGAAGAGCTTTTTCAGTCCATTGAGAAGGCTCCTGAAATGCCATTGTGTCCAGGTAATCTATGGGAAATGGCCTGGAACTGGAGTTCAGACCTCATGAGACATCAGAAAAGTGATACTGGAGAAATGCTTTGTGTAAGTAGTAAAGATGGGAAGGCCTTGAGTCAGAACTCTATGCTCATCACTCATCAGCAGATTCCCATTGGAAAGGAGCCTGATGAATATAATGAATGTGAAGCAACCTCATCCCATCACTCATCTCTTCCTTGCCTGTCTCAATTTCACCCTGGAATGAAATGTTATGCATATCCTCAATTTGGGGGGGGCCTTTGATTGGAACTTAGATCTTGATAAATCTTATAAGAGTCATACTGGCGAGAAATTTTATGAAAGTCATGAATGTGGGAAGGCTGTCTGCTACAGATCTCTCCTTATTGGTCATCAGAAACCTTTTGAATGTAATCAATGTGGAAAGGCTTTCATACAGAGGTGCCATCTTGCTGCCCATCAGATAATCCACATTGGAGAGAAACCTTATGAATGCAATCACTGTGGAAAAGCTTTCAGAGACAGGGGCAGTCTTGCTGCACATCAGAGAACCCACACTGGAGAGAAACCTTTTAAATGTAATCAATGTGGAAAGACTTTCCTGAAGAATTCCTATCTTGTTGCCCATCAGAGAATTCACACTGGAGAGAAATCTTATGAATGCCATAACTGTGGAAAGGCTTTCACAAGCAGAAGCAAACTTGGTGCCCATCAGAGAATCCACACTGGAGAGAAACCTTATGAATGTAGTCAATGTGGAAAGGCTTTCACAGACAGGGGCAATCTTGCTGTACATCAGAGAATCCACACTGGTGAGAAACCTTATGAATGTAATCTATGTGGAAAGGCTTTCACAACAAGCCGGAACCTTGCTGCCCATCATAGAATCCACAGTGGAGAGAAACCTTTTGAATGTCATCAGTGTGGAAAAGCTTTCAGAAGTAGCTCCAATCTTGCTACCCATCAGAGAATCCATAGTGGAGAGAAACCTTTTCAATGTAATCACTGTGGAAAGGCCTTCATAATGAGGCCATATCTTGTTGCACATCAAAGAATCCATAGTGGAGAGAAACCTTTTGAATGTAATCAATGTGGAAAGACTTTCAGAACAAGCTCCTATCTTGCTACCCATCAGAGATTCCACAGTGGAGAGAAACCTTTTGAATGTAATCAATGTGGAAAGGCTTTCACAAAGAGGCAAAATCTTGGTGCCCATCAGAGAATCCACAGGGGAGAGAAACCTTTTGAATGTAATCAATGTGGAAAGGCTTTCATACAGAGATGCCATCTTGCTGCCCATCAGATAATCCACACTGGAAAGAAACCTTATGAATGTAATGACTGCAGAAAAGCTTTCAGAGACAGGGGCAGTCTTGCTGCTCATCAGAAAATCCACACAGGAAAGAAACCTTGTGAATGTAATCAGTGTGGAAAGGCTTTCAGAGACACAGAAGGTCTTACTGCACATCAGAGAATCCACAGTGGAGAGAAACCTTTTGAATGTAATCAATGTGGAAAGACTTTCAGAACAAGTTCCTATCTTGTTACCCATCAGAGAATTCACACTGGAGAGAAACCTTATGAATGTAATCACTGTGGAAAGGCTTTCACAAGCAGAAGTAAACTTGGCGCCCATCAGAGAATCCACACTGGAGAGAAACCTTATGAATGTAATCACTGTGGAAAGGCTTTCACAGACAAGGGCAATCTTGCTGTACATCAGAGAATTCACACTGGAGAGAAGCCTTATGAATGTAATCAGTGTGGAAAGGCTTTCACAACAAAGCGGAGTCTTGCTGCCCATCAGAGGATCCACAGTGGAGAGAAACCTTTTGAATGTCATCAATGTGGAAAAACTTTCAGAAGTAGCTCCAATCTTACAACCCATCAGAGAATCCACAGTGGAGAGAAACCTTTTCAATGTAATCATTGTGGAAAGGCTTTTGCAATGAGGCCATATCTTGTGGCCCATCAGAGAATACACAGTGGAGAGAAAACTTTTGAATGTAGTCAATGTGGAAAAACTTTCAGAAAGAGCACACGTCTTGCTGCTCATCAGAGAATTCACAGTGGAGAGAAACCTTTTGAAAGTACAGTTTGGAAAGATTTTCATACAGAGATGTCATCTTGCTGCTTATTAGAGAATACACAGCAGAGAGAAACATTTTCAATGTAATCAAGGTGGAAAGACTTTCACAAAGAGGTAAAATCTTGGTGCCCATCAGAGAATCCACAATGGAAAGAAACCTTTTTAATATAGTGTAGCAGCAAGCATCCCAGCATCCCCAGGGTGGCTGCCAACACAGGCTCTTAGATCTGCTTTTCTAAAGGAAAGCAACTCAAAATGGGTTAACAAGCTTGCTTTAATCAATCAAACATATATCATTTACCTAGTTCAGGGGAAAAACGTCAGCACCCTGAACTTCAGAGTATACAGACAGAAGTTAAAAGACAGAGAAACAGATCAAGCAGACAGGCTTCCAAACTGTCCAACCATTCCATCCATACCAAATCACAGTTACCAGAGAGGGAAGCATCAACATCTGAGTTTTCAAAACCAGGGGGCTCTCAACGGTTGCCCAGCGTCTCATCTGGTCAAATCACACAACACTTCTCAAAGCAAAGCCTCACATCAAGGTTTCATATAGCCTTCTCCTGACTCAGAGAATGTACCAACCTTCTTGACTCACTGCCCAATCACAAAGTATCTCCTGAGAAACTAGCCTGCCACAAGAGGCTCCAGGTGCACTCAAGCCTGGGGGCAGGGAAGATCTTAGAAATTTACATTACTATAACATATAGTCACTGTGGAAAGACTTTCAGAAAGAGCTCCCATCTTGCTGCACATCAGAGAATCCATGTTGGGGGAAGCCTTTTGAAGGTAATCAGCATGGAAAAGCTTTCACAATGAGGTGGTATCTTGCTCCACATCAGAAAATCCACATTGTAAAGAAGCCTTTTGAATGTAATCATGTGGAAACGATTTCATACAGGGATGCATTCTTTCTGCATATCAGAGAATCTACACAGGCAAGAAGCCTTCTGGATGTAATCAATGTGGAAAGACTTTTAGATCATCCTCCAATTTTGCTACTCATCAGAAAATCCACACTGGAAGAGACATTTGAATATAATCAATGTAGAAAGTCTTTCACAGAGAGCTACTATCTTGCTTTATATCAGAGAATTCACACTGGAGAACAAACCAAGAATGTAATTAATATGGAAAGTCTTTCACACCGAACTCCACTATTGTTATATATCAAAAAATTGATACTGAAAAGAAGTCTTATGAATGAAATTGGTGTGGAACGATATCTACCACTGAGCTCAGATTGTGCTAAACATCAGAGATCCCCCCTGGAGACAAACCTCATGCGTGTCATGAATGAGTCAGAGCTTTTAGCTGTCACTCTTAACATACGTAACAAGTACCAGAGATTGAACTGGAATTCAGGCTTTGTGGTACCAAGCAGAACACTTCATTCAACAGGAGAAAAACATGGGAGAAACCTTATGAATATAATCAAGGGTGATGCCTTCAGGCAACAATCATGTCCTATTTTCCATCTCTGAATTCTTATGGGATAGAAATCTGATCATTGTCAGGAAGAAAGGCATTCACATGGAAGTCAGAGCTCCCTGTGGAGACAGTGTGGGAAGGCTTTCAGCTAGAGATCCTCTCTTACTTTCTAACAGAGGATTCACTGTGGAGAGAAATCTTAGAAATGTCCTTATGGGGGCCATACTTTTCTCTGGATGAGGGTGATGAGTAGACAACCTTGTTCCTGCTGGAATGAAGGTAGATAAAGGCAATGGATGTGGGAAGGGCTTCCTATAGAACTCCTACTTGACTGTACTTTGGAGAAATCCTGCTGGAGGCAAAGCTTTGGGATTTAATTACCAAGGGAAGGCCTTCTGTTGCAAGCACAGACTCATTAGACCTCCCAACAAGAGACGGCATTAAATATCCGCAAATTCCATCCTGTACATAAAACCTTATACATGTAATTATTTTTCTCTGAAATTTTAATGTTTATCATCCCTCCTCAATATTTCATGACATTCGTAGACTTCATTTCCTTTGCCATTCCCTCATGAGATGGTATTCACTTTGTTTCCTGTTTTTTGCTAGCAGAAAAATTCCTTTAAATGTTTTGGTACCTGTTGGACATTAATTTCCATAATGCTTTCTTTAAGGGGCTAGGGGACACGGGGAATGAAGTGTTGTACTTGGATCCACAAAGCCTGAATTCCAGTTCCATCTCTGGTACTTCCTACTTGTATGTCCCTGGCCAAGTCACATCACCTAATTCTGCCTAACTTTTCCCATCTGCAGAATGGGGATAATAAAGGCATCTACCTCCCAGAGTTGAAGTGAGGATTTAATTAAATGATATTTGTTATATGCTTTGGAAGCATTATTTCATTTTGGAAATACTGGCTATTTTTTATGACTGTCATTCCTTGGACCATTAGTCTCATAGTAAATCAATTGGCTAAAACATGAATAGCTCAACTGAGAAAGAGAGGAAGACAGAAAGAAAAAGAGACACTGTCAGAGACATAGAATCCCAGATCTTACCCAAGGGAAATTTGCTTAAGATTCTTAATACCACAGAGGAAACCTATTTTCTTCAAACAATTGCAATGTATGATGTAAAACATACTGTTTATTTGAGATGTTGTTTTAAGCCAAGTAGGTCTTTTTCAGAAAGGAAATGGGGAAATGATCAAAGACAAATGATTATCATATGAATGTAATTACATGGAGGGGGTGACCCTAGTTAAGCAGATTTTCCATATCCCCAGATATATCAGCAAGGTTATCAGACAAAATGACAAATGAAGTCTCTGGCAAAAGTTCCTTGGAAGGGTCAGACAGAAGGGAACACCACATTGTGTAACCATGTTGTTCCAGGATCTATGCCAAGTCCTGGAGATAGAAAAAGTGGCTAACAGTCCCTGCCCTCAGGGATCTTACAGTATAAAGGGAGACAAGCTATATATCTGTACAAAGTGAGCTGTGCACAGGATAGATGGGACATAATTAGCAGAGTTAAGACCCTGCTATTAAGAAGCTTGGAGGGGCGGCCAGGTAGCACAGCGAGTAAGAGCACTGGCTCCAGTGTTGGGATGACCTGGAGATCGAATCCTGGGCTCAGACACTAGCACCCACAACACCTGGCTGAGTAATCTTGAGCAAGTTACTTAACCCCAATTGCTTAGGGGTGGCCAGGTGGCTCAGCGAGTAAGAGCACCAGCTCCATGTCGGGATGACCTAGGGATCAAATCTGGGCTCAGATACTCAGCACCACACCCACAAATAACTGGCCGTGTAACCTTGAGCAAGTTACTTAACCCCGATTGCTTAAAAAAAAAAAAAAAAGCTTGGAGAAGACTTGCTGCCAAAGGCAAAATTTTAACTGGGACTGAAAGGAAGCCAGGAAGGTCAGTGGTCAGAGCAGAAGGTGGAGAGTATTCCAGGCATGGGGGAGAGCCAGAGAAAATGCTAGGAGACAGAGGGTCTTGTGAGAGAAACTTTCAGGAGGCCCGTGTCATTGGATGGAAGAGGAAATGCAGGGGAGAAAGGTGTAAGGGGATTGGAAAGGTAGGAGAGGGCCAAGTTATTCAGGGCCTTGACTGCCAAACTGAACATTTTATGTTTGCTTCTGCAAGCAATAGGGAGCCACTGGAGTTTATTGAGTGGAGGAGGGAGGTGACATGGTTAGACCTGCACTTTAGGAAAATGATTTTGGGGCTGTACTGGAATTGGGAGAGACATGGGTCAGGCACACCCCTCCCTTCACACCTAGTATAGTAGTCCAGGGGTGAAGTGATAGTGTTTTGTGCAAAGGTGATTGAGAAACCTTAATGTGGAGTATAAAGGTGAATGATTGTAATTCATACTTTGGTTCGGCAGAGAGGGTCCTGGGTAAGTGGGGAGGAGAGCTGGCTATTGGTCTCTGTCTCCTCTCCTCAGACATAGAAGAACAACTGAGATCTCTCTGGGACTCCTAAATCTGATTCTTTGGGGGTGGGGGGCAGGTATGGGATCAAATTCCCCACCTCAAGAGAAGGAGGGATCTTTGCTTGGAGGCACCTCTGCATTGTTGGGGGAGGGGGACAGTACTGACCCCAGGCCACCTAAGTGACCCCAGCTGGGTAGAGGGAGCTTTGCATGGTCCACCCTCCCCCCATCTCCCCACACACACCTGGGCTGGGAGGAGTCAAGTTGAACCTTGCCTGGCTAGGAAGGCAAAGGGGTGGAGGGAGAAGAGAAATAAATAGTGGGAGTTATGGAAGATTGTAGGAAAGATTCCAGAGAGCAGTAGTCCTCTCTCTTCATTCAACTCTTTACCCAGACATTGAAGACATCAAAGAACATGGAGTCTTTGGCCAGAGAAAGTAAGTTGGGCTCTTAGGTACCCTCCCTTCTCCTCCCAAACTCTGGTCTCCCCAGCCCCACAATTATCTGCCCTCCTCCCACCTCCTTTGGTAGATAGACCACCACAGGACCAGGAAGGGAAGCCTTTTTCAGCATCCTTTTAATCTTGCCCCCCCTCCCCAAGAATCCTCCCTTCTTCCCAAGAGAGAACTCTCCAGCAGCCTGCCCCCTTCCCCATGCTGGAAGACTGCCTGGTGGGGGAGTGGAAGAGCTCTGCATTTGGAATAGACCTGGGTTCGAATTTAGCTCCCTCAGTTCTCACTACTAGACTCTGCAGTGCTTTACACGTGTGCTACCAGGTAGAGATTGTTATCCCCATTTCACAGAAATGAGGAAACATAGGCTGAGAACTGCAGTGACTTTCCCAGAGTCTTAGTTAGGACAAGTCAGAGGGGACTCAGCCTTGGCTACTAAGTTACTGAGCCTCAGCGTTCTCTGTAAAATGAGGGGCTGGACTTGGTGATCTCTGACTTTCAGGTGTCAAATATGTGTGCATTCCTGTGATCTGGAAAGTGACTCAGAAAAAAAAAAGGCAAGTTTAGAGTGCAGAAAGTGATCTTGGAATTCCCTACTGGTGTAAATTATGTCCCAGGCTGGAATCCTGGCTGTTCCTTAATGCCCCTGAGACCCTTGACCAGTCATTGACCTCTCTCATCCTTGTCTCTCCAGGACAATTGAGGGCCTGGAACTCTGAGGGCCCCTCTGGCTCTAGCCCAGGGTTCTTGGAGAGCTGGCCCCTTGAAAAATGGACTCCAGCCTGTGAAACCACCTCTGTCCCAGCTCAGTTCCCTGGTTCCCTGCTACTCTCCTACCTTGGACAGCTCCCCAGCCACGCCGGGGACAGGCTCCATTGGGAGCATCCTTCAGACACTTTGTGGGGACCTGAATGAATCCCCATCCAACCACCAGCTTTCTCCAGTTTTCCCAGGCTAATTAGATTCCTGTGGGCTCTTTTTATTCTCACTTCTCTGTGCTCTGCCCTTTTCTCAGGACAGGCTCTGGCCTCCTGGTCATTCTCTTCCCATGTTTAAAGGAACAAACAGAAAATACCCTCCTTTCCTTCCCCCAGCATTGGCATATTTTCAAAAATTGTTCCAAGAACCTGGCACATAGAAGATGCTGGAGGGTTTTTTTGCTTGTTTGTTTTGTCATTTTAGAGGCTTTCCTTCGTGTCTGGGTCTTGGAATTCTTTTAGGGACCTGGAAAAAAATACTAGAATGGTTTTCCATCTCCTGCAGCTCCTTTTTACAAATGAGGAAACTGAGACAAATAAGGTTAAGTGATTTACCCAGGATCACACAGATAGTATCTGGGGCTGGAATGTGAACTTAGTTCTTCCTGACTCCAGAGCAGACACTGTCCACTTCACCACCTAGTAGGTGCTTAATTAACGTTTATGGATTGATTGCCCTGTTCAGCCTCATTGGCTGAGGGGGCAGGGACGTTGGTGATCTCTGAGGATCCTCCTTCATAGAGCCCAGGAGCCTTGGTGCTGGGCCCCCTTTCTGCCCCAGCTCAGCCTGACTTCTCAGTGCCCAGGGGGCAGGGTCTGGGGTCCCCTGAGCCAGGGAATTTGTGACTGCCTCTGCCTGGGGACCAGGACCTTGGTTCTCAATTCCTCTTATCTCTCCCAGTGAAAGAATGAATGAATGAGTGAAAAGTCATTTATTCAGCTCTTCATTAATACATTCTAGGATTTGCAGTCAGTGCTATGGACTCTAGGACCAAAGGGCAGATTTGACACCCCAAACCCCGCACCGGCCCCCGGTAACCCAGCTAATTACAGGCACTGCCTTTGGAAACCTCTCCCTGAAAATCCAAGCCTTTTTGACTGCTGAGTCCCCCACTGCAGAGGGAAGGGGAGAATGGGTGTGGGGTCCTTACCTTTTCTCTGGCCTATGACCTTCCTCCATTCACTTGTATTAGCATTTGTTTTTCCTTCATTCCCTTTCCCTTACCCCCTCCCCCCACTTCTGGATTCTGGAATTCCATTTTCCTCTTCCAAATTTTTCTGACCCTACATTCCTCCACCCTCTTCCTCTCCCCACCTCCTCTTAGTCTTAGAAGGACCAGGAGGGGATGGGGCTACTCCTGGTCATTGAGACTCCCCACCCAGGTCCTTGGGCTGCCCCATAGCATTTACCCAAGTTCTTCCTATCCAGGAACCCCAGATCCCATCTGGTCTGTTTTCTTTAGTAAGCAACAAAGGAGCCTCTCCCTTTTGTTGGGGGAATCTAATGGGATAATAGCTTTCAAAAACTTTAGAAATCCTAATGGTTCCCCCCAGGATTTCTCCCATCCAAATCTCACTCCCCCTTCCCCACACTCCAGCTCTGAGTTTTTCCTTCAGTGTAGGGTAAATAGACCAGTTGATCCATTTCTCAGTAGAGAGTCCCAAACTCTGCCTATTGCTGGACATAATCTTGCTGTCTGGGAGTTTACCCTCTAATGGAAGGATGTTGCCACATAATTTATGGATGTGGAGGAGATCTCTGGGGCTGGATGCCCTGTCTGCTGGGAGATGATCCCAGATCCTGGATGTCTGAGCCAGCCTGGATCTCAGAAATATTCCAGGCCATTCATCTCTTCTCAGTGACTTGCTGAAGGTGTCTCTGCCAACTGCTATCTGAGGCCAGGCTTGGACCTGGCCTTCCTGAGTTTGAGCCTGGCTCTGTGTTCCTAACCTATGGATGAATGAGGGAGACAGGAGACAGATGTAAGGTAATCTCTGAGAGGAAGGGATGAGTAGCTGGGGATGGAGGAAGAAAACAGGGCAGGCCTGCAGAAGGGAGCGCTTGTACTCCCCCTTGAAGGATGCCAAGGGCCAATGGAGACTGGAAGAGCCTTCCATGTTGGAGGGAGCAGAGCTTGGGGACAGTGTTCTCTTTGAGTTCGGGGAAGGGGCAGAAAGGCCAGTGAGTGGAGCTGATGGGGGACAGGATCCCAATAGGTTCAGCAGGAACCCTGATCTCATCCAAGACCAGGAAACCCACAAGGGCGTCTGGAAAGAATTCAGCTCAGCCTTGCTTGGAGTTAAGAGTTGAGAAAGTTTATTATTATGTCATTACAGTGGGCAAGAGTCCTTTAGGGGACCTGCCAGTGAGAGGGGTACATGCTTTTACCTTTAAAGAGTAGGGCTGCCATTGTCAGGGTTGACCAGACTGGAGGGGCCTCAGTGCATAGACAAAGGTCAGAGCTGACCAAGGGGAGCATGTGAATAGACAGTTTAGATAAGATTTGGGCCAGGTTGAAGGAGACAAAAGGCAAGAACAAAGGAGGGTGTGGGCCAGGCCCAGAAGAAATGAAGAGATTAAGTAAGAACAAAGGGGTCACCGGGTGTTGCCTAGGTGGAGTGTGGGATAGGGAGAAGGGGCAGAGCTCAAGGGTGGGAAAGGACTGGTTTTACTAGCTGGTTTGACCTAGACCCCAGGTACCCCATCAGAGTCTGTGCCTGGAAGGGGGAATCACCTAAGAAGAACTGGGAGGGCCAAAGCACCCTGGTATGAGATCTCATCTCCTCATTTCCCGATTTGTAGAATTAGGGGTTTGGGGTATGTGAGAAACACACTTTTGGGGGTCACAGGACCTCCCAGGTAGGGTCAGGGAGTGAGCCTGAAGCTCTGCTGTCCACTGCTTCCCTGGGGGCCCTTAAGACGATCCATGTGGCATACCCCTCAATGCCACTGTGGGGATCACAGAACCTTCCAGGTAGGGTCAGGGAGCTAGACTGGGATGAGCTTCCTATGATCACTGCTTCCCTTTTTTGGGGGAACCTTTAGGAAGATTCACATGTTGTACCTCTTAAAACAAATCCCCGCTCACTGAAAGAACTCAGAAACAGTGTGCAGAGGAAGGAGTTTGTTTATCCTTTCAGCTGGGAAACTAGTATGGTGCTTTCTAGGGACACCCCCACACTGACACAGAAGCAGGAGTGATGGTCTACAAGCCTTGTCCTTTCTGGGAGACTTAGCGTTCATTAAATTCCTCAAATCCTTCTTTATTTCCCTCTATATCTATGGTCTACATTCCTTCTATATATACAGTCAAATTTCTCATACTCCACATGTCATTCTACACATCCTACATTCCTTTAATATATGTAGATTATAAAGGGCCTGACCTCTTCTAAGGTCAGACCTATGTGCCCCACCACCACCCTTCTAGATCCCTCTGGCCATTGTCAGAGTTCCAGGAAGGCCTGGGTTTTAGTACAGTAAGACAGGTGACCTTCCCACAGCTATTGATTATCTTCCAATAGCTTTTGTGGAAGCAAAACAAGATCCCATGATATCCCCTCTTACAGGTAGATGACATAATATCCCCTTCATATTGGGCATAGGGTTTTAAATTGGCCTCCTTGAAAATGGCCATATTATTACAGAAGAGTGTCAACTAACTTTCCCCAAATGAATGTAACAGTGCCTTGGTAGAGTTTGGACTGGGTCTTCTATTCAGGCAGACAGATATGAGGTGTGAAAATGATTATTAATAATCAATATCTTCTTGATTCAGAGCCTTCCAGGTCTCTCTGTCTTCTTCCTTTGAAGCTAAGGTTTCTCTACTTTCTTCCCCTGGAGCTAAGGTCTCTTTGCCTTCTTCCCTCAGAACAGAGATCTCTCCACATTCCCTGGAGCTGAGATCTCTCGCCTTCTGGGAGCCTTCTCTGCACGTGCAGGTGCCAGGTAGGTCTGCACAAGGGCCCCTCCCTGCACTCCACTTCTGCTGGCTGCCCTGTGCCTCATCTTCCCCCTCTGACCTTGCTGAGTGTCCTCCTGTCACATCCCAAAGGTGCCGTCCCCGGTTTTACCATTGGATCACATTTGACTAACCCACACTTCTCACCCTCAGTGTCAGGTGGAGGCAGAGCTCTGGGTCTGAGGCTGCTGAGGCTCTGACTGGTCTCCTCCCATCTGGGCTCCCAAGCCCCTTCTGCCTCCTGGGTCCCTAAAGGGGGATGGGGGAGGGGCATGAGGCCAAACAGAAGGAATTCTGGAGGGGGCAAGTCCTCTTCCTGCTCAGAAGGTCACTCTAAGCCTGCCCCTCCTGCCCCCCTGCCCCTGTGGTTCAGTCTGTCCCCTGAGGACAGGGCAGGGCCTTTGTAAGGGCTGTGACAGCCCCCGTTCTGTCACTCTAGCATCCACCCTAGGAAGAGAAGGCAAAGTCAAATTTCTCTCTCACCCTGAGATTCTTCTCTCTCCCCAGCTCAGCTTGCTGAGGACCAAAGCCTATTCCTAGGGGAGAGCCTAGAATTAAGGAGAATGGCCCCTCGGGCCCAGAGACCCTCCTCCCAGGTGAGTGCGATCTATCCACAGACCTGACCAGCATCAACACAGGTGGAATCCAAGAGAACCAAGGAATCTTTATCCCCTTTTATAGAAGGAGAAACTGAGGAAGCCAGAGAGGAAGTGACTTGCCCAGGGTCACACACTCAACAAGTGTCTGAGGCCTGATTGGACCTCAGGTCTTGATAATTGCATCCACATTCCCCTGCCAGGGATGGATGCCCTGTGTTCTTGAACCCAGTTCTGCTGGGGCCCCAGGGGTGGGCCCACAGTGAATGGGAATGAAGACTCAGTGAAGGAATGTTAAGTAAGCAAAGCTTGGGATGTGCTTGGGGTCCTAGAAGGGCCTTCCTGCCTCCCCAGCTGAGGCCCTGGCAGTGACAGTGACTTGATAAATGGCAGGGGCAGGATCTGAACCCAGGACTCAGGATTCTCAGCCCAGTGGGCAGTGGGTTGTTGGCCATTGCTTCATGCTGGCTCCCATACACACCTGTGTACTCAGACGTGTGTGCTTGCTGAGGGAAAGCACAAAGCACTCTGTGAAGGGAGAGAAATAAAGCCTCTGTCCTTGAGGAACATCCATTCTGGGTGGGGTGGAGGGCAGGTGGGCACAGGGGTCCTGGCAGAAGGTGGAGGGGTTAGCAGGATTTTTCTGAGCCAGTCTCTGCCCTGAGAATGACAGAAACAGCAGTCCAGAGACACTGCCATTAAAGCAGGTGGCTCACTAATGAATTTCATTAGGAGGCACAGACTGGCAAATCATTGACCCTATGAGAGAGAAAGGGACCAGGAACAGCTTGTTTTCAGGGGAGATGTTACCTGAGATGTGAAGGAAGCCAGGAGGCCCAGGTGAGGGGAGAGGCCAGGTCAAGATTCAGAGACAGTCATCAGGAAGGCTCAGGGTCAGGGGCTGGAGGTTCCTGGGCAAGGATCAGCCAGGAGGCCACTGTCCCTGGCTCAGAGACCACAAGAGGACCAAGATGAAAGGAGCCTGGAAAGGGTTGAGGGGCTGGTTCCATGGTGTCAGCTATGTGCCAGGAGCCACATAAATATTGTCTCATTTGATCCTAAGGGGAAAATTATTAGGGTCCTTGCCAGGGACAGGCAGAATAAGGGAGCACAGGTCACAGACAGACAGGAAACTGTGGTTCATTGATCCACTCAAGAGTGTGACAGCATTCCTGATGGAGGTGTGTGTCTCATAGTTCCAGAGAGGACAGAGACAGGCTCTTCTCCTGAGCTACATGACCCTCCCTTTGAGGTCTTGTAGGCAGGCTTACAAAGATGTTTGGGGTAAGAAAAGGTTAGGGGACAGAGAGAAGGAAAAGACATTTTTGGAAAAGAAGGAAAATTTGAATTTAGAGTTAGAGTTAGAAAGGTCTGGTACAAAGGTCTTTAGCATTGCTACTTACACCAGTCCAAAGAAACTGGTAGAGGCTTGATTAGTTAGGCCGTTAATGAGCATTTCCTAAGTACTTTGTGCCTTAGAATAACAGGACAGAAGGTAAGTCCTATGAGTTTTCTCAAGGAAATTGGGGGAAGGGAGGTACTGAAGGGGACACCGAGGACACTGACCTCAGAACAGCCAGGATAACATCAAATAGAGTCAGTCATGTTTTCTAAAACATTCATTTTTTAAAACCATTACCCTCCTACCATATGAAAGCCTCACTCTTTGGATTTGAGGAATATAAATGCCAAAGGTGTGATTGTGCTTCCCAGCATTAAAGGAACAAAGAGAATGCAAGGGGGTTGGATAAAGATGGCCAGAAAGTAGCAGTAGGGAAACGAGATTTGGACCAACTGAGAGGTCTCCCCCTGAAAGAGAGTATGGCCTCTGAAGGGGCGGGGCTGAGTGAAGCAGGAATCATGGCCTGAAGGTGGCATCAAAGACCACTTCTTGGTGTTTGAAGGTTGATCATTTAGAATACAGGTAGGCCATCCTGACCTCCTGGCTCAGCCCTACCTGGGAACTGCAAGCCCAGCCCTGCATTTTTAGGAGACATCTTTATCTCCAGGAAAGTCTTCTTCCAGCCAAGGAGTCTGCCAGGAGGTCCAGGAGCACAAGGCAGAAGTTGCCTAGAAAGGTGGGCCCTATGGAAAGCAGAAGAAGGCCTTAAGGGCCTCAGGGAACCAAGGCCTTTCTGAGAAGGCCCACCAGTCTCTTTCTGTCTCAGTCCTGAGGCCCCAGGATCATCCTCTTCCTCCATTCCCACGCATGACAAGAACTTCGGCCCCTGCCTTCTTCTCTACTCCAATCACTGGTCTCCATCAGCTGCAGTGTCATGGCCATGGCAATGACCCCTCTTCTACCTTGTCCTAGCCCTGGTGCACCTGCTTCCACTCCAAAGCTCACATTCTACCTGAACCAAAATGCAAAACCCTGGTTCCCCCTGGGAGCTCCTCTTCCCTCATCTGTCCATCAGCTCCCATTCTCCCTACTTCATCCTATTTGGGGACTGGGTCCTTTCTACTTCTAAGCAGAAAGACTGTTACAAGAACACTGGCAGTAGACTCATCCACAGGAGTGAGCCCTATATTTTGAGGTCCTGGTACCAAATGGAACTGAATGTGTCCTAAATTAAATTATGATGTGGTCTCCTCTAAAGTCACATGGATACTTGGGATGTTTTACCCCCTATAGGTGGGTCATACCTTCATGAAAAATACTCCTGAAATTTGGTATTAAGGCCATTTCTTTGGAAATTATAAAAATAAGAATGAAGAACATCATTGGATCAAAATGACTCCTGAAATCTGAATGCAATCAGTCTAGAGCAGGGGTGGGGAACCTGGGTTTTTCAGGCCATGTGGGCCTTCTGGATCCCAGAGTGCAACCTCTGACTAAATGCAAATTTTACAGAATCGTGTCTGTCATATTTGGCCATTAAAGTATCAATGCTCAGTTTGCAGAGAGTTTACAGGAAAGGAAGGATGAAAGCTAAGCTTTGTAAAGGGTTAAGGAGTAAGTAGAGGGCAATAAGGTGGCCCAGTGGATGGAGCGCTGGGCTTAGAATCAGGAAGGCTCCTGGGCATGAATCTAAATTTGGTCTCTTAGCTGTGTGATCCTGAGTCACCTAAGTCCCTTAACTCTGTTTGCCTCAGTTCATCCTCTCTAAAAGGAGGATGAGCAGGAAATGGGAAACCACTCCTGGATCTCTGCTCAGGAAATCTCAGATGGGTTCTAGAAGAAACAGACACACCAAAACAAATGAATAATCTCATGAGCTATGTTAAGGCCTGGGGATTCAAAGAGAAAAGAAGACTGCCCTGTCCCCATAGAGATTACACTTTCAGACAACACACCAAAGGAAGAGATTTTGGGCAAAAGCCGCTAGGGCGTGGTGGCAAAGTCAGTGAGAAGTTCCAAAGTAGTGCCCCAAGGTGCAAGCGTGGACCTGTGTGAGCTGACCCCTCCTTATGTGGAGGGTTGGTGTCCATGAGCTCAGCCCGTGGAGGGGAAGAGAGAATGTGGGAGGAGGGGGAAGGAAAGAGATGGGCAAGACCTTCTGGTAAGGACAAGTTAGGGATTGCAGAGATGAAAAGCATGGCCTTCCTACAGGGATCACCTTATGGGTGAATGGAATGCAATGAAGAATCCTGACTCAAAACACCTAGAGAAAACTATCAGGAAAAAAACTAAAGAATTTTCTAATTGCTCAGAAGTCCAATATAGAAATAAAGTTAGCTCTAAGTGAAATGTACAAATACAAGGAACATCAGATGTTTTAAACAGAATCAAAATGAAGAAAAGGGGAAGAGATTTAACCTGCAGTTAAAAGTGTCGCTCCACAATAATCCAGCTTCCCAAGCAGTGAAGCATCCCATTCTGCTAGAAACAAAAAGCATCAAACGCCAAGTGCCTTGGCCAAGCACATGTTTCGCATGTAGCCGATTGGAAATATGGATGAGCCCTCCCAAGCATGGACAGATGTGAAGAAGCAGTCACTTTCTTGGACGTTCATCATCTCTGCCTCCACTCTCATTCTCTTGATTCCTTAACTCTCACCCCAGTGTTCTCGAGTTGTAGCAGAATGTTGAAATTATTTATTTTTCATAAGCTGTCAAAGTCTTTATTATAAATTAATGCAATCTCCAGCCCCAGCTGATAAAAATATTACATTTTACTTCCTCTTATTTCTCTATAATTAAATACTAAAATGAAGGAATGTACTCCATAAAAAACTGATAGCACTCATAAAGCAATGGTGGAAGGTGTTTGAGTGTGACTGATCTTATCCAATGTCATCTCGACCCCTCTTCTTCACTTGGCTGGAAACAGCCTTATAACACGCAGCTGAGCCCAGATTGTGAGTAATCTCTCTTTAGAAATCTTTTCATACTTGTCTCTACTTCAGACTTTATTACAGATTTTTAGCAAATTGACTTGATCATTTCTTTGTTCTTTGCTCAGGGATCACTGTTTAACTTGTTTTTTTTCTCCCAGAATGCACAGTGTTTACCAACTTTTCAAACTCTTCATAGAATATTCTTTTTCTTTTTTTGGAGGGAGTAAAATAAGGCAATTGGGGTTAAGTGACTTGCCCAAGGTCACACGGCTAGTGTTACTTGTCTGAGGCTGGATTTGAACTCAGTGCTCCTGACTCCAGGGCCGGTGCTGTATTCACTGTGCCACCTAGCCGCCCCCAAGAATGTTCTTAATATGTAACTTAGGACACAGGAGGAATTGCTCATGACCTCACTTTCTCCTCCACAGATTCTTGCGTGTCACTCATAGAGCACATATCTTGTCCATAATTACATCAGGAGATACACTGTCTAGTAAGACTTTTCTAGCTCTTATCATTCCATCATGATTCTCACATCAAATGTAAAATGCTTTTTTCCATACTCCCTTTCAAGTGTTGGCTCTGACCCTCATAAAGGTTATATGAGTTTTAGGCAAATCTATTCTCTTTCCCTAGTCTGGGCTTCAGTTTCCTCTTCTAAATTGATGAGGGTTGGACTGGATAAATTCTGGCTTCTCTCTTTCAGCTCTAAATCATGTGATTTTTCATGGCTTAGGAGTTGGTAACTTTCAAGGATGTGGTCGTGGACTTCACCCAGGAGGAGTGGGGCCTCTTGGACCATTCTCAGAAAGAGCTGTACAAGGAGGTCATGCTGGAGAATGTCCAGACCCTGCTGTCCCTGGGTAAGGACCATTTTCTCTCTTTTTTTCTGATGTGAAAATTTTGGCCTTATAATTAACATTACAATTAACAAGTGGCAAAGGGGATTCCTATCCTGGTATATCTCACTCACAGAAACTTTATGGAGTGCACAGTCTTCTACATGCACCAACTCTCCATCCACTTTGGCCTTGGCTTGTCACCTTTTCAAGTTAAATAATTTACAAGCCATATTCCTCTTCCTCGAAAATGTCTAACAACTTCCCTGAAAATGTCATGCTAAAAAGAATGGAAGGGAATTCTGGCAAGGTGGCAGAATAGGACAGGAAATATTAGGCTCTCCAAGAATCCCCTTAAAGGAACAAAACAAATTGCCTCAAACTCTAGGCAGTATAAAATACATAGGAATCCAACTGCCAAAACAAAAACAGTAATTATAAAAACCTTTATATGCAAATTACATCACATTTGAATAATTGGGAAAGTATTCATTGTTCATTGATAGGCACTGTCAATTATAAGAAAAATGACAATTTTATCAAAACTGCTTTATATATTCAATGCCCTTTTAACTCAACAAGAAAAATTAATAAGAAAATTGATTGGAGAAAACAAAAAGGCAAGAATATCAAAGGAAATAATGAAAAAATGTCAAGGAAGGAACTTTAGCAGTAACAGATCTTATCCTCTGTTGTAAGGCAATAAATATCAAAATTCTACTACTGGATCAGAAATGGAAACATCAATGGAATAGTGTAGACATACAGCAGCAAATAATCATAATAATCTTTATTTGAGAAATGTAAAAGACAATATGTCAGCATAAGAATTCATTTTTTGGTAAAAAAAAATTTGTTGGGAAAACTGGAAAGCAGGGTGTCTGAAACTGTGTGTACCCACACAGACACACATACACATACTTAACTATTTGTATGTAATGGTAGCCAACTCTGAAAGGTGGTGGAAAAAAGAAGACATTGATATAATTCTGTCCTAAATTTGAAAGGAATAGGAAGTTCTCCAGAGTAGATTTGCAGTTTCTTGTGCAGTCATCTTTGTTTATACTATGTTACAGAAATTCTTGTTTCATTACATGCATTTGAAAAAAATTTTTTTTTATCAAAGAGGTGGAAATAGTTTATTTCATTGGCCTGTGGATTCAGCACCATTGGAAACCTGTGATGGGTTGTAAAGAATACTATCATGGGCCAAATGGACCATTTGTGTAAGGTCTTCTTCATATTGAATATGATCAAAGTGTCATTTCATGACTATTTATGGAATATGTATCAGAGTGTCTGAACTGAATACCAAAGTATGTTAAGAAAAGAAAAAGAACAAAATCCCAGGAGTTACCCCGGCAGGAGGAGATGTTGCATGTCAGCAGGTGTTTTAAGAGGTAAAAAATCAAATTAAGGAGGGAGAGGTAAAAGGGAGTAGTTATCACATGGAAATGAATCCTCTTGGAATTAGGTGGGAGTGAGGGTGGGTAAAGCTAGAACCTTATTCTCATAGGATTAACAGAAGAAGAACTAGAAATTCTAATTAAAATTATTTTAGAAAAAGAAATTAAACAGGCCATAAATGAATTTCTCACCAGGATTAGAAATTAGAAAGGGAATTTTACCAAACATTAAAGATCAACTATTTCCAATATTAAATGAAAGATTTGGAAAAATAAGCAAATAAGAGGCACTCTAAACTTCTTATATGAAGCAAATATGGTACTGATACCCACACTAGGAAGAATAAAAAGGGAAGGAAAATAATAGACCAACTTCATCAATGAATATGGATGCAAAAATCCTAAATAAAATAATAATAACCACAATATTTTACAAAGATTGCACATTGAGCCCAATTTGGACTTATTCAGGGATTGGAGGGATGCCTGAACTTACAGAAAATTATTCTCATAAGTAATTATATCAATATTAGGTAACAAAAAAACCATATGGTTATAGCAATAGCTAAAGAATAAGCTTTTGATCAAATACAATGTTCATTTCTATGTTGTATTGGAAATAAATAGCAATAAGAGAAGAAATAGAAATAATCAGAATAGGCAATCAAGCTTACTTTTGTTTTTGGAGGGCAATTGGGGTTAAGTGACTTGCCCAAGGTCACATGGCTATTTTTTGTGTTAAGTGTCTGAGCCCAGATGCGAACCCAGGTCCTCCTGACTGCCAGGGCCAGTGTTTTATTCACTGCACCACCTAGTCACCCCTACTTTTTTAGTAGATGATAGGATAATATGCTTGGAAAATCCCAAAGACTTTGTCAAAAAGCTTATTAAAGCATATAATTTCAGCAAAGTAGCAGGGTGTAATTTAAACCCATAGGAATCAGCACTCCCATATATCACCAACAAAGCCATGCAGGGAGAGATAGCAGATAGTATATAACCCTTGGGAGTATAGCTCTGAAAACAAACCCAGAGACTGGTGGGCCCTGTAGAGTTTTCATCGTACATCAGCTTTTGCATTTCTCCATCATTTTTGTCAAACCAGTTTGGATATTTACAGATGTTCTGGGCCAGATGAGCAAACGTGGTTCTGTCCAACAAAGCTCTGACAGCTCCTCAGTTCTTCTCTGCTGGAGTACTGCAAGCCCTGTGCTGGCTCAGTTTTCTCCCCAAGTTAGTAACAAACCGTTCTCGCGCGGAGAATCCCTCTACTCTGCTGACGTTAAGACTGAGAGCCATCTTCCCTTGTGGCTGCTGCTTTTGTTGGCTGTGAATGTTTAGCTTGGAGGGAATGAGTCTGATGGGTCCAGCCCTCTGTTTGTCCCTCTTGCTGTCTGTCTGTTTCTTCTCCTTACAATGATACAGTCTACTGAATGCCAACGTTTGCTCCAAGAGCACACAAATTTTTGTTGCATTTAAGTTGGTGATGAAAAGGTCATGAGCTGCATAAGTCTACAGCAACCATTGCTATTGTGTATATGTGTATATCATTTGATGTCTATTTGTTTGATTGTTTATTTTCTTCAGATGTAGAGACCAGGATTGAAGTCAACGAAATGACTAGAAATCATGGAATTTTTCTGGACCAACGTGACCTGCAGAGATTCATGAGTGATGGTCCTTGGGACTTCAAGTTGAGAGAAATCCACAACTCTAATATCAAGCTAGATAAAAATCCGAAGAGTGACTATGAATTGGATGAAATTGGAAAGAGATTGAGACAGTCTTGTATCCTAAATCACTGTAAGAAAATGACCTCAGGAAATGACTGTGTTCAGGCTAGTGAATACAACAAATGCTTTATTGAACATGTAGGACTTTTTCAGTCCCATGAGAAGGCTCCTGAAATGCCAGTGTGTCCAGGTAATCAGTGGGAAATGGCCTTGAGCTGGAGTTCAGACCTCATGAGACATCAGAAAAGTGATACTGGAGAAATGCTTTGTGTAAGTAGTAAAGATGGGAAGGCCTTGAGTGAGCACTCTAAGCCCATTATTCATCAGCAAATTCCCATTAGAAAGGAGTCCTATGAATATAATGAATGGGAAGCAACCTCTTCCCATCACTCATCTCCTCCTTGCCAGGCTCGATTTCACCCTGGGATGAAAAGATCTGCCTATCCTCAGTGTGGGAAGGCCTTTTGTTGTAACTCAGATCTTAATAGATCTCATAAGATTCATACTGGGGAGAAGTTTTATGAATGCGGGAAGGCCGTCAGTTACAGATCTCTCCTTATTGGTCATCAGAGAATTCACAGGGGAGAGAAACCTTTTGAATGTAGTCAATGTGGAAAGGCTTTCAAAAAGAGCTTCAGTCTTACTACTCATCAGAGAATCCACACTGGAGAGAAGCCTTATGAATGTAATCAATGTGGAAAGACTTTCACACAGAGGTCTAATCTTGCTGTACATCAGAGGATTCACACTGGAGAGAAGCCTTATGAATGTAATCAGTGTGGTAAGGCTTTCACACAGAGGTGCCATCTTTCTACCCATCAGAAAATCCACACAGAAGAGAAACCAAATGAATGTCATCAATGTGGAAAGACTTTCAGACAGAGCTCCTATCTTGCTGGCCATCAGAGAATCCACACTGGAGAGAAACCTTTTGAATGTAATCAGTGTGGAAAGGCTTTCTCATTCAGGGGCAATCTTGTTGCACATCAGAGAATCCACACTGGAGAGAAACCTTTTGAATGCAATCACTGTGGAAAGGTTTTCACAAACAGGGGCAATCTTGCTGTACATCAGAAGATCTATACTGGAGAGAAACCTTATGAATGTAATCAATGTGGTAAGGCTTTCACACAGAAGTGCCATCTTTCTACCCATCAGAGAATCCACACTGAAGAGAAATCATATGAATGTCATCAGTGTGGAAAGACTTTTAGAAAGAGCTCCTATCTTGCTGCCCACCAGAGAATCCACACTGGAGAGAAACCTTTTGAATGTAATCAATGTGGAAAGGTTTTCTCATTCAGGGGCAAACTTGTTGCACATCAGAGAATCCACACTGGAGAGAAACCTTTTGAATGCAATCACTGTGGAAAGACTTTCACACAGAGGTCCCATCTTGCTGCCCATCAGGCAACTGACACTGGAAAGAAGCCTTTTGAATGTAATTAGTATGGAAAAGATTTTGCTCAGAGACACTTTTTTTTTTTTTGCAGTATGGTCATGCAGGGCAATTGGGGTAAAGTGACTTGCCCAAAGTCACACAGCTAGTAAGTGTTAAGTGTCTGAGGTCAGATTTCTGAGATGCATTCTTGCTGCAAATCAGAGAATCTACACAAGCAAGAAGGCTGTTGAAAGACTTTTAGATCATCCTCCAATCTTACTACTCACCAGAAAATTCACACTGGAAAGAAACCTTTTGAATATAATTGATGCGGAAAGTCTTTAACAGGGAACTATCATCTTGCTTTACATCAGAGAATTCACACTGGGGAGAAACCCAATAATGTAATGAAAGTGGATAGTCTTTCACACAGAGCTCTAGAACTTTTGTACATCAAAAAATTGATACTGAAGATAACTCTTATGAATGTATTCGATGTGGAATGATTTCCCACTGAGCCCCGATTTTGCTAATCATCAGAGAATCCGCACTGGAGACCATCTTCATGAGTGTCATGCATGAGTCAGAGCTTTTAGTTACCACTCTTAACATATGTAACAAAAGCTTCCACACTGGGGAGAAACTGTATGAATGTAATCAAGGTGTTTATGCCTTCATAAAACAGTCATGTCCTATTTCCCATCTCAGAATTCTCATGAGATACAAGTCTGATCTTTGTCATGAATAGAGAAAATCATTCAGATGGAATTCAGAGCGTCTTCGGGATTAGAGAAGCCATTCAGAGGAGCAAGTCTCTGTGGGTAGGCTTTCCGCTAGAGATCAGCTCTTTCTATCTGAGGATTCACTGTGGAGAGAAACCTTAGAAATGTCTTCATGTGGACCATGCTTTTCTCTGGAGGAGGCGGATCAGTAGATGACTTTATTCCTGTTCATATAAAGGTGGATAAAGGCAATGGATGTTGGAACGTCTTCCCCTAGAGCTCATGCTTGACCGTACTTTGGAGACAAAACTTTGGGGTCTTATTACCAAGGGAAGGCCACCTGCTGCAGCACAGACTCCGCTAGACCTCCCAACAAGAGACTTCAATAAATATCCCGAAATTTCATCCTTTGCATAAAACCCTATATATGTAGGGATTTTCCACCAAAACCCTAATGTTTAGCATCCGCCCTCAGTATTTCATGGCATGCATAGACTTCATCTCTTTAGCCATTTCCCCATTAATTGGTACTTTGTTTCCTGCTGATGGCTCAGAGAAAAAAATCCTTCTTCAAATGTCTTGGCGCCTGTTGGACATTCATTTCTGTAATGCTTTCTTTAAGTGGCTAAGTGACACTGAGAATGAAGCCCTGTCTTTGGAACCACAAGACCTGAATTCCAGTTCAGCCTCTGGTATTTCCTAGTTGTGTGTCCTTGGGTAAGTCATCACCTAATCCTGTCTGAGTTTCCCCATCTGTAGAATGGGTATAATAAGGACATATACCTCTCAGAGTTGAGGCGAGGATTTAATTAAGCAATATTTGCTAAATGCTTTGCAAACATTTAATCACTATGGAAATAACTGCTATTTTTATGACTATCATACCTTGGATCATCAGTCTCATAGTAAAGTCAGTTGGCTAACACATATAGATGATTCAGCTGAGAAAGAGAGAGGAAGAAAGAAAAAGAGACCAAGTCAGAGACAGAGAGTCTCAGATCTTACCCAAGGGAAATTCACGTACATTTCTCCATACCACAGAGGAAACCCATTTTCTTGAACCAATTGCAGTGTATGTTGTAAAACATATTCTTCTATTTGAGATCTAATCATATTGCTTTAAGTCAGTGGGTCTTTTAAGAAAGGAAATGGGATAATAAGCAAAGAAAAATGATTATCATACGAATGTCAATACGGACCCCCTTCCAATCAGTGCAGGGGGTGACCCTAGTTTATCAGGTGTTTCCATATCTGAGGGCAGGACAGCAAGGTCATCAGACAAGGTGCCAAATGAAGCCTCTGGCAGAGGTTCCTTGGAAGGGTCACACAGGACTGAAGACCACATTGTGTGACCACATTGTGCCAGGAACTATGCCAAGCCCTGGAGATAGAAAAAGTGGCAAACAAGAGTCCCTGCCCTCAGGGAGCTTTTGGTATAAAGGGACACAACCTACAAATCTGTACAAAGTGAGCTATACACAGGATAGATGGGGCATAATGAGCAGAGTTAAGACCCTGCTATTAAGAAGCTTGGAGAAGACTGGCTGCCAAAGGCAGGAACTTAGCTGGGACTTAGAGGAAGCCAGGATGGTCAGTGTTCAGAGCAATGGTGGTGAGTGTTCCAGGCATGGGGGACAGCCAGAGAAAATGCTGGGGGCTCAGAGCTAGAGGGCCTTGTGAATGAAACCTCCAGGAGGCCAGTGTCACTGGATGGAGGAGGAAGTAACTATGGGGAGAAAGGTGTAGGGGGCTGGAGTTGTGGGAGAGGGCCAAGTTATGCAGGGCTTTGAATGCCAAACGGAATTTGGTATTTGTTCCTGGAAACAGTAGGGAGCCACGGGAGTTTGAGTGGAGGAGGGAGGTGACATGCTGAGACCTGGGCTTCAAGAAAATGACTGGGCCTGGACCAGAATGAGGAGAGGCTTGAGGCAGGCAGAGCTCCTCCTCTAGTAGCTATTGTGTATGGAGTAGTGGTGGTTTGTTGAAAGCTGTTTGAGAAACTTTCATGTGGATCATGAATGTGAATTATTCTAATTCATTATTCTATTCTAATACATTAGCCTGAAAGGGATCTGGGTTAGTGGGTTTGGGGTATGGGATTGCTCCCCACTATGCGGAGCGGCAAAAAGGGGGCGGGTCCAAATTTGGAACTCAAAATGTGATACAAGTGTATGTCAAAAACTGAAAACAAATAAAACATTTTCAAAACGCTATTGCTATTCAGCAATTCTGTAAAGTTTTGAAGTTGAAATCCTGTAGATAATATTCAGCATGGGGTCTTCCGAGATTAGAAAAAATGCTTACAAAAAGCCCCCCAGGAAATTTTCATAATTTAAGTTAGAGTAAAATTTCATATTCTATCATTACACAGGGGAAAGAAATGATTAATTTGGGGTTTTGGAGGGTGCAGCTTATTTAGGCCATTATTTTATAAGTGTTTAATGCATAAATTTAAAAGAATATTATGAGCAGTAGACTAAAAAATTGCAGAGTTTTGCAACGAGGTTTTCTTGTTCTTGTAAGGAGTTCTGACAATAAAATATTTGGGGAACCAGCACTCTGGAGTCGTGGTTGTTCATTCGATTGGTCCGTCTTGCTACAGAATATATTCTCCTGGTTCTGTTCACTTCTCTCTCTTATCATGTCAAACTACTTTTCCCTGCCTTCTCTGATGCTGTGCCTGTTATTACTTCTCATGGCTCGATAATCTTCCATTATATTTTCAGACCATCATTTGTTCAATCATTTCCTGATATATGGGCACCATCTTTGATTCCAGGTCTTTGAAACAGCAAACAGACACTGCCTTTTTGTGTTTTTATATGGATCTTCATCCCTTTTTTGTGACCTGTTGGGTTCAGAGATCTAGTGGTTACCACTGGACTGGTGATGGCTAGAGATGCATTGGATGACTTTGGCGTCTTTGATGTCTCACCAAGCTCTCAGTGCTCCACAGCACCACTTCAGGTGCCTTCATGGCCATTGGAACCAACTGTTCTCATCCACCCAAGTTCCTCCAGGGGAAGTCTTCACACAGTTGGGGTATCTGCCCCCCCCCCAACTCACCAATGGGTTTGACACCACTTGGTTACCGTCAATCTGGTTAGGCCATCTGCTGAAATGGTTTACCCCTATGTAGTTGGTCTGCATGCTATAGCTTCTTGGAAACACAGGTGGGAATTGGGTGAAAAGCAGCCCTCACAGAAGGGGTCCAGTCCTCCCTGAATGCACCCTACATCCCATGAGAAAATTCATAAATGCTAAGCATGTGGTTCAGCAATAGCTCCACACTTAATCTGTATTATAGGATTCATACTGCAGAGGACCCTTACGAATGTAGCGAATGTGCCAAAACCTTCAGCCGGTATACAACTCTTATTCAACATCAGAGAATTCACCCTGGAGAGAAACCCTAAAAATGTAATGTGTGTAAAACAACCTTCAGCCAGAGCATAAGCCTTATTTATCATCAGGAAATTCATACTGGAGAGAAACTGCTCACGCCACAATTGTGGACAAGCCTTCAGTCAGCAGGGAAGTCTTACTTAACATCAGAATGGACGCTGGAGAGGCCCGATAAATGTATATATTGAATGTATAGATGTGTGTGTATACATATAAATGAATCAATGAATGTAGAAAAGTCTTCACTCGGAATCACTCTTCCTCGACATTAGAGAACTCTTACTGCAGAGAAACCGAATCAGTGTAATGAGTGTGAAAAATCTTTAAGCCAGAATATGAACCTTATGTGACATCAAAGAATCCATGCTGGTGAGAAACCCTATAATGTAATCAATGTGACAGAGCCTTCAACTCAAGCCTATCTCTTGCTGAACATCAGAAAACCCATAGGAAACAAGCTGGGAAATATAATAAATGTAACAGGCTTTTACCTGAAGCTGATACTATCAAGCAATGTGGTTTTTTGCTTGTTTATTTGTTTATCAGGGAATAAACTCGATGTGATTGTGGGAAAGTCTTACCAGACAGAGAATCCATCTAGTGAGAAATTGTATAAATACATTGAAAGTGAGAAGACATTCCGTGATGATTTAGTCCTCAACAGGTCTCAGTCTCAGAGCAGAAAGACCTCCCTGGCCACAGGCCAACTCTCCCTCTTTTCCTTCACTGTTTGTAGGGAGCCTGTGCTCTCCCTGACAGAAGGGCTCCTTCCATCGTGCTGAATTGCTGCCGATTCACCCCCTCTTAGAGCTGCCAGTTTCCATTTATGGCGTCCCCTGTGACCCCCAGCCTCCCCCACCCAGAGAACGCCCCTTTTTTTGTTGGAGCCCTGCCTCTGGTGTCCCTATGCAGTGTCCCTCCGCCCCCCACATTCCTGGCCGTGGGATTCTTCAGTGTTTCCCTCGTGCCATTCCTTAGCATAGCTCTTCCCTGGAAATATATCACAGCTCATTTGGACCCCCTTCCGTTGGCTTTGGGTCTCCTGCAGCTTTGTTTCCTTGGACAGGATGGCATTTCGATACATGTTAACACAGCGTCACCCTTGCAAAAAGCCGGGAAACCGCGGCATCGCTGACGTCGATCCGCCCTGGTCTCTGTCCAGTTCTGAGCCCAAGGCCTTATCGGCTGCAGTTTCTCCTCCAGGAATCTCTTCTCACGGAGTAGTTCGATAGACCAACCATTCAGCTGCATGGGGCAGTCTGGACGAGGGAACATTTCCATCCGTTTCCTTTTCTATCAATTGTTAAGCCAAGCACTTCTTTCATGTGCCACGTCCTTGGATCGTCACGGCAAGCCAGAGAACTGGGTGCTGTTATGTGCGTTCTGTAGCTGGGGAAACTGAGGCAAACCTTTGCTTCCGCTGCCAGAAGTGACAGGGTCCATGCTCGGGACGAGCAGAGTCAGGCAGCACAAGGTACAGCTGGACACGTCCGCGGCAGTGACGCCCACCCTGGGGGTGATGGGCACGCGGGTCCTTCAGGTTCAGAGGTCACCTAGGCATGTATTTATGTGTGTGCATGTCCCTGTGTCTGTGTTTCCCTCCCCCTCAGGCAGAGAGTACCTTGGGAAGTGGAGGTGGCTCCCCCCAGGCTGGGCCCTGGACCCAGAAGGGCAGCAGAGCAAGGGCCCTTCCCTCTGGGGGCAACAGAGACAGAAGCTGCCCCCAGGCCCAGGCCTCCAGCCCCAGAGTCTGCACCACAGCAGAGCTCCTCCTGCCCCTGGGGGCATGGAGGGAAGGTGGGGGAGCCAGAGCCCTTCCCAGGCCCCCTCTGTAACATGGCACTGGGAGAGAAACATTCAGGGCCCCTCCAAGAGACCACAGGTTCTGAGTTCGAGTTTCCACCAAAGTGGGGTCAGGCTGGTTTTCTGCACAGCCTGCCATGGACAGTCTTCACCCTCAGGAGAGAATGCACTTACCCTTATTCTATGGCTGGGAAAACTGAGGCCAACAAAGGTGAAGTGACTCGCCCAGAGTAACCCTGAGTGTCTGAGGCCAGATTTGAACTCAGATCTTCCCGGTTCCAGGCCCCAATTCTGGGCCCTGAGCCATCAGACTCCTCTGACTAGGGACAGTTTTCCCTCCCTGGGGGTGTCCCCCTGCTCCCCCAAAAAGAAAGAGTCCTTGGAGTCCAGAATAGATCCTAGCCCCAACCTCTCCCTCTATTGCCTGTGTCTCCAGGTAGCTTTCCGCTACTTCCCACCCTAATCCCATTCCTGGAGTCTGACCTGCTTAGACTCCTCCCCAAACCCTCCTCAACACCCCCCCCCCCATTCCTCCCACAGTCTTTCTCTATATAACACCCATCTTGCCATCATGAAGGTACTCAGACTCAGTCTGTGTCAAATTGTTCTGGCCCGCTTGCCAATGCCAGCTTCACAAATGCTTAGAGTCCTTATCTTTAATACACTTTGTTTTTCGTTGGCTGAGAGAAGGCTTGAGTCAAATTCACCTCAACGTTGGCACTTGGCATCTTGTCTGATGACCTTGCTGACGCCCCCTGGGATATGGAAATGTCCCTTGCACTGACTGGGGGTTCATAACTACATTCAAGTGATATACATGATAATCATTTGTCTTTGATTGCCTTTTTCCATTTTTAAAAAAATCACCTATTTAATAGAAAATCCCAATAACCTCAAGTAAAACAGTATGTTTAACAACATGCAATGCAGTTGTTTGAAGAAAATGAGCTTCCTCCATGGTAATAACATACATGAGCAAGATTCCTTTGGGAAGATCTGGGACTGTCTCTCTAGCCCTCTGTCTCTCTCTGCTGAGCTCTCCACAGTTTTAACCAACTGACTTTACTCTGAGGTTAATGATCCAAAGAATGATCACCATAAAATACCAGTATTTCCAAAGATATTTAATGTTTGCAGAGCATTTTACAGATATTGTTCAATTCTGTCCTCACCTCCACCCTGGGAGGTAGGTGTCCATATTAGCCCCATTCTACAGATGGGGAAACTGAGGCAGAGTTAGGTTATAAGGATGCGGTAGAAGGCAGTGCTGGAGGCAAATGGAGGAAGCAGGATACAGGATGAGAGACAGGAGATGAGACTCAGGATGGGACCAGCCAGAAAAGTGACCAAAGAAGACTGTGCACTGAAGCCCCTCCAGGGACTTAGCTGTGTGCTTTCCCAAAGCACAGCCAAGGCAGCTCCTCCCCTCCCCTCTCCTATTCCCTGTGCTTATCTGTATGATTAAGGCACCTCCTGATTCCCTGGGGTCCCAGGCCTTTCTGAGCCCTGCTTCCTCCTCCCATTCACTTCTCCCCTTTCCCCATTCCAGAAACTTGTATTTAAACCAGACACCTACCCCTAATAGCTGCCTTTGCCTCCTACACGGACCAAGGCCTCCCCTCTATGCTCTGTCTCCCAGTGGAGTAGAGCCCTTTGGGGTTCTGCCTCATGGGGAGCAGGCCCGATTGGCTGCATCACCCCAAGAAATGCCTTTCTTTAACTTGGAGACTGTCTCTGTCTTTGAGGACAATAAGACCCACGCATCTAGTTCCCATCATTTCAGGTGGCACCCCAACTTTCTTAGGGTGCACATTGCAATCATGGGGTAGAAACTGCGAAGAGGCAGATTTTGTTTTGATGCCGGGAGAAGCACAGGAGAAGGCAGGATGTACAAGTGGAAAAAGGCAATAATCCTTGGAAAGATAAGTTTCTGGGCTAAAGAGGGGAGACCAGGAAAGCCCCTATCTGTACCTGATTCTTCCTCTCCCCACCACACAGCAGCACCATCTTCAGTTTCCTGTAGGCTCTGTGTGGTCATCCTTGGTAGGAATGCCAGCCAAGTCCTCAACACTCAGTTTACCTACTTCCTTGTTGTCAGAACTTGTGGCCAATCATTTGGCTGAAACAACCCCATGAAACCCCACTCAGGGCCAAAGTGAATGTCCAACTGTTACCAAAACATTTTAAATAGAACTTTTTCTGCCAGCAAACAGCAGGAAACAAAGTGAGTGCTAATTAATGGGGGGATGGCTGAAGAAATGAGCTTATCAATTGGACCACTAATGTTTACATAGTCATGTATAAGATTAAATCTTTGAAATAGCTCATCTTTTCCTAGAAACAGTTACCTTAGATGTTGAAGAAACTGAGTTTCCTTACAGGGCTATATAAACAGAGAGGGGCCCTCAGTCTGTACTTTATTCACAAGATAAGGCCACTGATTCTATCTTGAAGGAGGCCTTTAATAACTGGGCAGTTCCCACCAAGATATTCTGAGGGAATTAAGTAGATATCTACTTCTTACCTCCAGGTGTGAGGAAGGGACTAGAAAAGGTGTCCTAAAAATTATCTGCTTACCCAGCCCTGGCCTGATTACTGCAGCTGTGAGGAATCCTACTCTGCAAAAAATGTACTAAAACATCTGCAAAGACGAATCCACTCACCATTGGCACATGGAATGTGTGATAAGGAGCAGGCTCTGGGAACCGCCTTGAACTCTGATTAAATTGTCCCACTTGATGAGGCATTTGCATGAGGCCATAAGCCTTACACAGTGGCTGGGCCCAGAGCTCTGCTACTAGCCTAGCCCTCCATTGTCCATCTACTTCCCAGCCTTGAGCCTATCAAAATATCAACCCACCCTTGAACTGGCCTAGCCCACCACTGTCTGTAGCCTCCAGAAACTTCCCACCCTTGATCACTCATTGGCCTCATTAACTCCTCCTGAAGACCCTCCCCAAATTCTTCCTCTAGACCACCCCAAGATTCCTCCCACAACTTTCTGTATGTAAGACCCCATCTCACAGCATGTGGTGTGAGAGCGCCATAGAATGACCCAGCACAGACTTAACTCTGTGTCCAATACAAGCGAACTTTTAATAGCTTTATTTTTCTTTGGCTGAGAAGACAAGTCAAATTCATTCAGCAGGACCTGGCGTGTTGGCATTTTGGGGTCTCCAGAGCAAGCCTAACCCTCTTTATGGGTAACCTCTTCAGAATGTACACACACTTATGCACAACACAAAATCCAGTAGGCCTGAAAGATAAGCAGCTCTTGTTGCAAGAGAACTCAGCAGGTGTTGCATCTAAATAGCAGCCCTGAGTGAAACAAGACTGGCAAATGAAGGCCAGCTTACTGGAGCTGGATACACTTTTTTCTGGAGTGGTCACAGTGAAGGAGAGCACCGTGAAGCTGGCATAGTCAGCAAGCTGGTACGCCTGCCCAAAGGAGTGAATGACGGGCTTGTGACAATGGGATTGCCTCTTGAAGGAAAATGTCGCACCACCATCATCAGTGTCTATGCTCCCACCATGATGAACCCTGGTGAGGTCAAAGAAAAATGTTATGAAGACCTAGAGACCCTTATCATCAATGGAGATATTGGTGTCCAGGCCAAAAGAGGACAAGCTTATAATTCTGGGTGACTTTAATGCTAGAGTGGGCTCAGACTACCAGACTTGGCAGGGAGTCCTAGGGAGGAATGGAGTTGGAAACAGCAACGGTCACTTCGTGCTGAAGATTGTACATCTCATGACCTTCCCTTCACCAACACTGTCTTCCATTTACCTAAATGCAATAAAACTTCATAGATGCACCCTCACAGCAAACATTGGCATCTAATAGACTATGTGAGTGTAAGGAGAAGAGACAGACAAGATGTGAGAGTGATGAAGGCAATGTGTGGTGCAGAGTGCTGGACTGATCATAGACTTACCCTTTCCAAGCTAAATATTTGCATTCATCAAAAGCGGTTCCCCCAAGGCAAAACGGCTACCAGAATTAATGTCAACAAACTAGTTCTTTTCTCTGACTGGGAACAGTTTGCTGCCATCTTGGAGGGAATGGTGAGCCAATACGAAGTTGACAACAGAGAAGCAGAAAAGGAGTAGGCAGCTTTCGGAGATTTGGTGTATAGCACTGCATTTGCACATCTGGGGCAGAACACTCACAGACACCAAGACTGGTTTCATGAAAATGATGGACAAATTCAGAAGCTGCTAAATGAAGAATGAGCACTCCACAGGGTTTGCCAGCAAGATATTCTATCCACCTCCAAGGAGGCAGCATTTAACTCCACCAAAAGTAAAGTACAAGCAAAGCTTAGAGAGATGCAGGATTCCTGGTTCAGTAAGAAGGCAGATGAAATTCAATTTTACACTGATAGTAACAATCCAAAGTGCTTTTATGATGCCTTAAAGGTTGTTTATGGGATAAAGACCTATGATGTATCTCAACTACAGTGCTGATGGAGCCACATTATTTAGTAATAAGGACATGATCCTGGAGAGAGGGGCTGAACACTTCCACAATGTTCTCAACAGACCACCATCAATCAATGCTGAGGTCACTGACCTTTCACCTCAGGTTGAAGTCAATCCCTCCCAGGCTGAAGTTCTCACGGAAGATGATGTTTTGAATGCCATTAGGTTCCTTTAAGGTGGCAAAGCACCTGGTGCTGATTCTATTCCAGCTGTGATTTACAAGGTGGGGGGTTCATTGCTCATACAAAAGCTGACTGAAATTTCCCAGGTTATGTGGTAAGAGGAGGCTATCCCCCGGGAGCTCAAGGACGCCTCCGCTGTCCATCTCTAGAAAGGTAAAGGAAATAGATTGTTCAGACTATCACAGGAGGGTCTCTCTCTTAGCCATTGCTGGCAAAATTCTTGCTGGAGTCCTCCTTAATGGACTGATCCTTCACCTGGAATTTGGTCATCAACCAGAGAGCCAGTGTGGCTTCAGAAAGGGCTGAGGAACAGTCAATATGGTGTTTTCTACCCAACAACTCCAGGAGAAATGCCAGGAGCAGAACAGGGGTGTGTAGACCACATTTGTAGATCTAATCAAGGCTTTTGATATTGTCAGTTTGAGGGCTTATGGAAAATTATGGCAAAATTTGGTTGCTCAGAAGAGTTCGTCAGCATTGTACATAGATTTCATGATGACATGCTTACCTGGGTTCTGGATGAAACAAAGCTGTGTGCTTGCTACAGAAATGTACATTAAGAGCTAAGAATTCTGTGATCTGGGAAGCTAGCCTGCATCCAGGACAAGAGAAAGGCATAGCTCCAATTCTGCAGGTCCAGGACAGACGTCCTTGGCTTCAAAGGCTTTCACTTTGGATGAATTCTTTGAAGCCCAACAGCACTTCTGTTTTAACCTAATGCATTCGATGCAGGGAAAGTTTCAAAGGGCTTTACTCCAGTGTAATATTCAGTAGGACAAACCCTCAGACGTGCCCTAAAATTTGATTTTTTTTTAACCAAAGGGTTTTCCATAGTTTTTATACTCATTAAGCTTTTCTCCATGTCATCCCTGTATTTTAATGATATCCAGTAACTGAAACACTTTCTTCTCTTCTCCTTTTGATTTGAATGTTCTAAATTCAGTAAAACCTTGGGGGCATTGGGGTGGGGGGGGGCAAAAGGAGTCATGAGCTATCAGGGACCTCATACTGGAATTAAACCCTTTGAATATAAAAAATATGGGGAAGCCTTCAGTGATGGGCAGACGCTTATCAGCCAGCAAATAACTGGCAATGGCCCAGGTTGCAGCTGGTGACCTTGGTGTCTTTGATGTCTAAACAAACTCTAAACACTCCACAGTACCTGCTTCAACTGCCCTCATGACCAAGGAACAAATTGTTCTCATCCACCTGTTCTGCTGGAGTAGACAACCCCCTAACTTGCTGGCAAGTTTAAGACCTGTTAGTTAACTCTAAACGTGGTACAACTCATGTACTGAGACTGGTTTACTGGAGTGTGGCCACTGCACATGCTACGGAGTCTTGGAACCATAGATGAATCAGGTGGACACCGAAGGTAGATGAGCAGTCTTCATACCAGAGGTGTTAGTCCTGCTAAACAGTTATTAAAGTACTAAGTGATGATATTTGAACACTGGTCAAGAGATAACCTTAGAACTCAGTGTGTTTAGAGGAATGTCCTACCAAGTCACTAACTTTTAGGATATAAAGTTCTCCAAGCTTTTAGAATGTATGTTTATATGGTTGTTTTTCCTTCTAAAAGGAGCTAGGAAAAATGTAAACAGCATGATCATGGTACCAGACCATTTTAATACAGTGTAATCATCCAGGGACCCAAAATATTCAACAATAACTAAAGCCTCGGGGCGGCCAGGTGGCTCAGCGAGTAAGAGCACTGTCCCCAGTGTCAGGATGACCTAGGATCAGATACTTATGACCAAACCCAGAAATAACTGGCCGTGTAAACTTGAGCAAGTTACTTAACCCCAATTGCTTTAAAAACATTTTTTTTTAAATAACTAAAGCCTTCCCCATTATTAGATAAGTATTTCTCTGTAGACAGCTTCCTTATTTAAATTCATTGTGAACTAAACAGACACAGTGAGGAAAAAAAGATTATTCAAGGAGGTATTAGCTGTGGCAGGAATCTACAACTCTACCTTACTGCCCTCTGAAGATCCAAAGACTGGGTGTTTCGACTGGATGCTCCTGGAGGCAGAGCCAAGAGAGCAGAAGGAAATGAAGTGATGTGGAGATCAGGAAGTCCAGAAGTCCCAATAGCCAGAGTCCCTGGAAAGCAACCTGAAAGGAATTCATGGACTCAAGCATTCTCTAAGTCAAGGTGGCAAAGATTTAATGTTATCCTTTACAGTATACAAGAGTTCTTAGGGAACCTGCAACCTTAGAGGGCTAAAGTGAAAGTTTATATAGGATAACTACAGTAAAACCTGTGCCAAATATGCTAACTAGGTGAGTCAGGGTGGGATTAGGGAGGAGTTAAGGAGTGGTCAGTTCTTAAAGGAACAAGCATTTTTAATATCTACTGTGTAGGCCTATTGCCCAGAATTCACTGGGAAATAGCCCAAGGGTGGGGTGCTGCACTGAGGTGTGGTTTTAGGCTTGAAATGTCACTAAATCAGCTAGTGGTCAGGGCTGACCAAGCTTCCACCCGTCAATGTCATGTTTGACAAGATGGATGTTAGGAATATACATACGGTATATCCAAAGTCTAAGGCATACATAATGAGGGATTCAGGTCATATATAATGAGCTAGGGAGTTATTTATAGGTAATCTAGTGAAGGATCCATAGGTGTAGCTCGTTATTGTACCAAGGGGAGAGAAACATCTGGCTGGGGCTTGATCATGAACAGCTGCTAGGCAGAGCACTGGCACAGAGAGAAGCAGGCACAGATGATGCTCTGAGGCTAGGGAGAGATGGGATTTTACAAACAGGGGTTCAAGCACAGGCATCCAAGCACCCCATCAGAAGCATTTGAACCTAATTTACCATTCTCCCGTCTCCACAATAATATAGAAATGTACCAGCCCAAATTCTGATTGGAAAACCAAGAAAAAGCCACAGTGAATCATTTTTCTAGCCTAGGGCACCTTAAGGAGACAGAGTCTGACCAGGAGGCTGGAGCATTCCATTGCCCAGGGATGGAAAAGGGACTGAGAAAGAGATTCACGGACAGAAGTACTTGATCTATCTCCTAGGAGGTCTTGAAGGCAAGAATAGATAGCCTCTTATGAATGAGGTTGGTGTAGGTCACACCATAGGTCCAAACCACTCCAACCCAATAAACCTTTCTTAGTGCCAGGCACTGTGCCAACTTCTGGGTATATAATTAAGAAAGAAAAAAACAGTCCCTGCCCTAAAGGACCTCACAATCTAGTGGAGGAAGACACCCAAAAAAAGAGGCAGGAAAGTAGGGGTGGAGTGCAGGGGCTATCCAGAAGAGGGACACCATGTTCCATGGACTTAAAACATGGCAGAGCAGTAGATACAGAGTACAGTGAATCCAAATGTGTAGTTCTGTCCTCTATCAAGGGAGGCATTGAATGGAATTTGGTGCTCTGGTCTCCAGATTCCAATTAGAGGGGAAATGAGGCAGAAGGAGGTGATTTCAATTAAGACTGAGTTAAGAGCATGATAGTGAGTAAAGAGGTAATGAGCTTAAGCAGGCAGGGATGCCTTGTTCAAAGGAGGAAGTAGGCAGATAAAAGGAGGTGAAGAATGAAGGTGGTGCATAGAGAAGCCAATTGTGAGATTCTGGGAACGTATCACTTCTCAGAGATCACCCTTCTCTCATGACTGGGCTGAGGCTGTTATAAATTGTAGAGCTGGATGGCAGATTTTCATGGAGTTGGGACCCAGGAAAAGCACCCTGGAGAAGAAGCTGAGGAAAGCAGCCTTGGAGGGAGTTTGAAGAATGACAGCCCACCCTCTGAAGGCAGGTACCCTGAGGGACAATTCCCTTTCCCTTATGACTTTCCTCTGAGTCCCAATTTTAGACTGCCATCAAAATTGAGGAACTACTGAGAATGCTGCCCCCCCCCCATCTTACCTGAACTGTATAGTTTCATGCCCTACACACCTTTGTTGCTTCATCTCTTTATGTGGAACAGGCTTGACAGACTTTGAAAGGGATTTGGGACTGACTTGAAGAGGCCCACTGCCACCCCTTTCCCCTGCAGTTTCTCCAACTGAACATACTAGTGGCCTGGGAGACTTGTCCTTTGCCCCTAAAATTTGGGTACTTGCTGCCTGGGATGATTCTTTAAACCTTACCCTCCCCAAGGGGCTCCTCCTCTGTCCAAACCTTGACCACAGGGAGATCATAAAGTCTAAAGATTAAGAGGATTGAGGTATGAGAGGTAGTCAGTGGTCCAGTAGATAGAGCACTGGACTTGGAGTCAGGAAGACCTGAGTTCAAATCCAACTTCAGACACTTCCTAGTTGTGGGATCCTGGGCAAGTCACTCAACCTCTGATTGCCTGACTATCCACCCCAGACTATCCACCCCAGAAGGACCCGGCAAACCACTCCAGTAAAATCCCAAAGACACAACAGAAGTCACAATGCCTGAACAACAACATTGAGGTCTGGAGGGTGGGAGCATGGTAGTGATCAGAAAGAAAAACGCCTCCCTCTGCTCTTTGGAGAGATGAGCTAAAGGAGGAAGTCTGAGTTGGGGAAACGATTGATTGAAGATGACCCGACTAGCGATGCTTAGAGCTGAGATTCTACCTCGGGTCTTCTGTTTCTAGATACAAAGCTAATCCAATGCCATAAGATTTCCCCGACCCTGTCTCTCCCCCCCTCCCCCCTCCCCCCCCTCCCAACACACACCCATCAGCTGCATACAATTGGGATTCTGGAAGCCTGGGTACAAGTTTATCTCTAACACTTAACAGATGTGTGACTTTAGGGAGGTCTTCTCCATGGGCTACCTCTCAGTTTCCTCAACCTGATAATAAAGGGCTTGGTTTGACTATTCCCAGAGGGTCCATTTCTCTCAGCATCTCTTCTACCTATGGGGGTCCTAGCCCTCCTAGTGAGATATCGAGATTTCTATGGGCCTATAAGTCAGGCCTTTGTCCTCCCTGACTCTGTTTCCAAATGGAGACAATGGGGAGCTCCTCTCTGCCTCCATCCCAGTACTCCTCCACAGATATCAAGGTTAAAAACTATAGGAAGGAAAAGTGTTTGCTGTGTTCATTCTCATTGACATTGTGATTCCTCTACCTGTAGGAGCTCAAAGTGTCCTTGGATTCTGTAGAAGCCTGCAGAATCTCCTAACCTGCCCAGTCTGCAGAAATTACTACAGCGAGCCTATAACAATGTTTTCTGGCAACACTGTCTGTCAGTCCTGCCATCCAGAAGGATGCCCGCTTGCACGCATCAACTATAGGATGAGAAACATCGTGAATCTGTTCAAGCAGCTGAAACCACTCCTTGAACAGCTTCACCAGGAACAGCCTCAGCCTGTCCCAGAGGAGTGGTGCGCCATTCACAGTGAGCCCTTCGCCTTTCTATGTCAAGAACACAATAAAAAACTCTGCCAGCTCTGCAAATACTGGGGCCTTCACAAGGACCATACGCTGACTAAATTAGAAGATCCAAATGCATATGGAGGTAAGGCAGATAACCAAGGCAGTGTCAAAGGAGGGGTAAGAGAGTGAAGAGTCCTTACAGGAGCAGGAAGGAGATAGTGTGGGCTGGGGGACACTTAGAAGAAGACAGGGCTTCCCTGGATCAGGGGCTCTCCCCGGTCTGTCTCCCCCGTCACTCTCAGGCTATACCCAGCCACTCAGAATTAATAGCCATGGGAAGGCTTCCTTCATTTGGTTATCGAAGTCAATATTGGATTGCCCAGAGAGAAACCAGTAGCTCCCAAGGAGCCTGCATCCTCAGCCCCCCAGTACAGTGCTTGCCTTTTCAGAGGCCACTCATCACTTCTCTTTAAAATTCACTTTTTCCTTTAATCCCCCAAGCTTCCACTAAAGAAAAGAATAAGACCTCCTCACCACCTCTGTCCACGGCCTCCTCACCACCTCTGTCCACGGCCTCTTCACCACCTCTGTCCACGGCCTCCTCGCCACCTCTGGACTCACCACCTCTGTCCACGGCCTCATCACCAGCTCTGGACTCACCACCTCTGGCCACGGCCTCATCACCAGCTCTGGACTCACCACCTCTGGCCACCACTGAATGCTCATCTCCTGGGCCTCCCACAGGACAGGACACAGGAACCTAAATCACCCTGTGCTCACCTCCATTGGCATCCTCCCTGAAAAACAAAGCTCCCTGCACCAGGAACATAGAATCACCATGGGAAGAAATCCCCAAATCAGTGTGTCTTGCCAGACTAGACTCCAGAATATTGGCCCATGCTTGCCACCTGCAGGCCTGTCTGGTTACTGCCTGGAAGATCTTTTCTCCTGAAGTCATTTAGTAAAATTTCTTCTCTGATCTATTGGGCCTTTTCCATATGTCCTGAGATTTGGCCCTGAGTGGGTTTCATGGGGTTGTTTCAGCCAAATGATTGGCTACAAGTTCTGACAGCAAGGAAGTAGGTAAACTGAGTGCTGAGGACTTGGCTGGCATTCCTACCAAGGATGACCACACAGAGCCTACAGGAAACTCAAGATGGCGATGCTGTGTGGTGGGGAGGGGGTGGGGGGAGGAAGAATCAGGTACAGATAGGGGCTTTCATGGTCTCCCCTCTTTAGCCCAGAAACTTATCTTTCCAAGGATTATTGCCTTTTTCCACTTGTACATCCTGCCTTCTCCTGTGCTTCTCCCGGCATCAAAACAAAATCTGCCTCTTCACAGTTTCTACCCCATGATTGCAATGTGCACCCAATGAGTTGAGACAGAATTCTCCCCATCCCTCCCGCTCACTATGGCCTTTCAAGTTTTGGAAGAAACAAATCCTGTCCACACTAAGTCTCATCTCCTTCAGAGACAACAGCCCCATTTCCTTCACCAATACTTACAGAGCATGAACCTAACACCTTCCTCCATTTGGTTTCATCACCTGTAGACACCCATCAACCTACGAATATACTTCTTTATTTGTGGCAGCCCCCAGGTCTGAACACAGCACCCCAGAATTGGTATGCCTAGGGCAGAGCGCAATGGGATTAGAGTGTGCCTTTGGATGAGCATAGAAACGAAAAGTCTGAGTTAAAGGGAGGGGGGTGATGTGGGACATAGACAAGAACCAGTGACTCAAATCTGACTCTTGCCCAAGACTCTCCTCATGGGTGGAACACTTCAGCTTCTTCTCTAAAGAGAGCCGGACAGGTCTTCCAGACCTGTTTCAACCCTGGAAGCTCTTTGAACACAAAGAAACATGTCTTCTGTACATTTTTTCTGGGGAACCAGCTGTTAAACATTTATAAACATACCACTGGGGAGAGAGAGATGGAAAGAGAGTTTTACAAATCACAGAAAGAACATTTATTTATATTAAGAAAGCATCCATAGGGGGCAGCTAGTTGGCACAGTGAATAGAGCACCAGCCCTGGAGTCAGGAGGACCTGTGTTCAAATCTGGCCTCAGACACTTAACACACCAAAAAAAGCTAGCCGTGTGACCTTGGGCAAGTCACTTAACCCCATTTGCCCTCCAAAAACAAACAAACAAACAAAAAGCATCCAGGCAATTTATCAGCACTTAGGCATGGTGAAAATCAGAAAGGGTTAAAAACTCTGCTCACCACATTAGACTAATACCACTACACCCTATTAAGGAACCAGTTTCATTAACAAAATGCAATATGGTCCTTTCGTTCAGTTGAAGGAAGCAGACACACATAATTTAGATTTCTCTCCCCAAAGAGTTGGTGTCACACAAAGGTCTCTAGTATAACCACAGAGTCATACTATATTCCAAACTCTCCGCTCAACCCTGGGAATCCTAAAGAAAGGGAAAAGGCTGTCCCTGCCATCAAAGAGCTCCTAGTCTATTGAAAGAGACCATGTGAGGAGCTATTTACAAACAAGATATCTAAAGGACACAATGGAGATAATCAACAGAAAGAAACCACTAGAATTAAGGGAGGCATAAGGAAAGGCATTTTGTAGAAGAAGGGGTTTTAGGTTGGTCTTGAGCAAAGCAAGAGAAGCCAGAAGAGAATTTAGGCAAAAGTGGAGTGGCTAGGTGGTGCAGTGAATAGAGCACTGGCCCTGGAGGCAGGAGGACTTGAGTTCAAATCTGACCTCAGACTCTTAACAAAAAAACTAGCTGTGTGATCTTGGGCAAGTCACTTAGCCCCAAATGACCTCAAAAAGTGAAAAAGGGGGGAAAAAAAGAATTAGATCTCTTCATATCTTTACCAAAGAAAATTAGGGATTGTAAGAGAGAGAGCGCATTCCAGAGATGGCAGGACATCTAATACAATGGTGGAAAGATGGTAGGTAGAGCATAGTCAATGAGGAAAATTAAGAAGGTTAATGAGGCTGGTCTCTAAGTGTGATGAGGATCTATGTGGAGTAAAGCCAGACAGGAAGATGGCCAGGACTCAGGGGTGAGGGACCTCCAGGCCACAGGCTCCCCGCCCCTGGATTCAATATTGAAGGGCTTAAAATGACAAAAGGAGATGGGCTATGTTTGCTCCTGGATGTTATGGGAAGCCCTCGGAATTTGTTGAGTAGGGAGTGATATGGCTAAAACTGCATGTTAAGAAAATACTTTGGCAGCTATGTGAAGAGGGCGGAGCATATGGAGATGGGTGAAGGAGAACAGCGACAATGTTCTTACAATAATCCCACATAATGGTAACCAGAGCTTAAACTAAGTTTGTGGCCTGTGAGTGGAGAGAAGGGAATAAATGGGCAGAGTGGGATGGAGAAAAAAATAGCGAGATTTGAGAACTTGTCGGATATGAGAGATGAAAGGGAATGAATGGAAGCACAGGTCTGCCCTTAACAGAGGCAGGGAAATTTTGTATAATAGTAAGTTTAAAGGGAAAATATGAATGATGTCTTAGACATGTTGCGTTTGAGAGGCCTACAGGACATCCAACTGGAAATGTACACAAGATGGTTGTTGCTGTGGGACTGAAGCTCTGAGAGAGAAGAGCTGAATGTGTAGATCTGGGATTCGTATACATAGAGATGATCATTAAACCCTGCTTCAGCCTTCTTCATGGCCATTGGGAGAAATTGTTCTCATCCACCCATTCTGCCAGGGAAGTCTTCACATGCTAAGGGAGACATCCCCTAACTCACTGATGGATTTGAGACCCCTTGGTTACTCTCAATCTGGTTTACTCTGGTTTTACCAGGGTGTGACTGCTGTACATGCTACAGCTTCCTGGAGTCATAGGTGAGAGCAAGGTATAAAAAGACTGGAAAGCAAGGAAGGGGCCAGGTTATGAAGGGTTTTAAAAGCTGAACCAAGGATTTCATCTTTGAACCTGGAGCCGCTGAAGTTTATCAGATAGGGTCAGAAGATGGTTAGAACAGATCTCTAGGATACTTGACTTGTGAACTCCTTCTAGCTTGGCATGGAACAATTAGTTATCCTGGTCTATTTCTGGCCACCGGAGAAGAATGCATTAAAAAGCAGAATTGGCTGAATGGAAAAGAGGTACAAAAGTTCAATAAAGAAAATGATTCTTTAAAAATTGGAATTGGGTAATTGGAAGCTAATTAATAAAACAAAGTAAAAAATAGAAGAAAATGTGAAATATCTCATAAGAAAAAGAACTGACCTAGAAAATGTATCAAAGAAAGATCTAAGATGTTGGACCACTGGAAAGCCATAATTAAAAAAGAAAATAGACATCATATTTCAGGAAATTATAAAGTAAAATAACCAGATATATTAGAACCAGAAGGTAAAATGGAAATTGAAAGAATCTACTAATCACCTCCTGAAAGAGATTCCAGAATAAAAACTCCCAAGAATAATAGAGCAAAATTCCAGAACTCTCAGGACAAGGAGCAAATATTGCAAATAGACAAAAAAAGCCCATTCGAATATCACAGAACCTCAAGATTTAGGCACTTCCATATTAAAGGAGTGGAAGATTTGTAACATGATACGCTGGAGGGTCAAGGAGCTAGGGTCACAACCAAGAATCGCCTGTGCATAAAAACGGAGGACACTTCTTCAGGGGAGAAATGGACATTCAAAGAAGTAGAGGACTTTCAAGCCTTCCTTCATGAAAAGACAGAGCTGAATAGAATATTTGATTTTCAAATATGAGACAAGAGAAACATAAAAGGATAAGCAGGCAAGAGAAATCATAAGGAATTCAGGAAGGTTAAAGTGTTTGCATCCCTCCTTGGGAAGATGGTACGTGTAACTCCTAAGAACTTTCTCTGTATTAGGGCAGTTAGGAGTATACACAGACAGAGGGCATGTGTGTGAGTTGAATATGATGGCATGATAGCTAAGAAAATACTTTTATTTTGCCTTTTCCTCCACTTTATTTCATTCTCCCACCACACAACCACAGTAATGACTTCTTAATTTAAGCTAAAAACCATTAGGGGTTCTGGAAAGTTGTAGGTATACTGGGGGGAGGGGAAACAGTGTCATAGCCTGAGGTACTGGGCAGGAGGGGAGGAGACAAGTCAGCAGATGATCTTGCCTGGGCTCTTGAAGTAAGTTGCTGGCTGCCCGAACCTGCAATTGATAGGCCATAGGGTGGGTCTTGAAGCCATACAGCCTGGGCACAAATTGGTTGGCAGGCCATTTGAGACTGTACTCACAATGCAGCATGAAGAGCATGTGAGGAAAGCCAGTGGCAAAGTAAATACCATCTGTGTGGTGGTGCCTGGATGACTTGGGGGTGTAAACGTCCATGCACTTGGGGCAGTCCAGCTTCACCATGGCCTCACCTGGTATGTCTGACAATCCAGTGGGCAACATGGGCTAGTTTTCACAATATACATGGGGACAAAAAGTCTCCCTGCTGGTATTTTTCCAACATCTGGGCAATACCATGTGTGAGGATGTATCAGGCATGAGTCAGCCTGCTTGATCAGCCTCTCTGCAGCCTGCTTGATCAGGTCACTCTGCTTGGGGCTGCCTTCCAACTCCTCATCAGTTTCCAAGTCCAGGATCATGTCTGGGGCCTGCCTATCACAGTGGGGCACCTGTTCATTGAGCCCTGTGAGGTTGAACTTGGATATAGTCTTGGATACAGTCTTTATCCACCTCACAGAATTCATTGCCACAAAGCCCACAGAACCATGAGACCCATGATACTTCCTCTGAGCTACTCATCTTTATGCCAGCTACCAGGCCAGGGCTGGGGAGGGAGAGGGAGAAGTTGCTCCCAGGGGCAAGGGTGGCAGCCCCCTAGGCACAGTAGGGAGGAGGGAAGAGGGGAAGAAAATAAAGTTAAGGAGTGAGAAAGAGAAATGGACTGGAAGAAGGGGAAAGGGGAAAGGGAGAGGTTGAATGGGGTCAACTATCTCACATAAAAGAAGTGTGAAAGGAAGAGCTTTTACAATGAAAAGGAAGATAGAGTGTTGTGTGAGAGGGCTTAAGGTGACAGGTGGAGGGCTCTCATTGGAATTGGCTCAAAGAGAGAATAACACACATGTTCAGTCTGGTATAAAACTCTATCTTACCCTATAGGAAAGTAGAAGTAAATGGGGGGGGGGGGCTGATAGAAGCGAGGGCTGTTTGGGGGAGGTGGTACTCAGTGGGGCAGTGAATAGAGCACCAGCCCTGGAGTCAGGAGGACCTGAGTTCAAATCCGGCCTCAGATACTTAACACAAAAACTAGCTGTGTGACCTTGGGTAAGTCACTTAACCTCAATTGCCCTCCAAAAAGCAAAAAAAAAAAAAAAAAGGAAATGACAAATGTTGAAAGGGATGTGGGAAAATTGAGACAGAATACACAGTTGGCAGATTTGGGAACTGATACAACCATTCTAGGGAGCAATTTAAACTATTCCCGAAGGGGGAAAAAACCAACCATGCATACCCCTGGACCCAGCAATACCACTACCAGGTCTGTAGTCCAAAAAGATTTTTTAAAAAAGGAGAGAAAAGGACCTATACTTACAAAAATATTTATAGCAGTTCTTTTAATGGTGGTAAAGAATTGGAAATTGAGGGGACATCCCCAATTGCAGAATGGCCGAACAAGTTGTGGTGCATGATTGTGATGAAATACTACTATGTTATGGGAATGATGAGGGGGATGATTTCAGAAAAACCCTGGGAAGACTCATATGAACTGACGCAGAGCCCAGGGAACACTGTACACAGCGATAGCGCCATTGTAGGACGATCAGCTGTTCTCAGCAACACAAAGAATACGAAGAAGCCAGACAACTTCAAAGGGCTTAGGATGAAAAATGCTTCCCATCTCCAGAGAAAGAGCCGACATGGAGTCTGAGTGCAAATGGGAACACACTTTTCCAGACTTTATTTTTCTCGGTTTTTGGTTTTTTTTTTGGGGGGGGGGTCTGTGTTTTCTTCCACCTGATAAATATGTGTGTTGCATGACTGCACATGGGGACTTTCTCAGCCCGGGCACCACCGAGGCAGGCAAGGAGCCTTTCCCGGGAGGGGGAGGGGTGCAGGCGCGCTAGTGCGGGGCCTGACGTCACTGACAGGGTCTGACGTCAGGAGACCAGAGACTCAGACGGCAGAGAAAGACCGGCAGGCGGGCTGGCGCTCTGATTGGTGGGCTGCGGCGCCCCGCTGCCAACGCTGATTGGCCGACCGATCGCGGCCCAGTCTGGCTCTGGCGTGCGCCTGTGCGGCGTGCTGGCCGCCATTCAGAGACACAGCTTGAGGGCGCCTTTGCTGGTGAGTGCGGGGCCCAGCGTTGGAGGGGAGCGGGTTCTGGGCGGGATGAAGGGCGCTGGTGAGTGGGGGGAAGCACGTGGGGACTTGAAGCGGGCTTCCGAGCCCTGCGGGGCGGTGGAACATGCGCACTGGCTTAAAAACCGGCTGTCTTTCGGAAGCGACCTGAAGCTGCCTGGGGCGATGGCTGGGGCTGACTGAGCATGCGCAGGGTTCCCTCGGTCACGTGGTCTGGGGTCGAACTTTGGAAGCACGCAGCTTGACCTTTGACCCTTCCGTTAGAGGGTGAGCTGCCTGAGGGCAGGGCTGCCTTTAATCTTCAGTGGCGGCGGGAGTTATGGGAGCATGTGGGCACCATCCCTGTGGGCTACCCTGCTACCAGTTCTGAACCGTGACAAGGAGGGTATGGAGACCTTTCTTATCAGCGGCTGCCTTGAGGGTAAGCCCAACGAGCCCCTGGTTCAAAGGGCGGAGATTCTGGCCATTTTATTTGCCTGATTCCCAAATGGCTTTTCTCAAGGGTCGTGCCATGTCAAAGCTCCACCAACAATGTATCAGTGTGCCTGTCATCTCATGCATTGCCTGTTGATGGGTTCTGACCATTTTCTACCGTTTTAGAGTCAAGTCTGGCTTTACAAGCTGTGTGACTCTAGGGAACCCACATAACCTTGTTTGCCCCAATTTCCTTATTGTGAAAGGAGCTGGAAAAGGTATAGCAAACCATTCCAGGCTTTCTGCCAAGAAAGGTGTAAGGTAAAACCTAAGGATTGTTTTGGTTTGCATTTCTCTTAGTGATTTGGAGCATTTTTTCATGTCATTGTGAATACTTGGCAGGTCTTTGGAGAATGATTTGTTCATATTTTTTGACCATTTACCTTTTGGGGAATGGCTATTAGTCTTACATATATTTATCGTTTATAGGTATATTGGATACAAAACTCATATCAGAGAAATTTGATACAAGGGCATTTTTCTTATTCTGCCATTTCCCACCTAGAGGCATTAATGTTTGTGCAGAAGCTTTTCGGTTTCAAGCAGTCACTGCTGTCTGTAAAGCCAATCACCAGCAGCTCTCCTGAGGACTGCAGCTACTGTGAATAACTTTTAAGGTTCTGATTGAATAGTATAGTGAACTCTATTTATTCAGCAATAAACTAAAGCAAAACATTCACAACAATATTACATAACAACTTATTACTAAGGTGTCCACATATATTACTAAGGTGTCCACATAGTCGTAAACAAAAAATATCATTAAGTCACAATCTCATTAATCAATATAAAATACCCATCTAAAGTCTTCTTTCATGTTGATTGGAGACTGGCTTCCAGTCACCCTTAACTCATCCTTAAGGGGTACAAAAGTCTCCCACCCCTAGATCACAGTAAGTCATAATCTTGTCAGTCACCACTAAGTACCCAAGTACAGATCCTTTCATCTTGACGGGAGGCTGACTTCCAAACCCCATGGCCCCTCTTCCATTCTCCCAGCTCTTGCCTGGATTCACAGCTAGGCAGCATTCTGAGTGCTTGCCAGCACTATCACCTCATTTCTCTTTCTGTCTGGGAAATTAGCACAGATCAAAGACCCTCCCCATAATCCAGACAAGATACTTAGGACCGTATGGCACTTTTTGAGTTTTGGGGATCCCGGAGTCCAGACTTAGCATTTCGATGGTTCCCATTTGCCGAGTTACTTGCAAGTCTGTCTCTTTTCATTGGGGCCACAACTGGCTCTGTCTCTAGAAGATCTAAGGCTTCCTGTATGGGATCATTTTTTTTTGAAGGTTTCTGTTCACAAGACTGGCCTTTTTAAGATACAGTATGTAACCAAATGAAAGAACCATTAGGCCAAAAGTCATAAGTTCCTACAGGTGGCTACCTCTATCACTTTGGAAAAGCAGCTCTGAGCATGTTCCTACTCAATAGATGATTCAGTCATGCCATCAGCCTTCATCCAGGGTTGCCTGTTTTGCATTGGATCATGCAAAACAATCCCCTCGAAGAAGGTACTTAGGGCATAAGAGGCTTCTGTTCCTAAAAGGAAACGGTAAGTTTGTTCTCATGTCCCTCCAGTGCTATTGCCCTTCACAAGCATTCTGATTTTGCTGGAGGCTGAAACCTACAAGCCCAGCCTCAATGCTTGACCTCTTCTGCTAACCCAGTGGAACCCTGCCAGGAAACCTTGGTTCTGAGGAACATTATTTTCCTTGAGTCATTGATTACCCTGCTAGCTAGAATATACTGGACTTCAGTGACCATTAATATTTTTTTTTAGGTGGAATAGCCAGAGGGATAGAGTTCTAGATAGTTCCCCCAGTGAGCTGGGCTGTGAAAACATTGAGATAGGAAATAAAATTGATAGTGGTTCTAGTGTGATGGCCATGAATTTTGACTGGATCAAAGAGCTTTGAAGGATTTGGAGCTTAGAGAAGATAACTAGGCAACCACATGTTCCTCCTTTTGATTCCAGAGGCAAAAAAGATTCTACTAGGGGCAGCTAGGTGGAGCAGTGAATAGAGCACCAGCCCTGGAGTCAGGACGATCTGAGTTCTAATCCAGCCTCAGACACTAAACACAAAACTAGCTGTGTGACTTAAGTCACTTCACCCCAATTGCCCTGCCTTCCCCCCTCCAAAAAAAGAAATGAAAAATCTTAAAACATTCGACTAGAATTTATTAAGGTATTAATTTATTTATTATTTATTATTTTATTCTACTAGAATTTATTAAGGTCTGATCATTGAGTTCAGACCTTAACTAAAAAAAAAAAAACATACTTTGGTAGCTTAGTGGAGGTAGCTCTCCATCACCCCAGGAGCAAATATAAAATGCTGCTTGACATTCGAAGCCCTTCATCACCTTTCCAGTCTTATACCTTGATCCCCAACATGTACTTTTTCTTCCAGTAACATTGGCCATCTGACCATTCCTCAAGAAAGAAACCATTTCTCAGCTCTGTGCATTTTCTGTGGCTGTCCCTTCCTCAACTCTATGAACTTCCCTGCATTCCTTTTAAATCCAAACTAAAATCCCATCTTTTACAGGAAGCCTTTCCAAATGATCTCAGACACTTAACTAGAAGTATGACCCTGGGCAAGTCATTTAAACCTGTTTGCCTCGGTTTCCTCATCTATAAAGTAAGCTGAGAAGGAAATGGCACACCACTTCAGTGTCTCTGCCAAGATGGGGTCATGAAGAATTGGACATAACTAAAAAATGACTAAACAACACTTATCCTGAATATAAGTTATTTTGTGTATATTTGTTCGAATACTGTCTCCCCTGTTGGATTGTAATCTCCTTGAGGGCAAGGACTGTCTTTTGCCTCTTGGTATCTGGGGCTTAGCACAGTATCTAGGACATGGCAAGTGCTTATTAAATGTTGGTTAATGGATTGACTTGGTGGGACTGGTCAGAGACTTGGAACAAGACGAACAAGTAGAAGGCTTTCAATGGAAAGTGTTAGACTTGGCTTCAGAATTCAGGGTTAACAGAAGAGTGAGGAGGTGTGGTGCAGAGAGAGCTAACAGGAGGTGAACATTCCACTGCTTTAGACTCCTTCTCACCTTTGCTCAGTCTTTGGGACCTCCAGATTCCTGAGACTGTCTCTGAAAGTCGCTCCCGTCAGACTGCAGACCATCACCTTCTTTCCAAACGGTTCTTGCACCACATCTCCCCACCCTTCTATTTCTAACATTGTATTCTGAAGCCAAGTTTCAGACTTTCCACTCAAGAGAACTGCACTAGTCTCCCACTTGTTCTTGCTCCAAGTCCCTGACTAGTCCTATCTGTCCCATTTGACAAGCAGCCTTTATTAATCAGGGTGTCCCATTTTAGGAAGGATTTAGATAAATGAGAAAAATCAGAGCCTTGCTGCTTCACCTCAGCTAGCTTGGCCTGTGTGTAGTAGTTGATTGGCAGCTGATAGGAATGACCCACTGCTTCTCCATGGGATTTTCTTCCCCAGATATGATGTGTTAGCATTTCTCTTCACATCTGCTTCCTAGAATATCTCCCTCTGGCATCCAGTGTACTTCCTCCTTCCACCTGCTCCCTCCAGCTGCTTGATCACCTTTGGCATGGAAAAGACAAATCCCAAAGAGATTGAATTCTCATCCTTCTCCACTTCACATCCCCATCCATACCTTTCATTCTGAGAAGAGTCCAAGGTGAAGTCCACAGCCATATCCTTAAATGTCAGATTCCTGGTGATTCTCAGCTGTCAGGAGCACAGGGGCCATATTCTCCTCACTAAGGCCCCTTCCCTGGCAAAGGCAGAAAGTAGAGCCAGATGGCCCAAGAGATGCAGCCCCAGTATCAGCAGGCCAACATGAGAAAGGGGGATAGGACATGTTCTCTTTGGGAGATTTGGGAGCAAGACTGGAGATGGCCAAAAACACATTTAAATTTGCCGTGGAGAAGACTTTCTAAAAAGGGATGTTCTACTAATGCACTTTTGGTGGAGTTGTGAACTGATCCAACGATTTTGGAGAGCAATCTGGAACTACCCCCAGAGGGCACTTGCACACCCTTTGACCCAGCAATACCACTTCTAGGGTTATATTTCAAAGAGATCAGAGAAGTGGGAGGAGGCCCCATATGAACAAAAATATTCATAGTAGCTCTTTTTGTGCTGTCAATGAATCGGAAATCAAGGGGATGCCCATCAGTTGAGGAATGGCTGAACAAGTTGTGGTATATGAATGTAATGAAATACTACTGTGCTATAAGAAATGAGAAGCAGACAGACTTCATAATAACCTGGAGAGACTTACATAAACTGATGCTGATCAAGAAGAGCAGAACCAGGAGAAATCTGTACACAATCACAGACACAATGTATGTGTGACAACCAACATCAATAAGAATGGGCTCCTCTCAGCAACGTAAGGTTATAAGACAGCTCTAAAAGACTCATGATCAAAAGAGATGTCCACACCCAGAGAAAGAGCTGCAGAGTCGAACGAAGATTGAAACAAACTACTTGCTGTGTTTCTTTTTCTTGTTTTGTCTCCTCTTTCCCACTAATCATTCCATTGGTTATAATCCTTCTTTATAACCTGACTAAGGATCAATATTTGTAGATCTATATTTGAGTGCATGGCCCCATGAAAGAGGGTGGGGGGAGGAGAGGGAAGGGGAGAAAATTTCAAACTCAAGGGACTGTGGAGCTGAATGTTGTACACTAAAAGTAAATAAACTAATCAACTGTTCTTTTTTAAAAGGGATGGTCCCCAAAGCAGAAAAGATTGCTTCAGGAGGTGGTGAGTCTAGTTCATAGCAAGACTTGCAGGAAAGGCTGAATAACTCCTTGTGAGTGAGGTTGGAATGGTATTAGTTCTGGGGTTGGGTTGTAGCAAATGTCCACAGGGTGGAAATCCAACTTAGTTCCTGGGAAGGTGTGATTTCCCGGAGTTCATACTTCCCGCAGGTGAAAATCATTGTGTTTAGAGGAGTGGCCAGAGGCTGCTATAAAGTGCAGAGGAGCCAGACCTTCCTGGAGCTAGGAGCCAGACCTTCCTGGAGCTAGGAGCCAGCAAAGGCAGCACAGCAGAGAAGCAGAGAAACCCAGCCTTAGAAGGGACATGGACAGCAGTGCCAGTGCTGTCAGTGAAGGTAAGTGCTGTGGTTTCCTTCTCTGGGTCCCAGTCTTAGACTCACATCTAAGCCGAGAGACCCCAGAGTCCTGGTCCCATCTTAGCTGAACTCTGGAATTCAGTGTTTCATCCATGTTTGTGGAATGGACCTGGTGGATCTGAAAGGAGCCTCTTAAGTACCCACAGCCAGAGGTCAAGAGCTGGAGGGGCCACTGCCCCCCCCCCCCCAGACACAGGCAATCTTTCTGCTTAAACATACCCACAAAAGGCCTGTCAGATGTCTTTTTTCTCCCTAGAACCTGAGCACTTCCATCCCAGGGCTGGCCTCAACACCCAGGACTCCCTGGGGGCTTTGGCTCAGTGAAAACTGGACCATCAGGAACTTATGCTATTTGAGGAGAGGATCTGAGGTGTGAGGGAAGCCTTGAGGGGGCATCAGTGAGAACAGAGCACACTCAAGCACACTCATACCTCATAAAGAACTGAGGGAGTCCAGAGCGGGAAGAGGATAACAGTAATCCTGGAATCTGAAACTGTAACTCTAGACTTCTGCCTCCAGCTCCAGTGCGTGTCCTGCTCCATCACACCGTCCCTACATGCACGTCCTTACTACATCTGGATCCAGGGTGGGACCGTGTCTAGCTCCTTAGGGAAAGCCCCTCCAGGGAGATATCTCAGCTTTCCCCTTCTGAGCCTGGCCCATCTTCCCCTTTAATCTCAGCTCCTCGCCTCCCTGTTGAAATCTTGTCCCTGAACTTCCAAGGGCACTTCCAATGGCGTTGGCGGGGGGGCACACTAGCCTCACTTTCTGGCTGGGGGCAATGGGGCTCATGAACTGCCTCCATAGAGGGGAGAGCACAGTTGAGAGAAGAGCTGATTCTCATTCTCATCATGGCTTCTTTTTCAAGTAGGAGTAAAGTTTGACTGGAAACTGTCCAAGAGCCTTCAGGACCTCCTCACCTGCCCAGCCTGTGGCAGCTTCTTCGCTGACCCTGTAACAGAGGATTCTGGCAACACCTTCTGCCGGGATTGCCTCCCTCAGAAGTCCCAGCCTCTGCACATCCATACCAACTGGAAGATGCAGAACATGGTCCACGTGGCCAAGCAGCTGAAGCCATTCCTTGAGGAGCCACCGTCCATCCTAGAGGGCTGGTGCAGCAAGCACCAGGAATGTCTGAGGTTTTTCTGTAGAGAAGACAATGAGAAAATCTGCCAGGTGTGCCGCTACTCCAGCCTTCACCAGGGCCATGCCCTGAGCCATCTGCATGATCTGGATCCAAAAGAAGAGGTAAGTCAGCTTCCCTGGCAAAGTCAGGATGCCTGTACTGGGGCTTAGAGAAGGAAGGAGCCAGTAGGGAACTGGGGGGGATTCCCAGGGAAGCCCTCAGGAAAATCTTCTCACCTCTGGGCCCTTTACACAGACACTCCCTCTGCACTCCAGCTGCTTGGAATTTTTGGCTCCTGTCATCAGTCATGGAAACCCCTCCTTCATCCTCTGCTCTTACTCCTCAAATTCCATGCTTTTAAATTGTCTATGGCCATGTTGGATCTCCCCATGTTCCTTGAGGACAGAGGCTTTGAAGGAATCTTTGGATGCCCAGCACCCTAAGCCAGTGCTTGACACTTAGGAAGTTAGTCATCAGTGCCTTTTGAATTGAGTTACTCTGTCCCCACACCCCATATGCCCCTGAAGAAGAGGGTAAGATGACCTCCACTTCTCCAGACTACTGAATTCTCTCCCACTGGTCTTTCCATGGGGCAAGACATAGGACCTAGAGTAACTCTGCCCTTACCTGTACCCACACCCTCTCTGGAATCTTAGAAATCAAGAGTCAGTTAATCATGGACACCTTTTTAAGGGAGAGAGCATGCAGGAGGAAATGTCAAGTTGAAATTTGAGAGAAATTATGATTTTATTATTCTGAGAGTACCCCCAAGATTAACATGTCTGTTTTCTCTGCTTACCTTTTCAGGGAGATGCACTGGACACAGAACAGAGTACCTCTGTTTGCTGAAAGCAGCCTGCAGTGAGCCAGGGTCTTGCTCACTCCCAGATGCCTTTGTTGGTATTCAATGACTGACCTTGCAGAGCTGTGCACCGCAAAATGGCCTAAACCATCCTTGCGGTCACCTGTTCCAGCAGAACATCTTGCTTCTGTGCCCCGCTTGTTTGTGGGAAACACTATTTTTTTTTTCACCCCCTCCCCAATTCTCACCTTTGGTTTTTAAGCATAAATCTCCTCAGCCTCTCCTGGGCAGTCAGCTCCTTTGTACTTTTGTGCTGGGGTGCCTCAGCACTAGTGTCTGATTTTCCTCCTGATAAAGTTTTCCTGCTTTCAACCCAGCTTGGACTCTTCTGCATTTGCGCCATTGCCACGATTATATTAATAACCAATTATTAACTTGGGATCCAGGTTTTTTCTCCTTTGCTTCCCATTTCAGACCCAGCCCCTGTAAAAAGTCTATCTCTAAAGGACTTGGCTCATTGATTTAGATTTTCTAGCCTTCAAGGTACAAGTCCTTTAATCTTGGGCAAGACCCTACTCAACTAGGACACCTTACTTCTGTTTAGAGTTTAAATAGTATCCTGGCTGGACAAGTTTTTGCCCAAATAACAGCCCCGTCCAGTGACTCAAATCATTAAGGACAAAACCATCCTGAGTGGTCTGGATAAAGATGGATTCCCCTGTCCAAATTGCTGGAGGTGACTGAGTCTCATGATCAAGCCGAGTTCTCAGCAGGAGGAGCTGAAGACTTCTAGCCCAGCTCCTCATTAAATGTTCTAGAACCAGGGTTGTTTCCGTTTCCAAGGGAATTCCCTTTCAAGCATTACTTAAAAGCTTTCAGGCTTACCATGATTTCTTTTTTATTGTGGAGAGAAACCACTAATTACCAATTTGTTATCAGCTAGCCTAATTAATAAGTTGATTATGATCTAGAAACTTGTATGTGTGGGTTTTTAACTTGTTACAAGGTTTTTACCAGTACTGTTACTCTGATTCAGCCTGACACCTAGTGGCCTCTTTTGTTTGTAGTTTGAAGAATTTTTACCTTGTCACCTAATAAAATATACTCTTATCCATTGGATGGTGTCTGTTTATCCTATGACTTGGCAGTGTGTGGGATTTCAGCAACGAGAATGAATGGCATTGTGGGTTGTTTCAGCAAAATGGCTGACCATCCACCCAAAAGGAATTTGGAAAGAAAACTGAGTTCCAAATTCGTGCTCTGGATATGGAGCCAGGTTGACAGCATGCAGGGCTGTAGCTGGTGCCAATCTCTGTTAGCAGGTGGGCACTAAAATGTAGTAGAAAGCAGGTGCAGAGACTCCTTGTGCCCTCTCTAGAGCCAAGGCCATCTTTGCAGCCTTTCCAAGGCACATGCCCAACCTGTCCTCTCATGCTCTGTGGAGGACTTGAATCTTTGGGATGTTTTTCGGAATTCAAGTGCAAATCTGCATCTCTGCAACTGCCACTCCTCATGCCAAGGTCTGCAGTCCTCATCCCTCTTCTGGTTGGTGGCCCTTTGAATACTTGAGACAGCTCTGCCAGAGGCCCCTCCCGTGGACACTGCAGCTGGTAAATGTCCTTCCTCGGGTGGGGCGCACTGCCACAGCGGAACAGGACACTCCGGAATTGGCTGCAGTGGGTCTTTGAATGGGTCTGCCTTAATCCAAACCACAAGGGCGTAGTGAAGGCCCTTCTCCATCACGATGCCCCGGCAGGCACGGAGCTGGGAGCGGCCCTCCTCTCCGCAGTGAGGGCGGCGTTAGCCGAGGTCAAGCCCACCTTCTGAGGGGGCGCCCCCTTCCTGGCACACAGGCCCGGGAGGGCAGGGCTTCAGATCTCCCTTCTGCCCGTCTGTGCAGGCCCGACCCTATCCTGGGCTCTCCCACGCCAGGCGTCCCCAGCTGCCGGGCGTCGGGAGCCGCTTCCACACCGCGGGGCTTTCTGACACGCGTGCACAAACTCGGGGGCCACGATTGCATCGCGCCCTACCCCTCCGACCCTGCACACAACGCCGGCTTCCTGGCACAGTCAGGGCAGGACCTGGGCTCTGCGCGTGCGCGGCTTCATCCCCCCGCACGAACCCCACCTCCCTCCACGTACTAGTTCCCTTGTGGGTCAAAGTCCGGTGATGGAGCCAGTGCGCATGCTCGACTTCACCCACACGCAAGGCCTCCCCAAGGCTCTGCCCCCTTGTGGACAAAGTCTGCCTACAGAACCAGGGCGCGCGCTCCGTCGCCGCCAGAGGATTCGAATTCCGCGCCCGTCCCCTCTAAGCTCCGCCCAGACACCGACTGAGACACGCGTCCCTATTGGCCGTTGACGACACGCGGAACGCGCAGGCGCGGGAATCTGGGCGGGACATGGCTACCTAGCCAATCCAAGTCCTCGGGAGCCGTCCCAGCCCACCAATCAGAGCGCCAGCCTGCCGCCGGTCTTTCTCTGCCATCTGAGTCTCTGGTCTCCTCTCCTCTGGCCCGGGGCGCCCGTTCTCCTGACGTCAGACCCTGCCAGTGACGTCAGGCCCCGCACTAGCGCGCCTGCACCCCTCCCCCTCCCGGGAAAGGCTCCTTGCCTGCCTCGGTGGAGCCCGGGCTGAGAAAGTCCCCAGGAAGTGAAGAAGTTCGGGGACGGGGACGTGGACGTGGACGCCCCGGGAGAGCCAGAGGAGCGGACGGGGAAATGAGGCCTGTCAGGAAGAGGAAGCGGACGAGTTCCTCGTGCTCTGCAAAGCGTGGTCTGCGCCTGTCCCAGAGAGCCGGTGGGGACTAGGCCGGACCCCCCACCGCTCCGTTAGCTCTGCGGGCGTCGCTGTCCTCTCAGCCGGCAGGCTGCCAGCCTCCAGGACGCCTTCCCCATCTCATGTGTTCTCAAGACTGTGGGCTTCACCTGTACCACGTCTGCAATGGGCCTTCCTCGCTCCGATCGGGGCGCAGACCCTCGCCTCCTCAGGCTTGGACTGTTGCCATAGCCAGCTGAGGGCCTGCCTCCCCTCCTGCACTTAGCCTCCAGAGTGACTTTCCGACCGTGTGACACACTGCCAACACAGCTCAGGCTGCGGCGTCTCCCTGCCACCTCCGGGATCAAACACAAAATTCTCTGTTCGGCGGCAGAAAGCCCTCCGTAATCTGACCTCCGCCTCCCACCTATCCAGTCTTCTTCCCTCTTAGTCCCTGTCGCGTTCTGTTCCATCTGGTGGCACTGGCCTCTTGCCATGTCCTTCAAAAAGACACTGGTCTCAGCTCCGGGCGTTTTCTCTGGTGGTACCCCATCCCTGGGACTTTCTACCTCTTCATCTCTGCCTATTTGGCCTCCCCGACTTCTTTGAATTCCCAGGTAAAGGTCAGTCATCCACAGAAAGCCTTTCCCAACACCTGCCTCTAGTGCCTTCTCCCCCTTGTTTCCTATTTATTCTGTATATAGCTTGTTCATGCATATCTGTTTGCTTGATGTCCCCTTTATTAGATTGTGAGCTTCTTTTTGTATCTCCAAGGCTTATTAGAATGCCTGGGACATAGTAGGCACTTAATAAATGCTTACCAAGTGACTAGCAGGATTAGGAGCTCATTACCAAGCAATGCCATTTTCTTGGTAATAACAATACTAAATGAAGAAAATTCACTTTACAACAAAAAGTTCATCCTAAAATTAAAAATAGTAAACACAATTTCTCTGCCACAGGTGAAAATGGCAGCAATCATTTAGGAGACATTCCTCATAGGCTGAGCACCAGGAACGCAAAGAAAGAGAAAAAAGAAGAGTCCCTGTCTTCCCAGAGCTCACATTTAAAGGAGGAATCAGTATGTAAATTATGAAGTTCGATGAAGATCTATAAAGAGAAAGTGAAGGTAGTGTGAAGGGGGAAGGCACAATGAGCTGGTAGGCCTAGGAAAGTCCTACTGTAGAAGACATTTTCTCCAATAAGCACATGGGATTAATATTCCTAATTTCCTGTTTTTCCAAACCATTCTTTTAATTTTGGGTAAGGTATGCCCATCTGAAGGTATGTTCACTCCTCAATAGGACTGAGCTCTGCCACGACACTATGATATGTGCAGCATTACCTTCTGGAGGGGCGCCACACTGGAGAGAACACCTTCATCAAGAACAATGTCTGGAAGACAAGAACCAAAATGGAAACAGTCTTGGATTCATGCCTTGGGATTGGAGATAGGCACAGGGATGCTGTCTCTGGAGAGAAGATTTAGCAGGATAGGTAGCCAGGAAAACTGAAGCAGCTCCATTTTGTCTGTACTTCCTCAAATTTCTTTTCATGACCCTGTTTGTATTGCAGCTACAGCCTTGTCTGCAACCTTATTTTCTGCTGAAACAGCAAATATCCAGAACAGCCCTATTCAGGTAGGGTTATAAGAAATAGCTGTCAGGACCATGCCAAGACCACCCCTCTCTTTTTGTTATTAGGAGACACCTTCCTTTCCAAACCTAAGGCCCAGCAAACAAGCTATACTCTGAGCCTGGCATAACAACAACCCTTTGCACTCACCTTCTAGATGAACTCAACCATGGCAAAAATCCCAGACTTTTTCTGCACCAACACCAGGTGTTTTCTGAGCTCAGACAAGCACCTCCAGCACCCATGTTCCAGTCACGAAGCCCTGCTATTAATCAAACTTGTCTCATTGTTGCTGTTATCCCTTGCTGAAAGGGCTACAGATCTGACTGTAGTTGTTGGCACATGTATTGTGATTTGCCCACACTAAAGTGAGTCTCCTACTAGAGGAGGCATTGGCATATGTGTCTAGTTTCCCTCCTCCACTGAAATAAAGAAAACTTTTTGCTTATGATCACTGTTAGCTCTTTGGTTTTATTTTGGGGGGTGTGTATGTGTGTGCATGTATGTATGTATGTATTTCAGAGTTAACTATGGTTGTGATAACTTGTATGAGCTCTTTGGTATTTTTAGAGTTAATAGCATTTGCAAAACCTCTGTGACTCTTTGGTCATTTGTTTTCAAGGATGACACAGTGAACCCAAAAAACAGTTTTTCCTGTGACATTTCCCCAATCTTATCCCCATGCCCTCAGTAACAAGCCCTGTTCAATCCATAGGTGCCTTGTACCCAACTTACCTTCCTCCTAATCAAAACCTATATAAATCTTGTCCTTTTCCTTCAGGAGTCTCTGCTCAAGTGGGTGGGGTTCCCTTGTCAGCAGACTCATTAACCCTCATTGGTTCCTGAACTTTCTGGTTCTGTTTCTGCCTTCAATTTGTTCTGATACTGACAGTTTTATCCACAGTGGGGACATGTTAGACCCAGAAATATGATTTTCTGAGCTATAGAAGAAAGTCTGTCTTTCTGGGGTCCAATGTCTTTTCAAGGCCATTTGACTGCTGAATTCCATCTTGTTCCTTGGAGAACTTGACTGTTGAGGTTTTTCTTGACATCAAGCCTTATTGTGAGTCTTTGCCGCTCCTACTCACCACTCCAAAAGATCCTCTCTGATGCCGGGCAGAACCATTCCGATCCTTCTTTTAGATACTTGAATATACCTGATGTGTCCCCACTGTGGATAAAATTATTGGTGACCTCCTCCCCACCCCCACACCATCGATGAATTCTCTTTCACTGGGCCACAGAAAGTGGACATGAAATCCAAAGTACCCCTATCCTCATCTTCACCCATACCCCCTCTGGGATATTTCTCAGGAAACAAGACCATGTTCACCCAGGGCACATTTTCAAGGAAAAGAGAATCCAACATGGAAGAATCCCCCAAGTTCATTCCCAAGGGGAATATTAAATGCTTTAGAAATACTTACATATTATAGTCACTGGTGAATAGTCTCCTAAGAAATATGCAGCAGTGGTGAGGATGCAAAGGCCCCTTTGGAGCCCCTACCTTCAAAGAGTTTGCCTCCTCCTCTGGAGACACAATATTGAAACAGGCCATTGAAAGGTTCATATTTTGAAAAGTTATAGACAGGGAGGATTTCCCATGGAAGGTGATGCTGCTGAGCCAAGGATTTCAAGCAGCTAGGGGGGAAGAAGTGCCTTCTGAAGCCCTGGAAGTGCCCCCACTGTCCACATTGACATCTCTTGATTCCCGTAAATCACAGCACAGACATTCTGACTCCCTCTACAGAAGCACATTTGGCTGGCTGATTTACTTCCAGTCGTGATCTTAGATCTAACAGTTGAGTCAGAGAATGGCCCTTGCGCGGTATCTTTGGATCAGGTAGATTCTCTAATTGTCTTTGCCACATAGGAAGGTCAAGGGCTCCTAGTGCTTGTTGACCCATCCATCTGGGATGGGCTGGCACTTCTCAAAGAATGACTGTAGCTGCTTGATCACCTTCACCACATTTTGGGTCCTCATGTTATGGAGATATACAGGCTGTGATCCTTGGTGGGGTGGGACAAGATTAGTGGTCCAGACAAAGTTTCCAGAAAACATTGTTAGAGGATCCCTGAAATAATTTCTGCAGGCCCCTGGCAGTCTCCCAATAATCTCAACTTCTACAGGAAGAGAAGTCACAATGGTAATGAGAATCAGCACAACAAGCAGCTCCCCTTTCCTTTATGCTCTCTCCTCTGTTCAGAGAACAAGGGGCAAGGAAAGAATCCTAATTGCAATTGTCCATAGTTGAAAAATGGGACTCAGGATGGAGGAGGAAACAAGTAGGAACCTCTCTCAGGTGGTGTTTGTCCTTCATTTTCTTTTTTAAATTAATTAATTTTAATATTCAACATTTTTAATAAGATTTAGAGTTCTACATTTCCCCCTTCCATCCCTTATTCCTTTCCCAAGATGGCATGCAATCTGATTTAGGTTATATATGTATGATCATAGTAAACATATTTCCACATCAGTCATGTTGTGAAAGAAGAATCAGAATAAAAGGGAAAAACCACAAGAAAAGAAAAAACAACAAAAAGAGAGAAAATAGTAACTTCAATCTGCAGACTCCATAGCTCTTTCTCTGGATGTGAATGGATTTGCATCATCAGTCTTTTGGAATTGTCTTAGATCACTGAATTGCTGAGAAGAGCTAAGTCTATCAAAGCTGGTCAACGTACAATGTTGCTGTTGCTGGGTACAATGTTTTTCTGGTTCTGCTCACTTCACTCTGCATCCGTTCATGTAAGTCTTTCCAGATTTTTCTGAAATCTTCCTTCTCATCATTTCTTAAGGAACAATAGTATTCCAATACATTCATATACCACAACCTGTTCAGCTATTCCCCAATTGATGGGCATCCCCTCAATTTTCAGTTCTTTGTCACCACAAAAGAGCTACTATTAATATTTTTGAACATGTGGTTCCTTTTAGCTTTTCTATGCTCTCTTGGGATACAGACCTAGTAGCGGTATTGTTGGATCAAAGGGTATGCAGTTTTGTAGCCCTTTGGACATAGTTCCAAATTGTTCTTCAGAATGGTTGGATCAGCTCACAGCTCCACCAACAGTGCATTAGTGTTCCAATTTTCTCACATCTTCTCCAGCATTTATCATTTTCCTGTTTTTTCATGTTAGCCAATCTGACAGGTGAGATGTGGTGCCTCAAGAGTTGTTTTAATTTGCATTTCTCTAATCAAAGGTGATTTAAAGCATTTTTTCATCTGACTACACATAACTTTAATTTTTTCATCTGCAAACTGCCTGTTCAGGTCCTTTGGCCATTTATCAATTCGGGAATGACTTGCATTCTCATAAATTTGACTCAGTTCTCTATATATTTCAGAAATGATGCCTTATCAGAGGTTTCTCCTTCATGTTCAAAGAGGATCAATGGCATCATGGGGTTATGTCTTGTCTTGCTTGTGAATTGGATTCAAGTAAGGCAGAGCTGCACAAAATCATTAGCCTCACTCTCTCTTCCAGAGTCACTGCAGTCCAGTGGTAAGACAAAAGTGCGGACAACTGGCAATGGCCTGGGATACAATGGATGACTCTGGCATCTTTGACATCCAACCAAACTCTAAACGCCCCACAGCACCTACTTCAGCTGCCTTTGTGGCCACTGGAATAAACTGTAATCACCCGCCCATTCCACTGGGGGGAGTCTTTGTATGCCTGGGGTAGACATCCACTGACCTGTGGAAGGTTTTGAGGCCTACTGGTTACCCTCCATCTACCAAGACAGTTCACCAGGGTGTGGCTGCTCCTCTTTGGAGCCACCGTTGAGAGATGGGTGGCAGGGAGACACCTAAGTTGGATGAGCAGCCCTGAAAAGGGCTTGTCAAGACCTCACACCAGTGGTGCTGCTTTTCCTTGAATACCCCATACAGCCCAGACCCCACAGCAGAAGGGATGGTCTTCTCCAAAGCAGGAGTGGTGTTGAGATTAAAGATTTAGACTGGGAAGGGGCCTTCTATGTCCTCAATTCTGAGGTCAAAATTATGATTCAGCCCATGAAGTTGATTTACCTAACCTCACTTGTATGGCAGTCTTGGAGCTGAACTCCAGGACCCTTGTATTCAAAAGGAATGAAGCAGGGACATCAGGGAACAGAATCTGATGGAGTGAGAAGAGCATTGGATCTGGAAACAGAAGACCTGAGCTAGAATCCTGGCTCTGAAGGTTACCAACAGTGTTAGCCTGGACCAATGCCAGCCGACTCTCCTGACTCTCCTGCAGCACTTTCTCTACAATGTCCCAGAAATCTCTTCACCCTGGAAGTTCCCGGCAGCCCCCTGCACCCCAAAGATTTCGATGTGTCCTCCACTTCTCATCCTCTCCTTCTGATTGGTTGGTTCCTCCTAGAATCTCCATTTGAAGGAGGATGCCCAGGCTAGCCATGGCCTCATTCCTTTTCAGGATGTATTCCTGACTCACGTGAACTTTTTCTAAAACCCTCCTTACCCTGAATCCAACACCTTCCTCTGTCCCCATTTCAGCTTCCTTTTATGTGTTGTCGTCTTCTACTAAATGTACTCTACATGAGGTAAGAGACTTTCTTCTTGCATCTGTATTCCCAGCTCTTAGCCCAATGTTTGGCACATAGTAAGAGTTTAATAGATGCTTGTTGCTTGACTCTCTGGATATCTTCCTTTTCCTCCTCTATCAACCCAAGCATTGTTTTTTCCTGATTGTTACTGCCCAGCACCACCCCATGTCTTAATTTTCTAATAGTGTAATCTCCTAGGAGTCCAGGTTTGGCCAAAGCAGGACCTCCCCCAGCCAGGTCAGGTTGTGGGGCCATCCCTAGGACAAAGTGCCCAAGCTCTAGTGGCAAATGAGAATTCAAGTCACTTGTGGGTGGCTTCATGCAAAGGAATAGTCCAAGTCTGAGAGGTAGCAGTGGTCTCTCCAGCTCTTTATCTGAGTCAGTCTACAGAGAGTTCCACTTTCAGATCTCATACCACAAACAAAAATGAAGAACCCACTGTACATATGGCCCAGAATCAAAGAACTCTGCTAAAAAGAGTCCAGGATTCTCAGGGATATCTCAAATTAACATGGGGGGAGGGGATAAGATCGGGATCCAGACAAAGATCCTAAGCCATAGGAAATTCTCTGGGCAGGTATTCACCTTCACAGCCTCAAGTATCACTGTTCTCCACAGTTTCACTGGTTAGGTTTCTTACTTCTCTAATGTGCTGCTTCTGGGGAGGTCTGGCTCTCAAGCTCCATATGCTAGAGAATGTATACCAGCCTCACCCCTTCTCGCCCCTGAAATTCTCACCTCTAGGAAATGGGACCCCTGGAAGTTCATGTTTTCACATAATTTCAGAGTTGGATTTATTAGTAATTTGATTAAAGAATAGTGATAGTCTCTGGAAAGCAATTGGAAGTATGCCCAAAGGGCTGTAAAACCATGCATACCCTTTGATCCAGCAATATCACTGCTAGGTCTATATCCCAAAGACATCCAAGAACGGGAAAAAGGACCTATGTGTACAAAAATATTTATAGCAGCTCTTTTTATGGTGGCTAAGACTTGGAAATCAAAGAGTATTCATCAATTGGGGAATGGCTGAATAAGCTGCGGTATAATGGAATATTACTGTGTTATAACAAATGACAAGCAGGCTGATTTTAGAAAAACCTGATAAGACTTATATGAATTGATGCAAAGTGAAGTGAAAAGAACCAGGAGAACGTTATAAACAGTAACAGCAATATTGTTTGATGAAGAGCTGTGAATGACTTTGTTTTTCTCAGCCTCAGACGTTTACTAGCTGTGTGACTCTGGGCAAGTCATTTAACCTCTGTTTGCTTCAGTTTCCTCAACTGTAAAATGGGAACACTGGAGAAGGAAATGGTGAAGCTCTTCAATATCTTTGGAAAGAACATTCTGCTGAGATGGCATAAGACCGCCTGGCTCAGTTAGGAGTGGATGTCCATCCTTTCGACAATTTATGCGATGGATTTAACACTAACCACCTGAATCCCTCCCCATTACTAGATACATATGTATATGTGTGCTATTTACCACTTATCATTTATTATTGCGCATAGGCACACAGTCTGTCTGATGCTATGGTTTATTTTTCCTAAGGGCAGAGAGGACAGACTGGATGGAGCAGAGGGCCGGAAGTCAACTGTCTTCCCGAGTTCACACCTGCCCTCACCGGGTCACTTAACCCCGTTTGCCTCAGTTTCCTCACCCGTAGAAAGAGCTGGAGAAGGAAAGGACAAGCCACTCTTGCAGCTTTGCCAGGAAAGCCCCCGGCGGTGTGGGGAAGGTGGGACCCCAGCCCCTCCCACCCCAGGCAGGGTCGTGGGGAGGGGGAAGGCTGGACCCGAGCCCGAGCTCCTCCCACCCAGGCGCGGGCTGGCGAGGGCGACAGAGTTCAACCTGCGCTTCTATCTGCCCCTGCCCTGGCTCTTCGTCCCGAGGCTCCCGCACCGGCCATCAGAGGTAAGGGAGACAGCCTGCCGGAGCGGGGCCAGAGGGGAGGACGAGGGGCGGCGGCGGGGAGGGCGCTCGGGCCGGCCTGAGACTCACCTGCGCACAGGTGACCACGTGCCCGCAGCGGCTATAGGGCGGGCAGGGAAACAGGCGGGGGGCGAGAAGCCGGCCGGGGCCCGCGGGGGACCCAGGATCCGCCGGACCTCGGGCAGCCACGAGGATGGCCAGGGCCCCCTCCAGCCCCATCGCGCGCCACCTGCTGGCCAGGGGAGGGAGTGAAGGGGCGACAGCAGCTGGGGTGTGGTCTCTGTGTCCCCCTTGGGACCAAAGGAGAAGGCGGGGCAGGGAGGAGGAAGTCCTCCGGGCCAACCTGGCTTCCTCTTTGGGGGCCGGGGTGGGGGGAGGGGGCGGAAAGGCGAGCTCTGATTGGCGGGCTAGGCGCGGGCTGGCCTCTGATTGGCTGAGAACTCTGGCTCTGGCTTGGAGCGGACCTCTTCCAGGCCTCTTCCCGCTATTTACCATACTGGCTGGCGGGCCGCGGGAGAGCGTGAGGGCTCGGGCCCGGGCCTAGGGTGTGGAGAGTTTGGAGGAGCGCGGCGCCCGAGGGGGAGGAAAAGCCATCCTGACATGAGACTGGGCATGTGCACTGGCTGCACCAACCCATTAGTCCGTGGGTGGGCGAGTACCAGGGCAGCCGCGGGTATGGATGAGACTGAGCATGCGCAGAGGCTGGCTACCTGGATGGAGTGTAACCGGAAACTTGTAAGCAAGGGACGGGGGCCTGAGCATGCGCCGAGGCCTGTCATTGACCTTGGGGGTGGGCATGGGGGAAGAAAAGCGGACTTTCTTTGGGGATCCTGAAGGTAGGTTTGGGGTGTGGCGTCAGGTGGGCTGCTGAGAAGAGACGGAAAATTGCCCGGGCGAAGGGGGAGGGCAGCGGGAGCGGGGGTTTGGGGGCTGAGCCCTGGGCCTCGTGGGGCCCTGGAGCCCCCCACCTGCCCCGACCGGGGCTGGGGGTGACCCTGGGTCACCATCTTCTCCAGACGCCACTGAGAAGACGGGGGGCACAGGCGCCAGCCAGAAGGCCCTTGGGGAGCAGATGCAGGCCGTCTGCCGCGTGTTCTCCGCGCCTGGGGTCTGATAGCGCCCTCTGCTGCACAGGGCCCATTCTGGACAGTCTGGGGGGCCTCCCGCTGGTGGCACGCCGGATGGTTCTCTCCTTCTGTCCAAGCCCTGTGGGTGAGGCCTCCCAAGCCTCCTGAGCCGCTGCTGAGAGTTCTCCCCTTTCAAAAATGTTTTTAAACAGTTTCCTTTTTTTACATGGATTTGAATGTCAACAAACCTGAATAGTTCTAGATGCAAAGAATAATGAAAACGAGAGATGGCATATGAAAGCCTGAGACTTCTTTTACTTGTACATTTTGCTTTGCTTTTTATGTAATTGATTCTGTCATTTATCCAGATGCGCCCCCGCGGCCTTTTCGCTGCCTCTCTGCCCTCCGTCCCCTTGTTTTCAGTGTCCTCCAGCTTGTACCCCAATAACGACAAGAGCTAGCCATTTCAGAAATAAGGATCGCTGTGAACAGCACATGCAGGGCTTCCTTGTGTCCACACCTGTGTCTGTCTCAGTCTGTACATCTGCCGCTGCTCTCCTGGCAGGCTCTGGGGCCTGGGCCCCCGACCCTCTGAGGATCTCTGGCTTTGTCTCCACCAGTCGCCCTTGAAAGGATGTTTTTGAGCCAGTCATTGTCATCTTCTTCATCATCCACCTTTCTCTTCTTCCTGGCTTTTCCTGTAATGGCCTTACTCTCTGCAGGATCTGATTCATGCGTATGCACTTTGCCTTCTGTGCCTTTCAGGGCTGGCTGTTGGAGGCCCTACTGCCTGTTATGACAGCCTGGCAGTATCCATGGCCTCTGTCTTCCCCGACCCTTTGACCACCAACCTCATGGCCCAGGTCTGGGGGAGGCTTGTTTCCTTCATCCTGGCAGGTTCTGAGAAACTCACCCAATGGACTCTGTGGTCTTAGCAAGCCTTCTTCTGCAGTGACAGTGTGGAAAGGGCCCTGCCTATGGAGTCAGAGGGCCTGGGTTCACCACTAATACTCCTTCTGTGATTTGGGACAAGTCACTTAACCTCCCTGGGCCTCAGTTTTCTCATCTGTAAAATGAAAATGCTGAAGCAGATGACCTTTGAGATCCCCTCCAGCTGAGGATCTTTGGTCCTTTAAGCTCGGGGGCCAGTGAGTCCAGACTGAGAAGGAGATCAAACCCTGGTCCAAGAGGCATTCCAGCAGTCTCTCCCATGTCTCCTTTTTTTTTTTTAAAGTAATTGGGGTTAAGTAACTTGCTCAAGGTTACTCAGCCAGTTATTTTGTTTGGGTGTTAAGTATCTGAGCCCGAAACCCATCCCGGGTCTCCCGACTCTGGGGCTGGCACTCTTACTCACTGCGCCACCTGGCAGCCCCTCTCCCATGTCTTCTAATCTTGTTGACTCAAGGCCTGCCATGCTCTGTGTCAGCTACATTTCCTGTGCAGGACACAGTGGATCCTTGCATTGAGTGTATGCAGGTGATATTCTGAGTGTTTGTGGGGATTATGTCTGCTGTACACCTGCGTGTGCCCATGCTTAAATGGGAATGGGCCTGTGGAGAGATGACATCTACATCTCCATCCCTTAGTGGGCGGTTGTTGGTCAGTGGTTTTGACCACACAATGAAGGAATGAATCCAATGACTGAGTGAGTGAATGAATGAAAATGTGTGCTTGCTACTTTTGGAGCAGTGTGTGAAGTCCAACAGATAGAAAGCTCAGATTCTGTCTCAAGGTTTCATGAAGGTTTTAGCTTCAAGTCAGATGGAAAGGCCCCCTGGTCCTTAGAGTACAGCAACGAAGTACTGTGGTACCAATGCATCATTTACAGTGCCCACATTCATGACAAAGACCTATATGTATCACATGATTTTGATCAAAAAATATGTCAGACTCTCCAGATAGAGGATAAAGCTGAAGGATTCATTTAGACACCAGAAAACCAAATCCCAAAACCAGTAAGCTGAAGTACCAAAGATATTTGGAGGCCATAATCATGCTGAGAGCCACAGCATCCTTCAGCCTTCCCACAAACCAATACAAGATCAATATTTACTCACAAATCTCTCTATTTCCTTGCCTAAACTCTTCTGTCCCCAGCTGTCTCCAACTGTCAGGTTATCTCTGATAGCTTCTCTGTGGGCTCTGTTTCTCTTCAGAAAACTCCTCCCACCACAGGCTTCATGTGACTGTATTCAGCCTATCAGGGGGCAGAGTCCATCCTCACAGCAGGGGAGGTCTCCAAACTACCCCCTAGGTCTATTAATGGGCAGGGAAGATCTTCAAATTCCCATTACATTTGGCCCCAAGATCTTTCACCTCCCTTACATACCAAAAATACCTTAACAATAAATGAGAATTAGGGATAACTGGTGGAAAAACTGGTGTCAACAGAACTTTGCAACAATATAACAGGGATAATAGAAAATCTTTACAAATAAAACAATGACTTGGGGTAGGGGCTTGGGCACAAGCGCCCCATCCTTCCCCCCTCAAACAAATGGGGCTCAAAATCTTGGGGTAAGGGGCAAAGGAATCTTCTCCAATGCTACTTCAAGCTGAAATTGGGCACAGAGCTGTCCTCCCCCAAGAGGTCCCATTTGAGAGTTCAGTTCTTTAGCTGTCATCCAGAGCTTGGTCGATGCCAAATCCAGAAGTCACGCATCACAGTCATGGACAGGGGATGGCATCTGGCTCAAGCAATCAGGCATCTGCAGGTGGAGGGTACCAAGCCTGCAGAAAACAAATCCCACAAACAAGTTTAACAGAAAAAAGTCAAAAAGAGAAAAATATAGGGTCAGCCATGCTTCAGGAGTCCATGGACTCACTCTCATAACCTCATTCACAGGAGAATATATGACACTGTCCTCCTTGCTCTATTCCAATGGCTTCATACCATGCCACATGTTCAGCACATTGGTCACTTTCTCCTATCCCAACACTTTTGTTAATCTACATCCCCCTGAAGGTATGACAAACTTGGATCATGCTACAGCAGCATCTGTAGGGGCAGTCCTTCTCTATTCCGTCTGACATTAAGCCCCTTATCACGGTACGTTTTATATAGTTCATTAGTTGGAATACAATCAACTTTCCTAAAATCTAGCCCTGCTCTCAACAGAGCAGTAAACAGTTCTTGGCAATCTCTTCTGACTTTGGATTTATTTTTCTCTCACAAGGAAATTTATCTTTTTCCCATTCTCCTAAGTCATTTAGCTGTGAAATCTTATCCAGCACCTCTGAAAGAGGGTGCCCTATTTCACCAGTTAGTAGAGTCAGAAGTAGGTGCTTATAAGCAGAAGGAGCCGTCTTCACCATGACATTTCTATGAGGAAGTGCTAAGGGGATATCAGGATATGTATCTGCATCTCCAACCATGATAGCAGTTTCCATTACTTCTTTCAACTTTCTCATGCAGTCTCTAGGTGAGTACCAGGGTCTGTCTCCACCAGGCCACGAAGAAGCACAGGATACATTCTATTGCATCCATCAGCAGCTAAAGCTAACAGATTTGTATTGTTACCTCCTGCCAAATGAAAGTCTCTAAAGGCTTGATGGACAAAAGGATTCTGGCAAATACTCATAAATTTCAAGCTGCCAGTTTATCTTGCACTACCCCAGCAGCTCCTTCTTCTGTGATCCTTACCATCCAAGACACTAAGGATGCTCCCATCCTTTGGGCGAATCTGCTCAAAATAGCAGTCATCTCCGGCTGACTGAAATCCTCAAGTGTCTCCTTAAATACTGCTTGTCCTCCCTCTCCCACCTTCTTCACAGTGTGGGGTGAGCTTCTGCCCCTGTAAAAGCTTCACCATGAAACAATGTATCACTTAACATTGTATCATCATAGCACCTAGGCTCAGACTCTACCAAAGCTGTATGAACTTTCCTCCTGTTACTTTTTTGCTTCTTTTTCTGAGCCAAATTTGTAACAGCTTTCTCTGCTTCCAGCTGAGACTCAGCCTGCCCTTCTAAAGGAGGGTGCACTTAGCCAGCTCTCGTGACAGCTTGTCTCTGCTTTTACACATAATACAGTAGCCTGTCAGCAAAACCCAGCCTCTTCTACTCCCTGCCTCCAGCTCTCTCCCAGGTTTTATTGGTATTCTTTGCAAACATGTTTCTAAATCTCTGGCTTCTCCCTGCTGCAGTCTCTGTTCCCAGTTTTCAGAGCCCTGTACTTTTAGACCACTCTCTTAACTAGGGAAGGCAAATCCTCCCATACGGAGGATAGTCATTTCTTCTTCTAAATCCTTTCTGCTTCAAACTAAAGGTCTGATATTTCGCTATCTCATCCTTGTCACCAAATGTAGTGCCAATGCAATATTTACAGTACCCACGATCACGACAAAGACTGTGACTATAAGTATTGCATGATGTTCAAGTGCAAAATATGTCAAACTCTCCAGATAGAGGATAAAGCTGAAGGATTTATTTAGACACCAGAAAACCAAATCCCAAAACCAGTAAGCTGAAGTACCAAAGATATTTGGAGGCCATAATCATGCTGAGAGCCACAGCATCCTTCAGCCTTCCCACAAACCAATACAAGATCAACATTTACTCACAAAACTCTTATTTCCTTGCCTAAGCTCTTCTGTCTCCAGCTGTCTCCAACTGTCAGGTTAGCTCTGTCAGCTTCTCGGTGGGCTCTGCTCCTCCTCAGCAAACTCCCACCACAGGCTCCATGTGACTACATTCAGCCTGTCAGGAGGCAGAGTCCACCCTCGCAGCAGGAGAGGTCTCCAAACTCCCCCCCCCCTCCAGGTCTATTAAGGGGCAGGGAAGATCTTCAAATTCCCATTCCAAGTACTACTGTTCTTTCCTGTCATTTCCACTGAGAAAATCCATTACTGTTCCCACCAAAGAGTCTGGGGGCCTTGGGTGACTGACTGCCACATGGCCTCTTGTTGGATTGAGACATGAACTCTTGAGTTCTATGTGGCCTAAGACACAGATGCTGATGCTGCCGTGTTTTATGGGGGAGTTTGCTGGGAGCTCCTGCTAAATACGTGTGGAGGCAATATGTGAGTTTGTCTTTGATTACTGGGAAGATTCTAGAAGGAATTATTGAAGCAGTGTTTATTAAATGAACCTTTTTAGGAAATTCAGGTATGAGTCCCAAGAGCCAACCTGACATCTTCAAGGAGAAGTCCTTTCTTAACAGGGTAACTAAGCTGGTCATTTAGAAAAATGCTGCATGTAAAGTTGATTTTGGTTTATCAGAGCCTTTGATAAAGCATCTCCTCCTCTTTTTGACAGATGGGGACCAGACAGTTGGCAAGTGGTGACCAAAGTAATGAATTTAAATCAGACTGATTTGCCCAAATCCCAGAGTACTCTTTGTGTAAGACAAATTCGCTTTTTGAGATTTTTACATTTTATTTTTTATTCTGAGCTTACACACTGAAAAAAGAGTGTATTTCTACATACCCAGGAGAATACAAAAAGGTGATTGGGTATGAAACCAGGAATTTCTACTTCATACTTGTGATTTTTTTTTAAGTATAAAAGAAATTCCATGTTACTTTTACAACTCTTCAGCATGTCTGTACTTTGCTCTGAACTTTTTATTGTTGAGCCCTCAAACCTCTTCCTTCATTAAAAAGTTTGGGGGGGAACCCCTTTATCAAATAAACATAGTGAAGCAAAATGTGTCCACCCAGAAGCCATGTCCAAAAATGGACACCACCTTCTGACCTTGAGTCAATCAGCTTTCTCTCAGGAAGGTGACATCATGACTCCTCATAGGTCCAGTGGAGACATTGTTGGTCACCACATTGATCCACATTGTTAAGTCTTTGGAAGTTATTTTTCTTTATGATGCTGCTTTTCTTGTATTAAGTGTTCTCTGACATCAGTTCATATTTCTCAGAAATGGTTTCTTCCATCATCGTGCTGTACACAGTAATGTTCCATTACAGTGATATACCACAATTTGTTTCAGCCATTCCCCACTTGTTGAAGAGAAAATCTAAGGCACTGCTAGAATTCCAGTTCTTTGCATTTCTCTCCTTCTCCTTTATATTCTCCCTTTGGGATCAGAATGTTTGCTTGAGACTCTACCCTCCCTGATATGTGCTTACTCTTAACCCTCTCTTCCCTTCTTTTCTTGTTGAGTTTGCTGTATTGGTACTCCAACTGTGTGTGTGTGTGTGTGTGTGTGTGTGTGTGTTCCTATGTGCATGCACATGTTCATTTCTCCAGTGTCCATTGTAGTTCAGGATGAGATTCATCTGTTTTCTGTTCCCTGACTTCTCCATATTTTTCTACTCAGCTACTCAGACACCCCCATTATAAGAAATGATGAGTTCTACCGGTCTTCCTCCTTCCTCTGTTCTCATGTTCCTCCTTCTACCTCCCTTCTCTTTACCATCTTCAAATCCTCAGAACAAAAAAACTCCCTTGATACCCTTTGAAAACATGAAGGTTCCAAAGGGTGAATTCCTTCCTTCCTCTCACTAAACCATCATGTATAGTACCCTCCATTGGCTTAAGTAGATTTATGGTTTCTAGATTCCTCTGAACTGTTGGGCTGGGGTGCATTTATTTGTATTTCAGAGTTTTGACTCATCCCCATCTGACTTTCATGAGAAATACTTGACAGATCTGTTTTTGTTCTCCTGTAGAATTTAGCTTGGCTTTGCTGGGTAGGTCATTCTCCCTCTTTTGCCTTTGGAGATACAGACAGTTCTCAATTAATGGAAGTAGACCATTCTACAGATCTCCCCCTCCCCTACTGGGGCTCTCTGCATGGCTCCACAACCTGAGCAGCTTTAGTGCCTAGGCTCCCCCTAACCCCACAGTCCCTGGAAAGCTGAGGATGCCTGGCAAGGTGCTGCACCAGCCTACTGCTTCTCCCTGCCACCACCACCACCCTTGATGCAGCCTGCTGGGAGCTGGGGCCAGAGCCCCAGCCCAGGGAAGGGTCAGATTTGCAGACTAATTTATGTGAATCGAGAACTGTCAGTAATATATTACAAGATCTCCTCTGCTTTATAGTAGAAGCTGGCATGTCTTGTGTGGCTTGAGAGTAGCCCTTTGGTACTTGTACTGCTTCTTAATGGATACTTGTTGGAGTGTCTCTTTGGTGCAGGAGCTCTAGCTTTTTGTTACAGCATTCCTGGGGCTTTTCTTTCAGGAGGTGATCAGTGGATTCTTTCTGTCTTCACTTTGCTCTATGACTTTACTAGTGTGTAGATGGTGGGAAGAGAATTTGGCCTGAATGTGTAAGGAGACAGGTGAGTATTCCAGAAGGGGAGGAGGTGGAGGAGGAGCTGTCATTTGAAGCCCAGTACAGCCTGGCCCCAGTCCACCTGCCCATCCTCAGACATCACTTCTCTTTCCACACTCTCCAGCTTAGCCACAGCGGCTGCATTCTTCCTTCTCTGGGCCTTTTGCTCTGGCTGTGCCTGCCTCACCAGCCATCTCTGTCCTGCCAGAATCTTTTGTTTCCTGACACTTTCATTCTTAGACTGGTCCTCCTCTATCACAAGCTCCCCTAAGGCAGGGAGTGTTGTGTCCTTACACCATGCACAGTGCCTGGCACATAGTAGCATTTGGTAAGCACCTACTGTGTGCCACTACTATCCACTGTTTGTCCTTCATTCTAAAGATCAATGGGAGGTGATGTCATGACCTTCAAGTGAATGGGATTTAAGTGAGGCAGGGCTGTGCAGTCACCAGCCTCACTCTCTCCTCAGGAGCCATGTGGGTCCAGTGGCAAGAGATAGATCAGAACCATTGGAGATGGCCCAGGGTACAGTTGGAGACCTTGGCCTTTTTAAGCCAAGTTCTTTCCTCAGTTTGTCTGAGGCAATGCCCATTCAGTATTAAGGCTAGGTAAGAAATGTGGCAAGGGGCGGCCAGGTGGCTCATCAAGTAAGAGCACCGGCTCCAGTGTCAGGATGCCCTGGGGATCAAATTTGGGCTCAGACACTCAGCACCACACTGTGATAGTAATGGAACATAAAGATTCCCCTGTATTGGCTTGGTTTTCAAATTGATTGTGTTAAAACCCAGAGCTTGTTAATCCCACCTGTGGGATGGACTTGTTGATGTGAAAAGAGAGTCCTGAACTGGGAGGAGCTGGTGACTAGATTTGGAGAGACAAGAGAGAGGCAGAAGGACCTTTTTTGGAAGCAGCACCTCGTGGAGGGAGAGAGAGAGACTGAGAAGGATTGCTGGGGCCACTTTGAATCGCCCTGGACTTTTGAGACCTGCCCTGCCCCCTGAGCTGCCAAGGACTGAGGAGACATGGCTGTTTTGCT